>NW_024080929.1:655342-807289 GCF_003009895.1 Hyaena hyaena | reverse complement strand
CGGTTCGTGGGTTCGAGCCCCGCGTCGGGCTCTGTGCTGACTGCCAGCTCAGAGCCTGGAGCCTGTTTCAGTCTGTGACTCCCTCTCTCTCTGACCCTCCCCTGCTTGCGCTGTCTCTCTCTCTCTCCTAGAAATAAATAAAAATATTTTTTAAAAAATGTGTCTTGAACCTTATGAAAATGAGATACACTGAAACATGGAAGGTGAGTATCAACCAGAGAACTCCCAGAGAGACAGATTAATCTCTGAACTCTCTGCCATTTGAGCTCTTGGAGATGATTTAAGTGGAACTTTTTCCATACTATCAGCTGTTTCCCTTTTTGTCATGAAGATAAATAACATTGCTAGGTGCAGTGAAATCCACCTAAAATTATCTGAGTTTAAAATAAACTGGTTTGTACCATATTACCTCGCCCAATTATTCCAGGTCCTACAAAGGGTCATGTCGTTAAATAAAGGAAAGCAATTAAAAAAGAAGAAGCTTTCTCCTAAGCTATGAGCTCATTATTCTCTAAGCTCAGTCTCTTAACAAGAACCTGGTATGCTAACATGAGTTTGGGGAGTGTTTGCTCTATAACCTCCAATGTCAGCTTGATTATTGAAATAACAGGTAGTGTCTATTGTGAACTATTCTATTTGAAGAGACAGAGACTGTGAGAGAGGGACTGTGTGTATACATCTATCTGTGTGTGAACATGGAAGGTGGAGCCTGTGCTTTGCAAAATTATGTAGTAAGTAAAATTTGTAATTAGTGTGCCCAATATTTCCTGCTGGTTCTGTCCCATAGCTGCCCAAGTCCTCTGGCTATAGTGCCCCTGCCAGACTTGGTTGGCTCCATGTAATATCTCCCCCTTGTGTATTTCTCTCTCCCTATCCTCTATCACAATTTACTATTCTGAACCCTGCTAATTAAATAGCTCTTCCTAGCTGATAGTAAGTGCCTTCCTGGGCTAAAGAAACATAGGAACATTGAATATCAGAGCTAGATGAGATTTGGCCTAGACCTTTCATTTTTGACCTTGGTGATCCCAGAGCCCAGAGATGGAAATTACTGCAACCAAAGTCATAGAGCTGGTTATTGAGAGCTAACAGATTATCCTTCCAATGTCCTATTTTATATACACTTTGGGAGTTAACATTTCATCCCAAAGGAATGACTCTAATGGTGGAATTACTCCATGCTTGATGTAGAAAAATAGATATGAAAAGGTTTTCAGCCACTTTGAAGCTTTTAATGGGAAGTCGTTCCTTCTACTCTGCTATTAATTTGGTTTCTGTCTCTTGAGGTGCAAAGCTTCGGTCCCTGTAGTAGGTAAGCATATCATTTAACTGGTTGCACTTGTGCTGTTTGCCATAGAAATAAACAATATAGAAACCAAAAAAACACTTGAACAGATCAATGAAACCAAGAGTTGGTTTTTTGAAAAAATAAACAAAATTGACAAACTCTAACCAGGCTTCTCTCAAAAAGAAAAGACAGAGAACTCAAATAGACAAAATCATGAATGAAAACGGACTGATTACACCGAACCCCTAAGAAATACAAGCAATTATCCGGGAATACTATGAAAAACTATATGCCAACAAACTGGACAACTTAGAAGAAATGGACAAATTCCTAAACACATACTCACTACCAAAATTCACACGGGAAGAGATAGAAAACCTGAACAGACCCCTAACAAGTGAGGAAACTGAATCAATTATCAAAAATCTCCCAATAAATAAGAGCCCTGGGCTAGATGGCTTCCCTGGGAAATTCTACCAGACAATTAAAACAGAATTAATACCCATTCTTCTCAAGCGATTCCAAAAAAATGAAATCGAAGGAAAACTTCCGGACTCATTTTATGATGCCAACATCACTTTGATTCCCAAGCCAGACACAGACCCAGCAAAAAAGGAGAACTACAGAACAATATCCTTGATGAATACAAATGCAAAAATCCTCAACAAGATAATTGCAAATCGAATTGAACAGCACATAAAAAGCATTATCCACCATGATCAAGTGGAATTCATTCCTGGGTTACAGGGCTGGTTCAATGTTTGCAAATCAATCAATGTGATATATCACATCAACAAAAGAAAAGATAAAAATCACATGATCCTGTCCATAGATGCAGAAAAAGCATTTGACAAAATACAGCATCCCTTCTTAATAAAGACCCTCGAGAAAATCGGGATAGAAGGAACTTACTTAAACATCATAAAAGCCATCTATGAGAAGCTCTCAGCTAACATCATCCTCAACGGGAAAAAATTGAGAGCTTTCCCCCTGAGATCAGGAATACAACAGGGATGTCCACTCTCACCACTGTTGTTTAACATAGTGCTGGAAGTCCTAGCATCAGCCATCAGACAACAAAAGGAAATCAAAGGCATCAGAATTGGCAAAGAAGAAGTCAAACTTTCACTTTTCGCACAAGAAATGATGCTCTACATAGAAAACCCGACAGACTCCACCAGAAGCCTACTAGAACTGATTCATGACTTCAGCAATGTTGCAGGATACAAAATCAAGGTACAGAAATCGGTGGCATTTTTATACACCAACAATGAAGCAACAGAAAGAGAAATCAAGAAACTGATCCCGTTCACAATTGCACAAAAAACCATAAAATACCTCGGAATAAACCTAACCAAGGATACAAGAGATCTGTATGATGAAAACTATAGAAAATTTATGAAGGAAATTGAAGAAGACACAAATAAATGGAAAAGCATCCCATTCTCATGGACTGGAAGAATAAATATCGTTAAAATGTCATTACTACCCAAAGCAATCTACACATTCAATGCAATCCCAATCAAAATGGCACCAGCATTCTTCTCAAAACTAGAACAAACTATCCTAAAATTTGTATGGAACCACAAAAGACCCCGAATAGCCAAAGTAATATTGAAGAAGAAAACCAGAACGGGAGACATCACCATTCCAAACTTCAGCCTCTACTACAAAACTGCAATCATGAAGACAGTATGGTATTGGCACAAAAACAGACACAGAGACCAATGGAATAGAATAGAGAACTCAGAATTGGACCCAAAAGTATACAGCCAACTAATCTTTGACAAAGCAGGAAAGAATATCCAATGGAAAAAAGACAGCCTCTTTAACAGATAGTGCTTGGAGAACTGGACAGCAACATGCAGAAGAATGAAACTAGATCATTTTCTCACACCATACACAAAAATAAACTCAAAACCTGAACGTGAAACAGGAAACCATCAAAACCCTAGAGGAGAAAGCAGGAAACAACCTCCTTGACCTCCACTGCAGGAATTTCTTACTTGACACATCCCCAAAAGCAAGGGAATCAAGAGCAAAAATAAACTATTGGGACCTCATCAAGATTAAAAGATTCTGCACGGCAAAGGAGACAATCCATAAAACTAATAGGCAACCTACAGAATGGGAAAAGATAGACATAATTTTGCAAATGACATATCAGATAAAGGGTTAATATCCAAAATCTATAAGGAACTCACCAAACTCCACACCCGAAAAACAAACAACCCAGTGAAGAAATGGGCAGGAGATATGAACAGAGACTTCTCCAAAGAGGATATCCAGATGGCCAACAGACACATGAAACGATGCTCAGCATCCCTCCTCATCAGGGAAATACAAATCAAAACCACACTGAGATACCACCTCATGCCGGTCAGAGTGGCTAAAATGAACAAATCAGAGAACTCTAGATGCTGGCGAGGATGTGGAGAAACGGGCACCCTCCTTCACTGTTGGTGGGAATATAAACTGGTACAGCCCCTCTGGAAAACAGTGTGGAGGTTCCTCAGAAAATTAACAATAGAACTCCCCTATGACCCAGCAATAGTACTGCTAGGAATTTACCCAAGGGATATAGGAGTGCTGATGCATAGGAGCACATGTACCTCCATGTTCATAGCAGCACTCTCAACAATAGCCAAAACATGGAAAGAGCCTAAGTGTCCATCAACGGACGAATGGATCAAGAAGATGTGGTTTATCTCTACGATGGAATAGTACATGGCAATGAGAAAGAATGAAATCTGGCCATGTGTAGCAACATGGATGGACCTTGAGGGTGTTAAGCTGAGTGAAATAAGTCAGGCAGAGAAGGACAAATATCATATGTTTGCACGTATAGGAGGATTAGGAGGAACTTAATGGAGGATCGTGGGGAAGAAGAAAGGGGGAGAAGTGGGGGAGAGGGAGAGAGGCAAACATGAGAGACTCTTGAATGCTGAGAACAAACTGAGGACTGATGGGTGTGGGGTGGAGGGGGGTGATGGGCATGGAGGAGGGCACTTGTGAGGATGAGCACTGGGTGTTATATGGAAACCAACTTGACAATAAACTATTTGTATAAAAAAATGCATGGGGCTGTTCCCTAAGAATTTCACAGTGGGAAGCCATCCAGAGCACTTTAGAAATCACAGTCATCTTTATGCTTTCTTGCTAGATTTTGCTTGTAACTTAATAGGCCAAAGCCAAAAAGGCCACGTGGGCTGGTATCAGGGTCCTGAGGAAAACTTCCAGAGGTGGAGCTCCTTTCATCCTAGGCTTATTTCTCTTTAAGTGTTCACAAACATAAGATTTAGGTTTTGGCTCTAATATAGTACTTACATAGTCAGGCTCCTTTAAGTCCTCTTCTTGAGTAGGGCTTGATTTTGAAGCCTGGCCTGTCTTAAGCCTGCTCAGCTTTGTCTTAGCAAAGAATCCTGCTAAGTAAGTAATCCTCCCACTCTTGATACCTAATTACCCTTGAGATCTGATCATCCCTCATTCTTGATGTATAAGTCCTTGGCCTGCCTTAATAAAGAATCTTGTAAGGCCAATTTAGTAAGAACCCCTCTACCTTTAATATTCCTTCTTAGTAATTTTCCATCCATTGACCCCCTCACCCTGCCAATTGGCTACAAATACCTTGCTGTCTTTGCTGTAGCCAGAATTCAGCTCAATCTTTCCCACTTATTGAATAAAGTCTTCATTGCTGTTTTAACACATGTCAGAATATTCTCAATGCCAAAATTCCATCATACTGTATCCCTAATGAGGTATAACCCAGGCTCAACTTGAATACTTCCAGTGACAGGGAGTTCATTACTTTGAGGTAGACCATTTAGATCATGTGCAAGATGTGAAAGGCAGCAACCTTTTGGGAAAAAAAACAACAGCTTTGGTGTCAGGCAGATCTGGATTGGTTGGCTGGTTTCTTCCATCTAACCCCACTGTTGCTTTCAGTCAACAGATATTTTATGAACCCTTCACCAGCAACAGAAGAAAATGGAATAAGGTATCTATTCTAGATAGAAAGAACAGACTATATGAAGGCTATGAGGCAAAAAATAATCAAGGAAAGAGAGAGCATGGCATATGTTAAAAATAATGTTTAGAAAAAAGGTAAAATCATGATGCTTCTGCAGGTATAAATATGAATGTGAATTAACAATTTATTTTACTCATATGATATGAGCTAACCAGGCAGATGTTGTAACTGGTATCAAAACAGCACAGATCTGTATGGAGTAAAGAAATATTGAGATAAACTGAAAATAAAGAGAAAACTGGTGATTTCACAGGGGTGGAGAGGAGTCAGCTAAATCACTGCTGGATGGGACATAACTTACATGTCCCTCCGGATCTACAACTAGCAATGAATTGCAAAATGGATCAAAGATAATGAACGGGAATAGAATCTGATAACCCAGAAAAGTATATTGTAGAGGATGCATGGTTTTCCATTAAAACACTTTTTTTCCGTATGTGTACTTGAGTAATTTAAAGATATTCCACGTGGCTACGTTGCAGTTCCAAGTATTAAGCGGTTAGAGAGTGGTAAGGGCCAGGTCATGGAGGGCCTTTTAAGTGAAGCCAAGAAATTTAAGCAGGGAAGTAACATGATCAAATTTATGTCTTAAAGAGAGCATTCTAGGGGCGCCTGGGTGGCTCAGTCAGTTAAGTGTCCGACTTCAGTTCAGGTCACGATCTCACGGTTTGTGGGTTCGAGCCCCGCGTCCGGCTCTGTGCTGACAGCTAGCTCAGAGCCTGGAGCCTGCTTCAGATTCTGTATCTCCCTCTCTCTCTCTGACCCTCCCTTGCTCACACTGTCTCTCTCTCTCTCTCGGATATAAATAAACATTTAAACATTTTTAAAAAAGAGAGCATTCTGGCTCCATTATTATTGGAAGGACAGGATGAGATGTATAGACCAAGTTAGGAGCACGTTATAAAGTTGGGTGCAAATCCTTGCCCTGCTGCTACTAACTGTACAGTATTAGGTGAGGTTACTCAATGTTTCTGAGACTCCATTTTTTTCTTCTGGAAAACAGATAATAATGCCTTCCCTGTGGGATTGCTGTGAAGATTAGTATTAGGTATGCAGTGAGTCTGGCATGCTGTAGACAGTAAATATTAATTTCCTTCCACTCTGCTCTCCCTTCACAACCAAACTGTTAGAACATTTTCATACTGAGCCAAAACTTGCTTCCTTTAACTCATATGATTGTGGAGGTCCTAATATTGCTATTTGGACATATATAAAATAAGTGTAACCCCTCTTGCCTTCACATGTTTGTAGATAGTTCTCTTATTCCTTAAGTCTTCCTTTTTGAAACTAATCTTTCTCAGCTATTTCATGGTTCCTTTCCTCTCTCCTGGATACTCTCCCCTAGATGAAGTGAGAATCTCTTCTCACTTACAAAGATGAAATGAGCATAGTACTCCAGGTATGGTTGAGGCAATTATATAGTAAAGTGGAAAAATCATGGTAACCATGAGTGGCAACCATGGCATATGATTGGCTCATTTTTAGCCTATCGTTAATGAAAGTGCCTGAGTGTTTTTTACATGAACAGCTGCTTAAGTGAATTTCTCTTCATTCAGAACATATGCAATGGCATTTTTAACTTACAGACAGAATTTCATTTTGCTTGTTTCAGGCTATCTTTTGAGTGTGTGTGTGTGTGTAGTATATACTCATCTAAACATCACAAAATTTTTAACAATGACCAGTAAATTTCATTCCATTGTTATATTATCTCTTACTACCTTTATCCTGAAGCAATCACTGTTGCCATTTTTTTGTAAATCTCTTCAAAAATATTCTATTTCTGTATAAGTGTACACTTAAAAATACAAATGATAACATACAATATACATTTGTCTCTATTTTGTCCTTCACATGTAATAATTCCAATGGAATGTAATCTCTAGGAAGGAAGGCAGTTTTGCTTGGTTTTTCTTAGGGCCTGACAAAATGACACATACTGGAGGTTCTATACGTATTTGTGAATGCTGATCAACATATTTGAAGATTTTCCATATCAGCATGTTCCAGGGATCAGCAAACTTTCTGCAAAGACCAAATAGTAAATGTTTTAAGTTTGCAGGCCATATGGTTTGTGTCACAACTATTGAATTCTGCTGTTGTAGCATGAAAGCAGCCATAGGCACACAATAAAAAACAAACAGGCACGACTGTGTTCTAATAAAATTTTATTTACGAAAACTGTGCAAAGCCAGATATGTTCTGTGGGCTGTACTTTGCCGACCCCTGCTACATACAGATCAATCTGGCACTTTTTCATAGTTGAATACTATTCTGTCACATGGGTGAACTATAAATTCTTTTTCAGACCCCTGTTTTAAATTCTTTAATTAGATCCCTGTTTTATGTTCATCTAGGTTAACAATCTTTTGCTGTTGTAATCAATGCTGCGGCAATGTTTCAATGAGCAAAATTTTTCTTTGTGAGCCTGTCTGAAAATATATTCTTAAAATATATTGGCCAGGTTAAAGAGAGGAGGCACTCTTAATTAAACAGATACTGCACAACTGCTGTCTCAAGAGGCTGCATTAATCTGTGCTCACACCTCCAATGCGTAACATTACCTGCTTCTTCACACCCTCTCTGTGCTGTGCATTATTAAATTTTCATTTATGCTAATCTAAAGGGTGAAAACTGGGTGATCATTCATTTTCATTTTTATTTTTGAAAATTTCAAGCACACACATATCACAGAAAATAGTATTATATACACAGCAACAATTAAATAGATGCAAATATTTTACCTTATTTCCTGCACATCTCTCCTTCTTTCTATTTTTTAATTAAAAATTTTAATGTTTATTTCTTTTTGAGAAAAATAAAGAGTGTGAGTGGGTGAAGGGCAGAGAGAGAGAGAGACATAGAATCCAAAGAAGATTCCAGGCTCCCAGCTATCAGCACAGAGAGCCATGCAAGGCTTGAACTCAAGAAACCCAAGATCATGACCTGAGCCGAAGTCGGACACTTATGTGACTGAGCCACCCAGGCCCCCCCTTCTTTCTTTTTAAAGAGGAGATAATATGTTACAGATATAACTAGAATCTTTCTTCATATATATATATATGGAGAGGAACCCTTCATCTTCAGAGATGTTAATATATATCACTACCCATATATATTATAATATAATATAATATAATATATATAATATAATAATATACAATATACATTACAAATACATATAAGCAAATAATCTATAATAATATATATAAATATATAATGTATATCATTCTATATATGTGTGTATATGCTTATATATGATGTATACACCCACATTAATATGTAGCATCTCTGTGTGTTTTTAAGCTTTATTTAGTGGTATCATATTGTATGCAACTTGCTTTTTTAGTTCAAAATTATTTTTGAGGTTTATGAAACTTGCTTTTATTTATTCAAAATTATGTTTGAGGTTTATATGGATAAATGTACACCTACTTCTTTCATTTTAGCTGTTCTGTGGTATTCCATTGTATGAGGAAACCATAGTTTATTTATGCATTTTTGTCCTGTGGGACAGTTAGGTGCTGTCAAAGATTAATAAAGCTGGAAACTAATTAAAGTGATAGGTATGGACTTTAATCAATAACATACTATTGCAATAGGAAGAAGCGTCCAGTAAAAAGTGAACACAACTTTGATTAGTACTGAGGTGATAGAGTTTTAAAGGGAAAATGAGGGAATAGGGAGGGGTATAAGGGCTTAATAGAGTCAGGGAAGTGAAAGATTAAATTTTGGGTGGGAGAGGGGTGCCTGGGTGGCTCAATTGGCTAAGCCTTCGACTCTTGATTTTGGCTCAAATTATGTTCCCAGGGTCATGGGATGGAGCTGCATTGGGCTCCACACTGAGTGTGGAGCCTGCTTGGGAATTTCTCCACCCCACCCCCCTGCCCCCGCTGCCACCTCTCCCTGTGCATGCCTGTTCTCTCTCTCTCTCTCTGTCTTTCTCTGTCTCAATAAATAAACATTTTTTAAAAAGTGGGAGGGGTGTTTGTCCATGTGAAATCCACCTGGATTTACTACCTGGCCCTTATTGAAGTTAGGCTCCTACCCTCCCACAGAGACTGGGAGACAGGACTCTATCTTCAGATGTTGGCTGGAACAGTCAGTTCTTTTGGTGGACTTGATTTTTCCCAGGAAGGCACTTTAAGGGAACCTCACCTTAGGCATGTGGCTTTGAGCTATTAGAAAGTAATGTAATGTTTTTGTTCAAGCTAGTCTTTATATGCCAAGGTTGAGGCCTAGTTAAGAAGGGGCTCAGAGGAACCTGACTAGAGTTTGGCCAAGGAGAGGATCTTTGTCGATGATTGCCATTTTTCCTCCTATAACAGTGCCACAGAGCACACCCTTGTACACTTGTGCCTTAGTGTCAGAGTTTCTTTAAGATAGAATCTTAGAACTGGAATTACTGTGGTATATATAAGGTGCGGCATCCTCAGTATTATCAAATCACTCTCCAGAATAGTACAAATTTGTATTTCTATCAGAAATACATAAGATGTCCAATTTTCCCAAATCTTTAGCAGTCCTTGATCCACCACCAGCATTAGGGTTAAGGCAAATGAAATGAATCATGCAAGCGCATGGTCAGATCCTGTCTTTATTTGAAAGTTTGATACTTTGTTCATCATTGGATTTTTTTCTCATTAATTTTTAGTTTCTAAAATTTTATCTTGACTAGTGAGGTTTTTTTTGTGTGTTCCCTTATATTTTGTACTTGAGGAGAGTGCTTCACTTACCTCACCCTAGTCCCACCCCTGCTAGATACTAATTAAATTTATTCCTTTTTGTCATTCTAAAGAGAATAAAATGGTCCTTTATTATTCTAACTTGCATTTGCTGATTGTTAGTGAGATCAAGTATGTTTTACCACACTTACTAACCATCTGGGTTTCTTTTGTGAAATGCGTGTACATATTTTATTAACAATTTTCTTTGGGGTGGTTTGCCCTCTCTATATTAATTTATTTAACTTATTTATACTCTGCATTTTAAAAAAAACCTTTGTTGACTGTATTCATTAGAAATATTTCTCCCAGTTTGTGTCTGGCATCTTCATCTTGTTTATGGTGTCTTTTGTTATGTAGAAAATTTAGCTCTATTTTTTTTAACCATAAAAGACTTAAGTTTAGAGAACAAACAGGGCTGATGGAGGGAGATGGGTAGGAGATGGACTAGATGAGTGATGGGCATTAAAAAGGGCACTTGTGATGAACACTGTGTTGTATGTAAGTGATGAATCACTTAATTCTACATCTGAAACCTATATTGCACTATATGTTAACTAACTAGAATTAATTAAAAATTTGAAAAGCAAAAAAAAAGAAAAATTTAATTTCAATGTAGTTAAATTTAGCAGTCTTTTCATTTATGATCTGCATTTTTCAGTGAGTTTTTAAGATATTTTGTCTACCCCAAATATCAAAGCTCTTCCTTCTTTCCTTTGGAAAGTTTTAGGGTTTTGCTTTTCATATTTAACTCTAATTCAGCCAGATGAAGTAGGAATCTAATTTTATCTTTTTTCATATAGATAGCTGGTTGCATGACAAAATTTATTAACTAGTTTATCCCATCTTTAATTAAATTATAATGGAATCTATGTCATATGCAAAGCTCAGATATGTAAAGTAGGTCTGTTTCTGATTCATCTGTTACATTGTATTGTTTTATATGTCTATTCTTGTACCAATACACAAAAAATAATGATTTTTTTTCTCATGGCTGAATAATATCCCATTGTGTATATACAGCACATATTTTTTAGCATTCATCTGTTGATGGGCATTTAGGTTGTTTCGGTATATATATGTTTTGCAAATAATGTTGCAATAATCATGGGGATACAGATATCTCTTCAAAATTCTGTTTTTATTTCCTCTGGGTATATATCCAGAAGTGGAATTGTTGGACCATATGGTAGATCTGTTTTTAAATTTTTGAGGAAACTCCACGTTGTTTTTTATATTGGTTGGACCTATTTGTATTCCCACCAACAGTGTATAAGCATTCCCTTTTCCCCACATCTTTACCAGCACCTGTTGTCTCACCTTTTTGAACACAATCATTCTAATAGATGTGAGTAGATATTTCATTGTGGTTTTGGTTTGCATTTCCCTGATGATTAGTCATGTTGATCATCTTTTCACATGCCTGTTGGCCATTTTGATGTCCTCTTTTGAAAAATATCTATAAAGAAAGAGAGTAAAATGACAGTTACCCGGAGATGAGGTAGGAAAAAGAGACTGATACTTTTTAAGGGTACAAACTTGCAAAGAGTAGTAAATGAGCCAAAGAGATGTAATGCATGATACACTGAATATAGACAACCATATTTTACTATAATTATGTAATGTGATAAATATTGCTACAGCAGCAATCATGTTACAATATATAAATGTAACAAAGTGGGGCACCTGTGTGGCTCAGTTGGTTAAGTGTCTGACTTTGACTCAGGTCATGACTCATGGTTCCTGAGTTCGAGCCCCACGTTGGGCTCTGAGTTGACAGTTTGGAAGCCTGGAGCTTGTTTCTGATTCTGTCTCCCTCTCTCTCTGTCCCTCCCTCACCAACACTCTGTCTCTCTCTCAAAAATAAACAGTAAAATTTTTTTAAAAAATAAAACAAATGTAACAAAGTAACATGTTGTACACTTTAAATTTACACATTGAAGGAAACCATAAACAAAACTAAAAGTCAACCAATTGAATTGGAGAAGATGTTTGCAAATGGCATGTCCAATAAAGGGGTGGTATCCAAAATATATGAATTTATACAGTTCAACACACAAAAAACAAATCATCCAATTAAAAAAATGAGCAGAAGAAATAAGCAGACATTTCTCCAAAGAAGACATCCATACAACCAACAAACAAATGAAAAGATGCTCAACATCACTCATTATCAGGGAAATGCAAATGAGATATCTCAAACCTGTCAGAATGGCTAAAATGAACAACATAGGAAAGAAGTGTTGGTGAAGATGTAGGGAAAAAGAAACCCTCTTGGACTGTTGGTGAGAATGCCAACTTATGTAGTCATTGTGGAAAACAGTATTGAGGTTACTCAAAAAGTTAGAAATAGAACTACCCTATGATCCGGTAATCACACTTCTGGATATTTGCCAAACAACAACACTAATTCGAAGGTATATATGCACCCCTATGTTTATTGCAGGGTTATTTACAATAACCAAATTATGGAAGCAACCCAAATGTCCATCAATCAATAAATGAATGGATAAGTAAAAAGTGGTATATATTTATAATGGAAGACTATTCAGCCATAAAAAGAACAAAATCTTGACTTTTGCAGTAACATGGATAGAGCTAGAGAGTAAAATGCTAAATGAAATAAGTCAATCAGAGAAAGACAAATACCATATAATTTCACTCATATGAGGAATTTAAGACATTTTAAAAATGAGCAAAGAAAAGAAGATAGGAACAAATTAAGAAACAGATTCTTAAATATAGAGAGAAAACTGATGTTTTCAGAAGGGAGGTGGGTGTGGTGCAGGTGAAATAGATGATGGGAATTAAGGAGTGCACTTGTCATGATGAGCACTGATGATGTATGGAAGTGTTGAATCACTATATTGTACACTCGAAACCAATATAACACTGTAAGTTAACTATACTGGAATTTGAAATGAAGTAAATAAAATAAAAAATAAGTTTATACAACATCATGTTAAATTTATTAAATAAAAAATTGAAAATAATTATAGCTTTATAAGTTGATTTTGTGGAGGATTAATCCTCCATTTATTATTATTACTATTATTATTATTATAATTATTATACATTATCCTGGCTACTCTTGGCCTTTTATCCTTTAGTATAAATTTTATAATTAGCTTTTGAAGGAAATATTTGTTGGAATTTTATTGGATTTATGAAATAACTTGGAAAAATTATAATCTTTGTGATACTGATTTTCTTATCCATGAATATGTCACATGAATATTGAAATATATTTATATCATTTTTATGCTTTTAATATTTTATAATTTTCTTCATAAAATTGTAGAATTCTATTGTTAGATTTATTATTTAATACTTGTAGTATTTTTCTATTGTAAATAATATCGATAGTTGTTATTTTATGTTTAAATTATTTGTTTCTGGTGTTCAAGAACATAGTATTTATACATTAACTGTACATGCAAAAACATTTTAGTTTTAAAAGCTTGTAGTTTTTCTTGGGTTTTCTGTGTAGACAAACATTATATCCAAATAACGTGAGTTTTATTTTTTCTTTCCCATATTGAAATAGTTGATTCTTGTTTTGCTGTTGTTTAATTGTGTTGGCCAGATTTCCCAGTATAATATTGACTAAGAGCAGTGACAGTAAGCATTCTTTACTTGTTTTTGATATTAAAGCAAACATTTCAAAGGTATCACCAATTATGGTTGTTAAATATTTTCCAGTAGCTAGCCTTCATTAAGTTAAGGAAATCAGCTCTTTAAGAAGACTGTACTTTTTTAGAGTAGTTTAAATTTACAACAAAATTGAGAGGGAGATACTGAAATTTCTGATACATCCTCCCACACCTACACTTCCATAATATCCCCATTATCAACCTTTCTCACCAGAATGGTGCAATTCTTACAAAGGATGGACCTACACTGACACATCACAATCACTCAAAGTCCATAGTTTACCTGAGGGATTTACTCTTGGTGTTGTACATTCTATGGGTGTACAGTGACAAATGTATAGTGACATACATCCATCATTATAATATCATAGAGTAATATGATATCATTGCCCCTCCCCAATTCTCTGTGCTCTATTCATTTCCTCCCAGCACCGCACACATACATACACATTGGCAAACAGTTTTTTTTTTACTTATCTCCATAGTTCTGCCTTTTAGAAAATTAACTTTTATTCTGTTTTCTGACAGTTTTTATGCTGAAAATATGTTGATATTTATCAAAAACTTTTCCTGCATTTCATCAAATTATTCTTCTGTTTGTCTTGTAATGAAAAGACAGAATATGTTTTTTCTTGAATGCTAAACCATCATTATAGTCTTCAGATATACCAAACTTGGTTGTAATGTGATGTATAGATGAATTGGTTTTGTAATATTTTATTTAGTGTTTTTGTGTTTATGTTCATAATTGAGCTTAGCTGTAATTGTTCATTTTTGCTTTCTCCTTTCCTGCTTTTGATGTCAAAACTAAACTAGGCTCATTAAAGCATTGAATGCTTTTTTCCTGGAGCATTATATGTTCTTTGAAAGTTTGCTTTTTGAAATTTGTTTGAGAGAGATTCTTAACTATTTATTCAATTTTTAAACAGTAATTGTAGAGCTTTTCAGGTTTTCTGTTTCTCTATTGGTTGGTTTGGAGACAATTTTCCCTAAGTTTAATTAGCATGAAGCTCTTTGTAGTCTTCTCTTTTGATGGTTAAAAATATTCTGACTAAAAAATTCATTTCATTACAATGGTGGGTATATGTCATAATACATCTGTATAATGCAAAGGCATATAGTATAATGGAAAGGCAAAACTATAGAGACAATAAAAAGATCAATGTTTGCTAGGAGTTGGGGGTTGGGGAGAAAGGATGACTAGATGGAGCAAAGAGGATTTTTAGGACGGCGAAAATACTCTCTATGGCAACATAATGATGGATATATGTCATTATGCATTTGTCCAAACCCATAGGTTACACAAATGAAGAGTGAAACCTAATGTAAACTTTGAATGATGAGTGATTATGATGTACCCATGTGGTCTCATTGATTGTAACAAATGTACCCCTGTGGTGGAGGATATCAATAGTGGGGGAGACTGTGCATATATGGGGACAGGGAATATATAGGAACTTTCTGTACCTTCCACTCAATTTTGTTTTAATCGTAAAACTGCTCTAGGAAATGGAATCTATTAATTAAAAATATACATTTAATTATGGGTGAAGTTAACTATAAAGTTAAAAGCCATTTAAAAATTATTCTGTGAACTGCATGTCCATGTTGTTGGTCCATTTTTAATTCAAGCGTTAGTATTTACTATAGGTTTTTAAGAACCCTTTATATATAAATGAAATTGGGTCTTTATCCCATGCTGTAAATATTGCTTTATTTTTCTTTGAATGTTTAGAATAGTTTTTGCAGTCAGAAATTAAAATTTTTTCAGTATCGAAATTTATCAGTCTTTTCCTGCATAACTCTTACCTTTTATGTGTTGCTTGGAAAGGCCTTCCTCAATGTTAGATTAATTTATAAATATCTTGTCATATTTTCACTTAGCATTTTTGTAATTTTATTTTTTATATTTAAATCTTTTACTATCTGGTATATATTTTTGAGTAGGAAGTCAGCCAATTTAATAACAATTGATAATATCAGTTATCAGTCATCAACTCAATAACATCAGTTATTGACTAGTTAGTTTCCTGACAGATTTTAAATATCATCTGTATTGCACAAAACTCCTAACTGTATATAGGTGCTCTTTCTGAATACTTTGTTCGGTTCTATTGATCAGTTTGTTTTCTTATTAGCCAGTGTATAATTACCATGGCTTTATAATATATTTTTGAGCATTTTTCTGGCTCTTCTTACTTGTTTATTTTTTCCCCATGAACTTAATAGCTGCATATCTAAATCCCAAAAGTACTATTGGTATTTTCATTTGGATCACAAGTGAATAGACAAAGTTTTGACTAATAAATGTTAGTTGTTATCCTACAATATTGAGTTTTCATATTCAAGAGCAGTGTATCTTTCTAGATGTACAAGTTTTCTTTTATACCTCTCAGTGGTACTTTAAAGTTTAAAGTCCTTTTCTTAGAAATCTTACAGGGTTTTGTTTGGTCCTGTTCTCAATAGAATCTTTACTTCCATTAGAGTTTCTAATAAGAAGGAAGCTAATGGTTTCCTCATTTGTAAACTCATAATGATAATAATAATTGCTACTTCCTAGATATATTTCAAGGATTGAATAAAATAATGTATTAAAGCTTTTGGCACAGTGTCTGACACCTAATAACCATTTCATATTTATTGGAGAACTTATTCTTAGACATTATGTAATGAAACTACCAGGGATATACAATACAGTGTCACTCAGATATCTGACTCTTTGCTATAACATATAGACTCTGTATGCCTTAGAATCCCCATTGGAACATAAGGCAAGCAATTCTAATCTCCATTTCAAGAAACAAGTGGTAGTGACAATGAGAGTGACTCATATTTTTTACCTTGGCAATTAAAGCAATTGTCAAGAGCTCTTTCTTCTGTTTCTGTCTGTCTTTTCAGAGTACTTAACCAGATCATGGTTAAGATCATACCCACCCAGGACTTTCTTGATTACTAAGAATATAGTAACATGGAATCTCTAGCTATGTGATTGGGAAACATGTTCTAAGGTGGTTAATATTGGATTATTATCAAAGGAACTTTGGTGGGCTAGACAGATGCTTTCTGCTTTGGAATGCCTGTTTGATTTTTCCTCATGATCTGAGCTTTTTATCCTGATAAGGCCAATTTTTGAAGTTTGAGGTAGAGAAAATCCTGTCTTCCGACTCTCCTGGATGGAAAGATCTGAGCTTTTTTTCTGGTAGGGTACAAAATATCAGCTTGCTGGAAAGAAGAACAATTTATCTAGGGCTGTTGGTTATAGTATCTAACTCATCCATGCATATCAGCACCAGCTCACAGGAGTCTTTGAAGGAAATGGATCTGGGTGTTGGAAGCAAGTACAGCTTTTAAGACTGGTTCATCTTCTATGATATTTGGAATTTCAAGGAGGCCCTACTGCCCTTTTGAATTCTTCTCTGTCAGCTCATGGAGGCCTTTTAGTCTGCAATTGAGAAATAAGTGCACAGGAAAAGGATTGCAGTAATGTGCAATTAATTCAGAAAGAAAGATTTGTATTAGCTTCCTCTGTTTTAAAAGAGGAAGGTCTTGAATGTCTGGAGGTGGGGGTATTATATTGAGTAACTGTTACAACAGAGTATTGATAATGGTTCTGAAAGGGATGGTTTGGTCCTGTAAGGCAAATTTCTTTAACACCAAAGTTGAATATACAAATAGCCAAATTAACATAATCACCATCTTTATTATATCCTGTCATTGATGTTACTGTCTTTACATATCTAGGCAAATGAGTCTCTGTAAGTCTGAAGAAAATGAGCATATAGACATAAGACCTCTCTTCTCCCATTGATTTAAGACCCATTTTTCTTGCTTCAATCCAGCTATACGTGATATATCATTTTACTTACATTTTGCTGAGTCTAAATGCAATCACAGTGAGTTCTTACAGATTTGGGCCTCAGGATCATAAAAAACCCCATGAATATCTACTTTTAACTAAGCAACTTTGACTTGAGGCATAGGCAGGCTAAGGGGCTTATCTAGCCTCATTCGCAACAAACATTGAGTGGTTACTTGACGTAAAATGTAAATTGTAACCCTGGCAACAGATCATGGGGGACTCACAATTTGGTAAAACCTAACAAAGGTCAAACCTTAGCTTTAAGTCATTTATGAAACAAATTGATGGAATGTCCATAACATACCAGGCGCTGTACAAAGCACTGAGAATATGACTGAACAGGGCATGGGATCTGATCTCAAGGACATTATAGACAGATAGGAAGACACTTCTGAAATAGGGGGCTAAATGCAGTGGTAGAGAGAAGCATAGGGTTTTGAGGCCTTGGGTTCAGAAATGATCACCCAGGGAGGTCAAAGGTGGAAGTCTTGGAGCACAACAATATTTGAGGTTTGAGCACGGCAAGAGAATCTAGAATAGAAATCCAAGGATGTATGGCCAGAAAAGGAATGAAAGTAGGAGAGAATGATTTCATAGAAATCAAGAGAGGAGAGAGATATTTAAGGAAGGAGTAGGCAGTAATGTCAGATGGAACAGAGAGATCAATTAAAATGACAGGTGAGTATCAATTGAATTTGGAATTATGAAGATCATTGGTGACTTCAGGGAGAGCAATGTTAGTGGAACTGTGAAGCCAATTTGCAAGTAGTTGAGGTATTAATGGGAAATCATAGTATTAGAATGGTGAGTGTAGACTATCATTTCAAGGAGCATAGCTGGGAAAGAAGAGAAAGCAAGAGGATGCCAGCTAGAAGGGGTTGTAGGTTAAGAAGGGTTTTCAATTTTGTTTAATGTGGAAGAGACTTGAGCATGCCACGAGGCTGTGGGAAAAGAATCAGCAGGAGAGAATGAGGTTGAGGATGAGAGGGAAGGAGGCTTTATACAGTGGTGTCCCTGAGAACAGAGGGGGCAATAGGATCCAAGTGGGTGAGTCAGTCTTGGACAGGAGGTGTGATAGCTTAGTCTTTGGAACTAGAGAAAAGGGGTCACCAGTGGGAGTAGTTGCTGGATAGGAAAGTCTCCCTTGATGACCTTGATGTTCTCAGTGAAGCAAGAGGTTTGAACATCTGTAGACAGTAAAGGGAGAGGTGGCAGGGTAAGATTAATGTTAGGTATCTGGCTGAAACCATGGTGTCCAGGGGAGAATACAGGAAAAATAAAGATGACTAATAATAATAACAACAGCAGCAATAACAATAATAATAATGAATATTTGGAAATTCAACAACCCTAAGAGTTTGGTATTTTTAAGCTGGTGTGTAATGAGATGTACCATGGCCAAGCAAAGCTCAGCAGTTTATTCAGCTCCAGGTACCTACTGGGTTATTGAGATAAATCAAATTCTTGATTGGAGCCTTCCCACCTTCCTCTGTAAAAAACTCCACACACACTGCAGGTACCCAAACTTTGAAATATATCTGCTGATAATAATGAGCAGGAGGAGAAGGAGGAATAGTTAACATTCACTCAGTGTGTACACTGTTATAAGCTCTTGCATTAGAGCTTATGCTCTCATGCATTAGAGTGAGCTAAGTAAATTAATCCATGGAAATGGATTGATTGTGTGTGTGTGTGTGTGTGTGTACATATATGTATTAGAAACATCATAGAGATGATATACATATAACCTATGTACTTCACACTGTGCCCGACACTTATCAGTAACTCTAGTTTTTCCTTTCTTTCCTCATCTTCCCATCATTCATCATTAGCCCTCACTACCCATCACCCTGCTCCAGGACTGGGTTAGGAGGGAGGTGAATGCAGAAATTGTCATTTCTTTGAGGAGAGGGGCTATGCTATACCCCGTTTGAGGTACCCATAAGTGCTGGCATGGTAGTGAACCCATGGCAGGCTCTAAATAAACTCTTAAGCTGAGGCAGTTTTTGGCAACCATGACTGGCAGTGTTCTCATGAGCACAGAGTGCAGCCACCCAATACCAGCCCTTTAGGCAGCTCCCTGCTGGGGATGGGGAACAAGCCTGGAGGCTGAGGACCTGCATTCCAAATGCAGCTCTGCCACTGACCAGCTGGGTGACTCTGCAAATCTCTGTTTGCCTGGACCTCAGAGTCTTCACCTGTGAAGTGAAGGTTATAATCTTTTCTCTGCCCACATCACTGAGGTTCTGTATGGATCCAGTTTGGCTGACAGTCATGAAAGCTCTTTGCAAAGTAAAAACTGCACGGATGCAAAGGGATGTTAACTCCCAGGACCAGGGCTTGACTCAGAAGAAGAGAAGAAGGGAGAGTCCCTGTGTAACCTGCACCTATTGGGGTTTTAATTTGCTTTCCTCCTGTTTAACCAACATCCATGATTCAAGCTGGTACTGCATTGGAATAATGTGTCCTTTGAGATCCTCAGAGACAGGAGAATTTGTAAAGCAGGGAGGCAGCAACCAGCTCATGGCATTGTGAAAAATAGATGAAATATGGTGGGGTCCATATCTGTATTTTTTTCAAACATTGCCTGACTAACAGCAGTCAAGTAAACATCAGGTAGCTTGTCCTCTGCTTCCCTAGAAAACCTTCCTCCCATTATCCCTGCCTGCTCCTTCAGTATAGTCAAACTCTATAGCTCTGTCCTGAGCCCTCTTCCTTTCCTTTATCCTCCCTTCCATCCCTGCATAATGTCATTTTTCTCTTAGCTATGAGAATCAATTCCCAAATCTCTGCCTCCAGCCCAGAGCTCTGACCCAAGCCCTATATCTGAAACCACTTGGATGTCCTAGAGGCACCCCAAGGTTACCCTCTCCAAAATCTAACTTCCCACTTTGAACTGGCTGCTTCTCCTTCAGTTTGAGCTATGCAGAAGAGATCATCACCTCAGAGGCAAAAAAGGGAGATGGTTTCGATTTGAGGACACAGTCCAGTCCCTATTTCTTGTACAATTGAGCAGAAAGGAATAAGGGTGAAGTCTAGGGATCTGGATGGAATACAGATGAAGCCTTGTGTTATTAATGAAGTTCTCTTTATTTTCATGACGATTCATCTCAGCTGGACCCCTGGTGCTGACTGCCACTTCATTTCCTTAGTCCATTCCTTCACTCTCTCATTCTTTTTACTTTCTCCTCCTTCTCAAACACTTAACCCCTCCTCCCTAACATCCCTTCCACCACTGACCTTCTGAAGCTGTCAAAATAGAGTTCCCAGAGACTGCCACATCTACCCACCTACTGCAAATATACCAATATTCTTTCTCTTCTCTCTTATTATTATGAAAGAACCATTTCTGCTCCTAAGACCAACTCCCCCCTGTGTGTACTGTATCCCAAAAGCCTCAAGGCTATTGCACTGGTAATTTTCCCCTTGATCTCCTGCATCGGTGATTTTCACTCTTTACTGGTCCATTCCTAGCACTATATAGACATACTGTTAATGTTAATATCTTTAAAAAAAACAAACCCTCCTCTTAACTCCACTTACCCTGTATCCATGGCCTCATTTCTCAGCTTAATCTCTTAGCAAAACTCCTTTAAAAAGTTGTCTCTACTTGCTGTTCCTAGTTCTCTTATGTGCTCACTCTAATCAGGTTTTTTGCTCCATCACTCTTCCAAAATTGTTTTTTTTTTAATTTTAAATGTTTATTTTTGAGAGAGAGAGAGAGAGAGAGAGCACAAATGGAGGAAGGGCAGATATAGAAAAAGACACAGAATTCGAAGTAGTTCCCAGGCCATGAACTGTGAGATCATGACTTGAGCAGAAGTCAGATACTTAACCGACTGAGACACCCAGATGCCCTTGTGCCAAAATTGTTCTTTGTAAAAGTCACCAATGACCTGTGCTTCATTAGTTAAGTGATCAGTTCCTATTCCTTATCTTGCTAGACCTATCAGCAGCAATTAACATAACTAATATGCTCTTTAAAATTTTTTTTTTTTTTTTTTTAATGTTTTTATTTATTTCTAGGAGAGAGAGAGAGAGAGAGACAGTGTGAGCAGGGGAGGGTCAGAGAGAGAGGGAGTCACAGACTGAAACAGGCTCCAGGCTCTGAGCTGGCAGTCAGCACAGAGCCCGACGCGGGGCCCGAACCCACGAACCGCGAGATCATGACCTAAGCGAAAGTCGGACGCTTAACCGACTAAGCCACCCAGGCGCCCCACTAATGTGCTCTTTAAAATACTTCACATGGTTTCCAGGATTTACCCTTCTTCTGGTTTTCCTTCTACTTCGCTGGCTGCTCCTGGTCATTCTCCTTTGTTGATTCTTCTTCCTTTCTGTGTCTTCTGATCCCTGTAATCCCCAGGGTTCCATCTCAAAACTCTTTTCTTTTTTATCTATACTCATTGCCTCAGTGATCTTATCCAGATTTATGGCTTTAAATACTAACTGTATAATCATGACCCCTAATTTGAAATCCTCAGCCTGGACCTCTTCCCTGAGTTGAAGACTCATACTTCCACGATGGAATTCTTGATCTTCATCTCCATACCTGCTTCTCCCATTGTATTTCCCATCTCAGGAAATGGCAACCACATCCTTGTATTTCCTCCCTCTCTCTCTTAATCTTTCTCCCCCTGTCCATTCAGTTCATAAGGAAATTGTTTTGGTATTACCTTCAAAATGTATCCAGAATTTAATCAGTTCTCACCATTTGGCATTTTATTGCCAAAACTCTGGTCCAGGCAACATGATTTCACATCTAGATCATTATCGTAGCCTCTTCCACTAGACTCACTCTTCCTGCTCTATACCTCTACATTATATTTTCCATACTGAACCATAAATGAACCTTTTGAATCATAAGACAACTCATGTCACTCCTCCATACAAAATCCTTCAATGGCTCCTATTTCACTTAGAAGAAAAGCAAAGTCCTTACAATGGCCTGCAAGATCCTATCTAATTGGTCACCAATACTCATCTTTTACCTACTTTGACCTCATCTCCAACCACTTTCCCCTCTTGCTCACTTTGCTCTAGCCACACTAGTCTCCTGGCTCTTTCTAGAACATGCTAGTCATATTCCTGCTTCAGGGAATGTTTCCTTATTGTTATCTCTGCCCTGAAGGAATTTTCTCCCATGTATATGCATAACTTCTTCTTTCAGCTAATGAAAGAAGGAAAACAAGGAGAGAGTGATAAACAGCTTGAAATCCTCAAGACACCTATGCCCATTAAGGCTGTTCTTCTTTGTCTTTCAATATATTCTCTTTGGGAAGTTTCAACTCTTACCTTTAAGCTCATGACTCCCAAATCTCAATTTTCAGTCCAGATATCTCTCCTCAACTCCAGACCCACATCTCCAGCTGGCTACTGGCAGAGCAACTGCAACTACTTCTGGAGGAAGTGCGTGTGTGGGGTGAGAGGAGCTGTAATCTAGCTGGTACTCTGCCCACCAAGCCTTGCACCAGGCTTCACCATGCAGATTGGATAAAGTGGTGGTATTCTTTTTCTTCCCAGGAATGTGCTAGCTGTCTGTCCACTGACCACATCTTATGCTCAAGGCTGTCTACCTGGAGAAAGCATCTCATTAACTGTTAACACAAAATTTCCAAAAAGGCTAGCTCTAACTCTGCCCCCTGAGTGTCGCTGCCTGAATGTTCCATTGGAACCTCAAACATGACATGTCCAAAAATGAACTCATCATCTTCTCTAACTCCACTGTGAATATACTCTTGTTCTTCATTTCCAAAGGTCTGTTAATAAAATCATTTTTCCAGTCATTCAAGCTCCAGACTTTAGACATCATTCTCCTGCAATATTCTGCCACTTTTAGGCAGAGTTTCAGGTTCTCTCAATTCCATCCACATGTCATTTCTTATCTAAGGAATCCTAGGACCTCATTGTATCCATTTGACCACATCCTAACTAATTCTGTGAGCTGTTTAGGGAGCTGTCTCAGCAAATAGCTGTGGAAGTTGTGGGCTGCAGGTGGGTAATTGTCCATTTAAACTAAAAAACTGCCTTAAGTAGAAAATCTTGGAAAAGACTGCAGAATAGCACCTCTTTTTCATTTTCCGTATCTGGAGAGGAATGGGTAATGCAGAGTAAATTATAGACTTCTTCAGAGTATTGAGATAGAAATTGGTAGCCCCATTCTTATTTTACAAAACACAGCAGTAAGGCACACCAAGCTTCTGTGAACTTTTGTTTTCTCATCTGTAAAAATGAGGTAATTCAACAAGATGAACTCTCAGCTTCCTTTTGCTCTGATAGCCCAAGTTCCCAGGCCTTTGGCTCAAATGCATACTTCATATCAGGGAGAAACAAGAGAGGGGAACTAACATTTATTAAGTACCTCCAAGTTACCAAACTCATTTTATCCATTATGCAACATAATAATCATGACGATTCTGTGATAAAGAGATGCCTGTTTTACAGCTGAAGAAACTGAGGTTCAACCAAGTTAAATAAAAATGTAGGGTCACACACTGAATAGGACTGGGCTTGATCCCAGGTCTCTGTGCCTTGAAAGCCTTCCTTTTGGATCAAGATGTAGAACTTGCCCCTGTGATTTTTCACTTAAGTGCCTTTCTTTAGTCCCAAGATACAAAATAATTCATTTTGAAACTAAGTGCACTGAACCAATCATCTAAGCATTATTTATAATCATTTGAACACTGGAGCTCACTTTTCTCTTCCTCTTATTGTCCATTTCACTTCAAACCACATATTGCAGTAATCCTAAAGCTTGGTGTTCCCTCCAGGGAAAAACATAATTGTGCATAGCATTGTGGCATGAGCAGGATTAACTATAGTGAAGGATAATTACAGTGCTAGGTAAGACCATTTACAATGTCATTCAAGTCAAATTATTGGCAGCATCCTTTGAGATGACCCATTCCCTTCCCTCTTCTACAATCAAATGCCTATTCTTTTACCTCTGGAAAAACTGTTGCGAAAACCCACCGTTAAGTGAGAAAGTTTAATCACATCCACTACGGTCACATCTACCAGTTGGAGGGTGAAAGAATAAACCTTTGTGCTAAGCACTTGGCATCTCTTAAAGTGCCTCAACTGTTTGGATAATTATTTTAATTACCAATGGTGAATTAAAGCTCTTTCTTTAACGTTTATTTATTTTTGAGAGAGGGACAGAGACAGAGAGACAGAGCATGAGTGGGGGAGGGGCGGAGAGAGGGAGGCACAGAATCTGAAGCAGGCTCCAGGCTGTGAGCTGTTAGCACAGAGCCTGATGCGGGGCTTGAACTCTCAAGCCATGAGATCATGACCTGAGCCTAAGTCAGACGCTTAACTGAGTGAGTCACTCAAGTGCCCCTTAAAGCTCATTCTATAACACTACACAACCGTGGAACATTAATTTAAAAATGTGGTCACATATCTAGAGTTCTGGTTTTTCACTTCTGTTGATAACATAACAAATGACTGTTTTCATTGACATAATCAGGATTGGAATAGTTTAAGATAATACTAGTTATTCATGCCTTTGCTCAGATAACTTTTTATCACAGTAGCATTACTCCAAAAAATTCCTAAGAAGGGAGACATAGGACAGGTAAACTTTGATGGGAAGAAGAGAGATTATGGAGTTTGGGCATTGGTTCCAATTGCTATAACTGAATTAGCCTATTATTTCATTCTTTTTTTTTTTTTCTGTCTTTCTAGGACTCGGCCCTTCTTTTCTAGATAATTAGCAGACAGGCCTGTCCCAATCACTGAAGGGGAAATGGGTTGGCAATTAAGAGGTGGCATGATGATGTTTGGTGCTTAGAAGTGCCTTCTGCTTGAAGGAAAGAGGGTACACCTGAAGAGAACAGGTTCTCTAAAATCTTAACCTAGAGAAGTAATGTGAAATACTGCCTTTGTTTTTCTTTACTGTATCACAGACTGTAAAGAAGGAGTATTTGAAGGCTAGTGGGCTTTTTTGAAGGCCCTTCAGTTACACAGAGGTAACTGATGTGTTGGCCAGCTGTGTCTATTAGTGATCATAGCCCCTTAGGGGTAAAAACCACAGTCAAGAATCAATGAAGCACCTACTCTAAGCTGTGGAACTGCTGTGAGAGAGAGAGAGAAAAAAAAAAAAAAGGAATAGAACAACAGTAGTCCACATCAGTTAGGGTGGGGCCGGAAGGAGATAAGAACAGCACAATAAGGACTAACTTGATGCTTTCTGATGGGATTAAGGAGAACAAGCAGGTCTTTCAGAGACAAAAGGATAAGGCAGGAGAATTGAATGATTCATATATAAGACCAAGCATGAGATTAGCAATGACTCACAGATGGCCCAAAGCCTGAGCGGTTTTGAGATCAATCTTTTGAAAGAAGCAAGATTTAAAAATGTATGTATATCCTTGACTGTTTGAACATGTTGAAGGTTTGGCAAGAATGGATATTGACCAAGTCTCTCCCAAGCCAACTGCTTATTGTTTGTTCTCTGACATATGCAACCATACAATTAACTGCTTTTGTCTGTGCTTTTTAGATTTTTGCTTATAGCATTAATCTGTTTCATTCACTTATTTACTAAGCATTTAATAACAACCCTTATGTACCTAGAACTGAGGCAGAAGTTAGGAATACTTTTTTTTTAATAGGTTCTTGTCAAGTTGGTTTCCATATAACATCCAGTGCTCATCCCCACAAGTGCCCCCCTCCATGCCCATCACCCGCCTTCCCCTCCCCCCCACCCACATCAGCCTTCAGATTGTTCTCAGTATTCAAGAGTCTCTCTCTCTCTCTCTCTCTCGTCTTTCAAGAGTTTTGCCTCCCTCCCTCTCCCCCACTATTTTCCCCCTTCTTCTCCCCCATGGTCCTCCGTTAAGTTCCTCCTAATCCTCCTATACTTGCAAACATACGGTAGCTGTCCTTCTCTGCCTGACTTATTTGACTCAGCTTAACACCCTCAAGGTCCATCCATGTTGCTACACATGGCCAGATTTCATTCTTTCTCATTGCAGTGTAGTATTCCATCGTATAGATAAACCACATCTTCTTGGTTCATTCGTCCATTGATAGACACTTAGGCTCTTTCCATGTTTTGGCTATTGTTGAAAGTGCTGCTATGAACATTGGGGTACATGTGCCCCTATGCATCAGCACTCCTGTATCCCTTGATTAAATTTCTAGCAGTGCTATTGCTGGGTCATAGGGGAGTTCTATTGTTAATTTTTTGAGGAAACTCCACGCTGTTTTCCAGAGGGCCTGTACCAGTTTACATTCCCACCAACAGTGTAGGAGGGTGCCCGTTTCTCCACATCCTCGCCAGCATCTAGAGTCCTCTGACATTCCATCCTCATGGATCGGAAGAATAAATATAGTTAAAATGTCATTACTACCCAAAGCAATCTACACACTCAATGCAATCCCAATCAAAACCGCACCAGCATTCTCAAAACTAGAACAAACTATCCTAAAATTTGTATGGAACCACAAAAGACCCTGAATAGCCAAAGTAATATTGAAGAAGAAAACCAAAACAGGAGGCATCACCATCCCAGACTTTAGCCCCTACTACAAAGCTATAATCATCAAGACAGTATGGTATTGGCACAAAAACAGACACATAGACCAATGGAATAGAACAGAGAACTCAGAACTGGACCCAAAAGTGTACAGCCAACTAATCTTTGACAAAGCAGGAAAGAGTATCCAATGGAAAAAAGGCAGCCTCTTTAACAGATGGTGTTGGGAGAACTGGACAGCAACATGCAGAAGAATGAAACCTGATTATCTTCTCACACCACACACAAAAATAAACTCAAAATGGATAAAGGACCTGAACATGAGACAGGAATACTTTTTAAAAAAAGAAGAAGAATTGAAGACATACATGTTTATTGCCCTCAAGGAGTTTATGATAGTGTTTTGGAGACAAGATTTGCAATCATTATACAAGTTAAAAATCATGGTAACACAAATTTTCTTGAAAGTGTTCACAAAATTTAAACATTCATGAATTAAATAGTCATTCTGGTATGTTGTCTCTGAATGATCATGTCTAACATTATTTTCTGTAGGGAAATTGAGTTGTAAATTTAGAATCAAAGGGGTCATTGTGAATTGAGACTCCTCTAGGAGGTAGATCCTAAACTGGGACTGAATGGATGGGCCTGGAGGGGAGGGGAAGCAATAGGCACAGATGCAGATGCAGGAATTATAAAAGATGTACTCAGTACTAGCGAATAGAAAGGCTGACTGGAACATAGGTTTTATGTTAGGGAGGTAAGTTCGGCTGTGAATGTGGAGGCTCTTGAATGTCATCCTAGACATACTGATTTTAATTCTATAGGGCTTTTGAGTAGAATGGCATGATCACTTTTATTGATCACTTAACAGTATAGCATATCGTATTTCACACAGTCTTTGAAAAGACTGCATTTTAAGTTGAAACAATTAGAGTAAGGTATTAAGGGCTGTTTTCTAGACTTTTTTCTTTCAGGGCCCACGTGGCCATTTAGAGCCTAAAATTAATATTCACAGTTGAAGGCATTAAGTGTGACACTCTTCCTGATCTAAATGTGCCACCTTAAAATTTCTGTGCCCAGGTGAAATCTCATGACAAAAGAATTCTTCTGTTTTAATTTGCAATGTCTATGGATAATTCTCAACTAGTTATAGCCACTTCACAGTCACCTTAAAAACAAGAGCATTCTTTCCCTCCTATTATATGAGTAAAGAACTTTCAGGAAGGTGAATAGTAGTGCCTGGAAGCATGGGTTTTAAAGTCCTCTAGATGTGGGATTGAAATCTGACTCTGTCACTTCCTAGCTGGACCATTTAAATAAGCATTTTCACCTTTCTGAGCCTCAGTTTCTTTATCTATTGAATGGAGAGAAGCATTCATACCTCATAGGGTTTAGGATCAATTCACATCGTGTATGCAAAGCTTTCAGCATGGTCTCTGGCACATAGCACCGGATGTTCAGTAAAGGCCATCATTCGTTGAAAATTCTGAGAGTATTGAATGCACACCGAATGGGAGGTTAAAGAGTGGGGTGGTTAAGAATGCCGAAAACAAACTGAGGGCTGATGGGTGTGGAAGGGGGAAGGGAAGTGGGTGATGGGCATGGAGGAGGGCACTTGTGGGGATGAGCACTGGGTGTTATATGGAAACCAACTTGATAATAAACTATCAAAAAAAAAAAGAGTGGGTTGATTAAGATAAGAGCATGACTTTTGGAGATAACTTTCCTTAACTCAAATACCATTTCTCCTTTGTTACCTCGAACAAATAACTTATCTTTTCTATGCCTGAATCTTCTTATCTGCAAAATAAGGATTGCCAGAGTCCAGCCCTGGCCAGGTCCAGGGGTCCTTGAAGGATGGATGGTGTCAGTGAGAGAGCCCAGAGATTCTTTCTGATCACCAGGCAGGCATCTCTGCCCTGTCGGTTTTGGTGTCTTTATTTGTAGGTCAAACGTTAACATGGCATCAGAAAATGGAATTTTTATAATGGATAGTTCTCTGTGATAAGATGTTTTTGGAAAATGTACAGCAACAGGTTTTACAGAAGTATTCTTGCAGAACTGCCCCAATTATAGTGAGGTTTAGTAACTAAATAAATAACAGGGTGCTCTTATTGAAAAACAGGATAACATACATATTTAAATAATGCTAAGATTAAATCATAGGTTTATAGATACCCTTATCCATCCTCATCACAGCTGCCAGTGTAAGGGAAGGTGTTTGTGGAATGTAGGCCTTAGGGAAGGGACTGCTATACATCATCAGTTAGCAAAGGTCTCTGTAGTAACTTATGTTCTGTTCTTATCTGTTCCTTCTCTCTAAGTTAGGCTCTTTGTCTCTGGACAAGATTTGATTGTCCAGTTATAATCCTTATGGCAGTGGAGAGCCAACCATACCTTTAAAGAGTTTAGCTCATTTCCAATACATGAATAGCCTCTTCGAGTGCATTTACCTTTGTGTCTAGTTTTCTGTCTATGATTTCTTGAATAGCTAGAGCATGAGAAACATTTTTGGTTAGTTGATTTATATGGTGAGCTGTATGAACCTTTTGGACTAATGCAACGGTAGAAACAGAATTGTACACGGAAAGGTCAATCTTTATGAGTAAGAGTCATTAGCCTGTTTATAGCTCAAGGAAAAGTATGGAGGAAAATGGGACCTGCTGGATACATGATGTCTGTTTCCATAATCAAAAGAAGAAATTCCCATAATATGTTCCTTCACAAGGTGCAATCATCATACCAGGGCCATAATAAGGGGACAAGTCACTCCCAATACTAATCAACAAGGTACCTTGGGGGTCGGTGCTCAGGCAGAAATAATTGAGTTGGGGTGGATATCGGTTGTTATCTGATTGGCAAGAGATCATGCAAACTTGCCTTAACCTCCCAAGGAGCTTTCTCGATTAGTGGGCTCAGAATGGGTCCCAACAAAGGATAACAGTGGTAATTATGATATTGAATTATGAGGATTACATGAGTAAAAACACATAGAAAGTGCTAGAACACTGCTGGGCACACAGCAAACCTCAGCAGGTATTGGCTACTACTATGTGCCAGGCAATAGGCTTAAGGTCTTACATGTTTTTTCTCATCTACTCCTCAGATGCCCAATGAGGAGGCAGGTACTTTTATCCCCATTTCATAGGAAATAAAATTGAGGCTCAGTTAAATTCTAGTTAGTAATGTGTCTAACGTTATACCAGTAGCACATAACTCAAATCCAGGTATGTCTGACTCTAAAGCCTCTAAGCCATGGTTCCAGAGTAGGGCTTGCTTTTTCCAGGAGGAGCATTTGAGTGTGGTATGTCAGGGGGTAATGGGAAGGAATAGGTACCAATCTGAAATGAAAGACAAATTTGATGTGAGATACATTGAATTGGTGGGGCTGGAGGGGACTTCCAGAGGAGTGTGTCTTCTTTTTTCTGTGGAAAGATGTGTTCCCTTTTAGAAGTCAGCAGTCCATTCTGAGTCTGTGCTGTAAACACTTCAGGGGATTTGCAGTACTTAATTAGAAAACTTCAGCAGTATTTTAAAATAGTAATAACACAAACTTCTTTAAAGGGCAAAAAGCTAATGAAAAGAAGTTGTAAAATGAAGAGCAAACCTCCTGACTGAGAAAGGTCAGTCATGCCAAAAAGTACAATATTAAGGATCCAGCAGGAAACAAGGTTAAGACCGTAAAAGAGCAGAGGTAGGTGGGACTGGAAAAGTCTTAGAGGTCACATACACAGCTACAAAGTAAGACTCAGGAGGCAGGGTGCCAGCAGGGGAAAAAAAAAAAAAAAGATCCTAGAGTCTTAACCACAGTGATTGGTTAAGGTCTCCCTTTCCATATGGTCTTAACTTGCAGATTAATTCCTGTGTTTCTGTTTTCTCTTAGAGTGCTTACAACCTGAAATTCTACTTTTTGAGACTCATTTATTTAGCTCTAGGAAGCTTCCCACAATCAAATGGGAATAGTCCTAATAGTGGGATAATAATCATAACTAGAACTAATAAAGTATGTATCATGAGCCAGACCCTGTTCTTAGTACTTTACATATATGAACTCATTTAATCTTCACAACAACCTTATAAAAAAAAGATCTGATTGTTACATGATTTTTTACCTCAATACCCGGGATTCATTGTCTCTCAGCTTTGAAGAATGAAGAAGTGGAAACAAGGTAAACAGCAGGCAGAAATTTATTAGAGTATAAGATCAGAAAGGAAGAATAGTAGGAAAGCTCTCTTTACAGAGAGGGGACACTCGAAAGTGAATGCCCGTGACTATAGGCAAGGGTCCTTTCAGCCCTCTTCTCCCTTCCCCCTTTTTCCTTCTCAGGTTCTACCCTTACTGGCTGGATAACTCTAGGTGCCGGGTTGCCCATTCCTCATTGGCTCAATTCCATTTTATGGGGGATGGTCTATGGCCATATCATTCCTTGTGGGTCATACGTTTTATTGTCTTCTACTTATTTTTTGTTAGGTCTTCTGTCGAATTCCTAAGGATAACCTTACGTGGGAGTAGGTGGTGTCTGTTACATTATTAAGAGGAACCTTATGCCTGAGGGGGTTTGCTGTGGTCAGCTACTCCCAGCATTGTTCCAAAATATGTGTTTTTCCTCAGCCAGAGACTTCAGGTCCTAATGTTTCCCTCTCTATTTAATCCTATCTTTTCCTACCATATTATTATTATCTGCATTTATGGATGAGAAAACTGAGGCATGGAAAAAATTAAGGATTTATAAATATCATACAACTGATAAACGGTAGAGCCTGGATTCAAATTCAAGTAGTTTGGCAATGACATCTGCATGTTACTCATCACATTATATTGCTTTATTGGGCCATTATCTGCTTTTAACACATTAGTTAGATCTAATTTTTTTCTGCTTTTCCCATTATGTTAGGTGTCCAAAAGCTAGGTAGAAAAAATCTGTAAGTCACCAAATAGGGGACCTGCCACAGAGCTAAATAAAATTCCAGGCCTCCTTCCAGAGGCGGATGTGTAGGTGTGATTAAAGATGGGAGTGTGCCAGTTAGACCAGCGCTGGACTAGCCTCAGTGTTAACTCTGGCCCTTTCACTGAAATTGTCATGATAGACTCTTAACAGCTTCTTCAATAAGAGAATTAATATGATATTTAAGAGTACCACCTCTAAAGGCATCCTAACTGGGGTTCAAATGTAGGCTCTAAAATTTGCTAACCATGTGACCTTGTTTTCTGTGCATTAGTAGCCCTGATAAAATTGTGAGAAAACTAGAAACAATCTCACAGGATTATTGGTAGGAAAAACAAAATAATCAATGCTTGAAAAAAAAAATAGTGCAGAGTTAGCACTCAGTTCATTTGGCTGTTATTCCCTCCATGGAGCTTTTGAGAGCCTCAGTAGTTCATTTCCAAGCCTGATTCAACAGCCATTCTTTCCTTTTCCTGTCATCTTTTAGAAGGTCTCCAAGATCTTCATTCATTTTTCTCTATAGATTTTCTTTCCCCTACATTTGGCTTTCAATTTAAAGTGGACATTTATTCAAACCAGTCAACCTTTTGACAGCCTCAGCCATATTCTTTGCAAAAAAGTGTCAGTAAATCCAACCATTTTGCTCAGGGGCAGAAGTGAAAGGAAACATGAACAAGAGATTGATTTTGAAAACGCACCAAGATGGCAGTACCTATTTTCTTAATGAAGCCTTTTCCAAAGTACGGTCTGTGGAACATTAGTCTCATGAGATTCTCCTCGGGACAAAGAGGTTTACATTGCAAAAAGTTTAAGAAATAGAGTATGTTGTATCTCCTTCTTAGGAAGCCATACTCCACACTAGTCTATTACAAATTCTAAATAATTTTGCAATAATAAAATCAGTTTTCCTCTGTCTTATCCAATAGTTGAAAATTATTTTGACCTCTGAACCTCTTAGAGTGGCAAATTACCTTCATGGAATGGTCATCGTAAAGTATGGTACTAGCGAAATATCCTCAAAGTCACAGAACAGAAAGGCTCACAGGCTAAATTAAGATGCTTGAACCATATGGTTTATTGAATCAATTTAAAACATAAAGCAAAAAGCAAAGGAAATAGATGGTTATAATAATACATAAGATATGTGGCAGCTGATACAACTTGTCAGTCCATTAGAATTTACCTATTAAATTTGTTTTTTGTTTTATGATAATAGTAACAAATAATTAACACAGTGCTAGGCACTGTTCTACATTTTTAACGTATACTTAACACAACCCTAGTTGTGCATATTTTGTGGTGGGGAAATGAATAAAATGTTCACTTCACAAAATACACATTTGGTTTTGTCCTAAGTCAATGACTTGAATAGCTAAATTAAAAAACAGATGTTTATTTATTTATTTTTACGGGAAGGGGCAGAAAGAGAGAGGGAGAAAGAGAATCCCAAGCAGGCTCCCTGCTGTCAGTGCGGAACCCTAACCGAGGATCGATCAATCTCAAACTGTAAGGTCATGACGTGAACTGAAATCAGTCAGACACTCAACCGACTGAGCCACCCAGGTGTCTTGCTAAATTTCTGATTATAATTATCCCTGTAGACTTTAATAAAAAGTAAATAAATACTCAGACTTTGGGGGTTAAGATGCTGCTGAATTGAACACATGCTACTAATTTCACTTCATGAATCTTCCTCATTTCTTGGGTCTAGTAAAAGCTTCTAGTGTAACCCAGAAAAAGGCAAGAGTGCAGTACTGAAACTAGGGGAATTGAGTGAATCTATACAAACCAAAATCAGAAACCTCTTGCTTTCTTCCACTACTCAGCTTTTAGAATGTTGGCAGTCAGATCTATACCCTATAGGTAGATTGGAATAATATTTTTCTGGGAATATTACCAGTTTTGGAAGAAAGATACAAAGATACTGACACTGGAGTGTTTATCAAACCTCCTGAAATGTCTCTGAACTACAATAAAATGATTCTGTTAAAACAGAAAGACATAAAGCCCACAAATAGAAATGAGGGAAGACAACCAATATTTGGAGAGATGGAAAGCAAATAGATCAAGGTTAACAGAATTAACAAATCTAAAAAACATGAATTCTAGACTGGCAGTGGGGAAAGCTGAGAGCCAACCTGGTTTACCCTGTAGAATCATGAAAAGGATCATAGCTGGGGACACCATGTGTCTCTTGAACTGTGCATAAAGTGGAAGGTTTTAAAGGAGGAATGATGGGCAGCTGTTTAAAAAAATCGGTCCCTAGATGCCCTCCCTCGACTCCACACTTCTGTGTCACTACTGCTCCTCTACCTCAAAACTAGAGATTTACTCTCCAGAGATGGCAAGACATAGGGCCTCTAGACTGTGGGATACCATTGCATTGTTTAATAAGGCCTCTCAAGGATGACTTAATTATCTGGGGAAATATACCTTTATTTGACTTTGATATTTATTTGAAGGACTCAGACTCTGAGAAGTTATAAATTAACTTGCATATTTTACCCAGTAGAGGTGCAAATAATTTTTGTCCAGTAGAAAAGATAACCTCAAAGGTTATAGTTTTTATTGCCTTGTTGGACATTAACCAGTTGTATATCTAATCTAGCAATCTCATTCTAAAATTTCTTCTTAAACGAGTCTAAGTCATTTCAAGTTCCTCAAAATATTCTTTGAATCTGCTAACCCTAGATTGGTATGTGAGTCTTGTTTTTAATTTTTTTGAACATTTTATTTTGACAGTTTCTCAAATATTGGCAGTCAGACATTTAACTCTAGGTAGGAAAATGAAAACGTATTCCCTGGTAAATATGATCAACCAAAGAGGAAGAACCTAAAAATACTGACATTCAGTTTCCTAACAAATGTCCCAGACAGATCAGCCTGTGTTTCTGATGACCAATTATTTTATCATACAAAGTAGGACATTTTTGAAAGTAAAAGGGGGCTTCATTAATAATTGTTCTGGGGCAGCAGGTATAACCTGTGACTGTCCTGATAAGGACATATGTCCATATTACTTATAGTGAAGCTCTTGGTCAACAATCTCACTCATGCTTTCAGAATTTCCAATCAGCATTTTCCTCTGTCAATATATATGCAGAGAGCCAAGCATTACAACAATTTGCTGAAAGCCTCTAACTTTGAAAGATAGTGATCAAAACAAATAATTAAAGGCAACACGGAGGAAACAGAGACCATACAGGGAGAATAAAATCCTTTGCTCCCAGAAAACACTACCATAAATATCATCAGAGAGTTAATATTTGTGTCAGATTTATGAAGTGAAAAGAACATTATGTTAAAAGAAAAAAAGCAGAGGAAACACACACGCATACACACACACACACACACACACTCAAAACACCTTGGAAATTTATTTATTTTATTTTTTTAAACTTTTAATGTTTTTTATTTATTTCTGAGAGAGAGAGAGAGAGAGAGAGAGAGAGAGAGCATGAACAGGGGAGGGTCAGAGAGAGAGGGAGACACAGAATCCGAAACAGGCTCTAGGCTCTGAGTTGGCTGTCACCACAGAGCCCGATGTGGGGCTCAAACCCACAAACTGCGAGAACATGACTTGAGCTGAAGTCGGATGTTTAACCGACTGAGTCGCCCAGGCGCCCCGGAAATTTAAAACATAATGGCGAAAACAAACAAATAAAAATAAATAGAAATGGTACAAAAATCTCACAGAAAGTAGAGCAAAAAAGACAAAAGGTGGAAAATAGGAGGGAAAAGGTAAGAAAATTAAAGGCCCAATCAAGGAGGCCCAACATCTAAATAATAGGAAATCCAGAAAGAGACAGATGTTACAACAGAGAAAATGGAAAAGAAGAAATTATCTGTGAAATAATGTAAGAAAAATTCCCATGGTGAAGAAAATGGAATTCCAAATTTAAAGGGCCCAATTAGTGCCTAGCACAATGAATAAACATAAGCCCACAGCATGGAGCATTATTATGAAATTTCTGACTACTAGGGGAAAAGAGAAGATTCCACAAGCTTTTGGGATGGGGTAGAGAAAAGTCATGAACCAAACATCAAGAATGATTTTGGACTTTTAAACAGTAAAACAGAAAGACAGAAGATGATGGAGACATGCTTTTAAAAATTGAAGAAAAAAATGTTTCTAACTAGAAACCCCAATTATATTACTAATTCTGGGAAAAATAAAAATTTGTGCAGCAAAATGAAAATAGATTATTATATTTGCATAATGTAAATAAACATTGATCTAAACTAAATTTAATTATACTGGGAGTTCAGAGATGGGAGATGTATATGTTTGTGCTAAGTAGAGAAAAGGAAGAATACCAAATTTTCATCTTCCAAACATGCAAATCAATAGATATGCCTAAAACTGAAAATTCTTGCGTTAACAATACAAGCATGTAAATTTAGACGTATTGAGAAATGCATCAAAAGAATTAATGGAAAGTATTTGTAACCGGTTTCCTAATAGGAAGGAAAAATGGAATGAGGGAAGGGGAATGGGAATGGTTACTTGGCCTAACAAACCTTATAGAATTCAATGATTTATTATAATAGATACATGTGTTACCTTGATTAAAAAAATGAAAAAAATAAACGAAATAAAAATCACTTTGGGTCCTGGTTCAATAAAACTTACTAGAGTTTGGAAAATTATGTACTTGGTTTCAGCTTTGACGTTTATATTTTGATAAGAGATTCTGGCTCATGGACTTAATTCAAAAGAACCATGTAGAAATGATTTTCTCTTTCACAGAATCTATTTCAGCTCCTAGAATCTTAAATTGATTTTTTATCATATGTGAAAAAATTTGTTTTGAGGTACTGTTTTCTTAAATAATGTCCACTTAGAAAGAAAGGACTTTACTTTCAATATTTGTTCTGCCACTGAATGCTTGGTATGTTCAACAAGTCATTCACCTTTTTAGATATTAGATTCCTTAGCTGTCAGTGGACATATTAAAAAAAAAGTTATGTCTACCATCATGTAGTGGGTCAATAGTCATCTCATCAAGAACCCTGATATCAATGCCAGAGAGATGTAGAACTCTCAGAGACAAAGATGGATGAGGGGGTAACAAAGAATACCAGTGGATAGCCCATTTTTATTTGGAATGGAATCTTAACCCTGCAGAGGAGAACTCAAACCCTCCCCCAGGGATGTAGCATTCCCAACAGGATCAGAAGCTTCTATTTTTTTTTTCTTTAAAAAAATTTTTTAAATGTTTTATTTATTTCTGAGAGACAGAGAGAGACAGTGTGAGCAGGGGAGGGTCAGAGAGAGAGGGAGATACAGAATCCGAAACAGGCTCCAGGCCCTGAACTAGCTGTAAGCACAGAGCCCAACACGGGGCTTGAACCCACGAACTGTGAGATCATGACCTGAGCTGAAGTCAGATGCTTAACTGACTGAGCCACCCTGGTGCCCCAGGATCAGAAGCTTCTTGAATAAATCAGGATACAGATGTTGAAAATAAAGACACAAAGTTCCTATAGCAAGCCTACCACCCTTTAAGATCATATAGGCTCCACTGAGCAGCAGAGCTCTCCAGACCACAACTTAGTTCCAAACTGAGTAAATGAAATGCTCCTTTTGCTTTACATCAAATTAGTTTTTCTGTGTCTTCCCTATGCCTTTGTCCCAGTGTGCTTTGCCTGGGTCAGGCTGTAATCATTATTTAATGGCAAGGTGCCACCTTTCCATTTTCCTTTAGGGCATGACTCACAAGCACCTGGTATCCAGGCTTGTATGACGCCTCTGTTCACACTGCTTAACTCCTGGCAGCTTATTGTACCTCTGACACAAGAGAGAAATGTCCCAGGTGTCATCAATTTAGCATATTTCAGTTGCCCACCTTGATCACAGAGTTACTCCAGGGCCTTAATTCTTAACTGCTGAAAATTGAACTCCCCTATGACCCAGCAATTGCACTGCTTAAGAATTTACCCAAGGGATACAGGAGTGCTGATGCATAGGGGCACATGTACCCCAATGTTCATAGCAGCACTCTCAACAATAGCCAAATCATGGAAGGAGCCCAAATGTCCATCAACGGACGAATGGATCAAGAAGATGTGGTTTTTCTATACTATGGAATACTACATTGCAATGAGTAATAATGAAATCTGGCCATTTGTAGCAATTTGGTTGGAACTTGAGGGTGTTATGCTGAGTGAAATAAGTCAGGCAGAGAAGGACAGCTACCATATGTTTGCACGTATAGGAGGATTAGGAGGAATTTAACCGAGGATCATGGGGGAGAAGAAGGAGGTAAATAGTGGGGGAGAGGGAGGGAGACAAACCATGAGAGACTCTTGGATGCTGAGAACAAACTGAGGGCAGATGGGGTGGGGGGGAGGGGAAGGGGGATGATGGGCATGGAGAAGGGCACTTGTGGGGATGAGCACTGGGTGTTATATGGAAACCAACTAGACAGTAAACTATTTGTAAAAATTAATCTGACACCCTCTGCACTCTCAGATGGAGACAAATGGACCATGAATAATTTTACATTTTCTTAAGGCATCCAACAGAGTTGAAGTCTCCTGATTTCTCATTTCTTCTACAACCTAAGTCAAACAAGCTAAAAGACAAATATTGATGATTCCATTTTATCTAAAAACAGTGGCTCAATGTGCATGCCCAGTGATCACAATGTATTTGCTTATCAAAGTTGCAAATCTATTTTAGGTAGCTTATATCTATGGACCTGCCTCTGGTTGGGTTCCTAACACTGAAGAGTGAGAATTGGTTCAGGTTCTCCTAAACTATTTCAAATGTGCTGTAGTTAAAAAGAAGGAGGGACAATCACAAGAGAGTACACTAAATGAAGGCCAGGGATGATCTAGTAGTTACAATGTCATATGCCTGGGTTTTAATATTAATGGAATTCCTAATAACAGTTATCTTCATAAATTTCTTAAGTAACTCTAAATCATGAACCATAATAAACATTGTTCAGGCATATTTTCAATGGATGGATTCTTCCTAAATATGGCTCATCCCTTAGAGGATCCAGAAAAATGTTACTCTCCGAGGGTGGGTTTTATTTTGTATATGTAGGAGTAGTTGCCTCTTTTTAACCCAGCATTCTGCCAAATTAGGACAAACCTTCTGGAAATAGACATTTAAAAGTCAAGTAAGAATTAGGAGAGGCTGAAGGAAAAAGAGTAAGGAAGAATGATATCCATCATACTGGTCTTTGATATTGTTGATTGCCATGACTCAGTCCTGGGTCATCTCCTCTTTTCACTGTACATTCCTTTCTAGTTTATCTCATCCTTATCAAGTCTCATGGCTTTAAATACCATCTCTGTCTATGCTTATGGCTCTCAGACTTCTGTGTCCAACTTGATCTGAGCTCCAGATTCTACTATGCAATTGCCTACTAGACATCCCAGCTTGGGAGTCCCCAACTCATTTCCAAATCAACACATCCCAAGCTAAACTCCTCTTTTCCCACCCCTGTTCCTATGTATCCAAACACAATATTAAGTGTCAGAGATACAGCAGTAAACATGTTTATAACTTTGGGGGTTTATATTTTATTGGTAGGGACTCATAATAAAAAATAAATGAATAAGTCCAATGTTTTTTTTTATATATAAAATGCACATTGAGTATATGGAAGCAAAGTGGACTAGGAGATACAGAGCAATAGGGAGCATACTGTACTTGATAGGGTAGTCAAGGAAAGTCTCTTTGAGATTAATTAAGGAAAACTTGAACAAAAAGAAGAAATAAGCCATGCAGATATCTGGAAGAATATTTCACATAAAACAGCAAGTGCAAATACCCTGAGATGGGGATATACTTGGTATCTTTGAGAAAAAGCATAATGTCTGGAGTAATAAATAAAAAGAAAAGTTTTGAGAAATGAGGTCATAGAGGTAGCGAGGAGCCAGCTCATATACGGGCTTGTAGGTCATGATAAGAAGAGTTTGATTTGATTCCAAGTGTGATGAAAAGTCATCATAGGATTTTGAGATGAAGAGAGGCATAAGTTGATTTAGATTTTGGAAGGATCTCTGGCTGTTGTGATGAGAATAGACTGTAGGGGGCCAGAATGGAAGCAGGGAGACCAGTTAGGGTGGTATTGTGAAAGAGCAAGGAAGAGATGATGGTGGCTTGGACTAAAGTGATAGTAGTGGATATAGTAAGAAATGGTCAGATACAGTGTTTTTTATGTAGAGCCAATGGATGGATTTGCCTAAGGGAATGACATCACCTTCATCCTTCCAGTCTGCAAGCCAGTAACCTAGGGTTCATTCTTGACTCTTTTCTTTTAATTTACCCCTACATATAATCTATTGCTAGAATCTGTTGATTCTCCTCAGGTGAAGACTGGAAAGAAGAGCATTCCTGACAGAAAGAGAAATATATAAAATGAAATTAAATGTTTAGTAGGATCAATGAAACCACAGACTATTTCTCAAGCAACTAATTGAAAAATAGCATCATGGATTAAATATCACTACATAGAATGACCTTGTGTAACTCCTCCCTAAACCTAAACTGTGTTAATCCCATTTCATGCTCCCATTGTTCCTTGTCATTTTCCTTCATGACTCTTATCACAAATTGTGTGTACATATCTAGTCATTGGATTATTTACTTAATGTTTGTTTATCTCACTATCCTAAAAGCTTAGGTGAATGCAAAGACTAAGTCTTACTTTGTATCTCTAGTGCTTAGAACAGAACCTGGCTGATAGAATATACTCAATGTCTGATAAAAGAATACATTAGTGACTGACTACAAGCATAAAAGGTTATTATAAAGAGAATGCTGACAATCTTCTACAAGTGATTTAGAGTACCAACGAAGAATGAGATTAGCCATAAGGAAAAAAAATATCTTGACAAAAGTATTCTTAAATCCTGGAATGAGTCTAAGAATAGTAGCATCACATTTCTTATAGTAAGCAAACAAGAGATTTCCAGGTACCAGCACAAAATAGGTTTGTTCCTAAACAGACTAATGGGTCTCTAAACTCTCTTCTAGGAGTATAAGATTCTGAGGAGTATAATTGAGAAACTACCAATCTAGGGAGCATTCACTGGCTTATTGTTTGCCAAAATATATATTGAGTGCCTACCCTGTACTGGGCACTGGACTAGGCATGGTGGACTCAACATTGATTCACATTCCATACTCTCAAGGGGCCTGCATACGGGTAGGGACATTCATTTGAAAGATATGCATGGTATAAGTGGACATAATTCCTTTCTTCCTGGTATAGGCCCCAAGTGTGACAGCTTCAGGACTGACAATAAATTGGCCCAGGTGGTTGTCACAGTTTTCTGAGAAAAAGATGCCAGGATGAAATTTAATGTCAAAGGATTTTATTAGGGGAAATGCCTGTGAGAGAAAATGGGAGAAAGGGCCAGTAAAAGAGAGCTGTCAGACCACAATTTAAGTCTGACCCTGAGTAAAGGAGATGGGAAAGGAAAGCACAGTGAAGTGTCCTAGACTTTTGAGCAGTTTAAAGAGGGGTTGATGAGGCCTTAGGGAGTTAGCCACCAGAGGAATCCTGTGTCCTCCAGGGATGAGCCTGCATAATTTCTCTGCCACAGTCAGTTGGGAGTAGCCTGTGGGGAGTGTGACTTGGGTGGGAGCAAACGCTGTGATATATTTCAGAGGGGAGCAGCTAAGGCCCTTGGTCAATTATGCTTATTGTAGTTAAGAGTGTGTAAGACTCATTCTCATGGTTGCCACAGCCTACTCTGGAATTGTGATGACTTAGGTAGACAATGAGTATTTACTTGGAAATGTGTACAGAGAATAGTTCCCCAGGGAGAACATTAGAAGTCCACTTTTATGGAAAACAACCAAAAGAAATAGTGCAACATAAAAAATTGATTGCCAGGTGGCTAGTGAAAGAAGCACTCAAGCTTAGCTCTCCTGGTTTATATATTCATTGGATCTATGCAGATATATGTATACAGTTTTACCGTACTGGTGTTTGTTTTTACTGATACTCTATAATGAAGATGCTACGTACTCTGTTGAGTGTATTGCTATAGCTATGATTGATATTTAACATTGTTTCCCCTCAAGTGTGCTCAAATTTAGCTTTCCAAACCCCATTAGTCAATTAGACAGCTACTAGTAAATACATAGCAATGGATGCAAAGGAGAGTGGAATGCTGTTTTCTTATTTTCCTCTTTTAACTCTATCAATCAGGATATGCTAGATTATGCTGCAGTAAGAAATAACCTGAAAAATTACAATGGCTTGAATTGGCAGAAGTTTATTTTTCATACTCCTTGTGAACTGACTGGGGCTCTTCTCTATGCCATCCTTATTCTGGGACTCAGACTAATGAAATAGACATCATCTATAACATTGTTGCTCATTCCTCTAGAGGGAAAATAACAGGTAGCCACACATGCTGTAAGTCTTTTAAAAATTTTTAATGTTTATTCATATTTGAGAGAGAGAGACAGAGCACAAGCAGTAGATGGACAGAGAGAGAGACAGACACAGAATCTGAAGTAGGCTCCAGGCTCTGAGCTATCAGCACAGAGCCTGACATGGGGCTTGAACCCACCAACTGTGACATCATGACTTGAGCCTAAGTCAGATGCTTAACCAACTGAGCCACCCAGATGTCCCCATGCAGTAAGTCTTAAAGCTTCTGCCCAGAAGTGGCAGGTATCTCATTACACTGATCCAAACAAGTCAAATTCCTAAGTCCTGATTTAAGGAAGTTGGAAGTAGTATCCTTCTGCAGGAAGGTGATCCTCATGTTAATGATCACTAGAATATGGACTTTCATTCTGGGCAGTTTTGTCTGTAACCCTGATACCAAGAAAGGTACTTGGAACATAATTGGTGCACATAAATTGAATGAATGAAGATAACTTAAACCTGAACGTACATGAGCCTTTAAGTCCCTAGCATCTCCTCACTTCATCTCTTGAAATAGGGATTACCTAACTCAACAGTTACAAAGGGAAAGAGGTATAAGAAATAAGATGGATTGGTAGGAAATGATCAGGGAGTCTCATAAGCTCTAGCAGGAAACCCTTTTCAGGAGTTCAACAGTAAGCGAAGTGATATCCATGTGCCCAAAGGATTACAGTTTCTAGGTTTGACTTAAAATGTACCTTCCAAGTCAGTGAATGTTTATTGAAAGCCAACTTTATGGCAAACAAAAACTGAGGATTACAGCGGAGATAGCATGGAATCTAAAAGTATAGGGGCACCTGGGTGGCTCAGTTGGTTGAACACCTGACTTTTGATTTTGGCTCAGGTCATGATCTGAGGATTGTGAAATCAAGCCCCACATTGAACCCCATGTTGGGCTTCATGCTAAGCAGTGGGGCCTGCTTAAGATTTTCTCTCTCTTTCCCTCTGCTCCTTTCCCATCCTGATGCTCTCTCTCTCTCTAAAATATAAACAAATAAAAATAAAATAAATAAAAGTATTATAAAATACAGATTTTGCCCTCAAAAGTTTATAGTCCTATTGGGAAACAAAACAAAAATGGTTAAAAAATCAATTTGAATAAGCACTGTGTAATGGAAAGAACATTAACTTGATGCCACTTCAATTTGGGTTTGAATCTTTTCTGTTTTGTAGGATTTGGACAAAGGTTTTAAATTTTCTAAGTTTTATTTTACTCATCTGTGAAACAGGGGGTAATAACAGAGCCTATGCCACAGGATTGTTTTCCACATGAAATGGGATAATGTATGTTACAAGCCTAGCACATAGCAGGCAAGAAATAATAACTAATATTTATTAAACATTTACTATATGATTGTGTAATTCTAAGTTCTGTGTGTATATGTATGTGTGTGTGTGTACGTTATAGACACACACACACTTACAATGTTCATTCCAAGGTTTTATATATATAATATGAACCTTTAACCTCTACCACAACTCTGTGAGGTAGGTAAGGTGGGTACTATTAATTATCCCTATTTACAAGAGAGGAAGTTGAGACACCTTGTAGCTTACACAAGGTATACAGCTAGTAAGTGGGACTTGACTTTTGAATTCAAGTAGCCTGGTCCTGATCTTAGGGACTGTACTCTTAATCACAATGCTATGCTGTAGGTAAGCATGGAACATGCAGACAACATTAATAGTTAAGAGTGTACATGGCATAAGTATATATGTCAGAAAGTAGTCTATGGAACTGGAAGTAGGTCCAGAAATATTGTGGAGTATTGGAAGTTATTCTAAGATGACTGTTAAAGCTATTGTCTTAGAATACAGTGAAGGTTAAAAAAATGAAGGCTATTATTAATTGTAATGAGTAACTAGAGAACAATTTGAGAGCATTTATAAACAACTGCTATATTTCCTGGTAGAGATGAGGTTTGTAGGTCTTCCAAAAAGGAAGCTGTCAATACAGAGTGAAGTCATGAGGGAAGTCTTCATGGAAGAGGTGGAATCTGAAGATTTAAACATTTCAAGTAGAAAAATGAGCCAAGGCATGGGATATGGAGAGGTAATGACAGTAACAGATAGTCCTGACTGAAGAGGAAGGGTTGTCTTAAGAAATCATGATACACACTGCTCACACAGTAATAAAATAGGGACAGTGACATTAATACTTTTTATGAGTATTGCACTTTCCTATTTGTAGCATGTGGTAGAAAGAGCACTGGATGGAGTGTTAGTGAACCTCTGTTCATACACCTCTGCTGTAACATACTAGCTGGATAACTTTGGGCACATAGCTGACCTATAAACTAGGCACTGCCAGTTTCATTTTTGAGCCTTTTTTTTTTTTCAGAGAAAGAAATTAAAGTTTATAGGTGAAGTGATTTCCTCCCAAACTACATGGCTATTAAGTGGCATAGAATCATTCTGAATTCTAGTCTAAAATGAATTTCTTTGTCATTAACATTTTCAGTAAGATAGCTTGGTCACAGCATCATTTTGTGGGAATAGAACTTAAGATAGGGACGTTTTACATGAGGAAGAGGGAGGCAGGACCAGCTCTGAGTCAGTACTTGCATGGGAGAAGGGTATTAGAAAAGGCCTCTAAATAGTCTAGAGGCAGCATGAGGGGTCCAGAAGTAGGATAGGTACCCAAATAGGTAGTAGGATACAGAATGTGTGGAGAACACCACTGAGCAACATTTCTTTCCTCAGTTTGACCAGAACCAGTTTGACCAGGATGAAGGTTGGCCCAGTTTCTTAGAGTGTGCATTTCACAAAGAGGATTTAGCCAAATTCATGCATATAGATATGTGTATATGTGCACACACGCACACACAGACACACACAGACACACACAAACATACAATGGTGGGGTGGTGGGGAGAAAAGTGCAAGAGTGATATTTGGGATTATTTTCAACAGAAACATTGGCATGTAAAACTGGGGTCCATAGATTTTTACAAAATATCATAGAGCAAAAGCCAGAATAAACACCATTCACCAGAAAGTACTTGACCTAATTAGACATCTGCTACTTTTACCACCTCTCCCTATTTTTCCCTCCTGCTATTCCTCCCTAGGAGCTGGACTGCCCCTTCCCCCTACTTCTACACTCACCAGTTGCAGCAGGGTGATTTCTGGAGAAATTGAATTCATTAGGATTTTTATGGATAATTATAGTTGCAATATGCTTGGAGTCATTTTATTAAAGCAGTTATGAGGTAATTAATCTTGTCAATAACCTCTGGAGTGAATGTGCATTTTCTCTATTCTCCACGCTTTTTGCCTCAGTTCAAGTCTCTGAAAATATCCAAATGTGTTTGCCACTTATGATGCTTCCACCCCCTTCCAGAGCTGAAAGCCAGCCAGGAGCCCAGACCATAATTATTTTCTTGGACAAAGAGATATAAGACAGAAGACCTTTAGTTGTCCTTTGCTTTTTTTTTTTTTTCTGTTCTTTGCAATTTGAGAATGAAAATCTACCTGTGGTCTGGTATCTCTCTGTGGCCCTTCTTCTCAAATTAGGGGAACTGACAGTCCTTCTGAATAATGCCTAGCACTGCAAGGGCCTCTGAAGCCTGTTCTCCACATTGAACACCCATGTGGTATTTTGCTTATCCAAGAGCACCCGATAAGGCAAATTCTGAATATACGGTACTATGCAATGTGGATGCTTGGCATCACAATTATCAAAAGATGATTCCTGGCCCAAGGTTTCCTCTAAATAGGCATTTTATATAGCTCTAGTTGACAAAACCAACTATGTAAAAATTCCATGAAATGAAAATTTTAGAAAATGCTAGATTGCTCAAATCACAATCTAATTACTGCTCAGTGTTTGTTTTCGTTGGACTGTGAACCAACCTAAAGATTTTACCCCTTGATGAATGAGGTAAAATAGCTCAATCTAAAATACATATATTCTGTTCAATAAGAAAAAATCTAAATATATGTTATGTAATATGTATGTATATATATAATTTTTAAAATAAGAACCTTAGTAGGAAAACAAACATTCTTTTAACAGAACCGACAGTTCGTTGACTCATTGACTTTCAGTCTTCAAGTTACATCTGACTTCCTAAGAACACATCTCCTGCATAAAGAGGGCACCTTTGCTCTTCCTACTGTGCTTGTGAAAGCTTCCATCCTAAGAATTGCTAATGGCAGCACAGGCAGCCTACAGAGAGTCAAAAGACAAGCCAATCTGGACCTCAGGCAGCTCTTTGATTTTCTTCTTCTTGTAACTCTTGTTTTCTGTAACTCAAAGGAAATGTCAGAGATGGTCATTATCGCCTTTGTGGGCAAGATGGCTAAGGAGATAGATATGACAAGCTCTTCCCTCTGTTAGGAGTACTTTCATCTTCCTTCTGGCTGAGTCAAAGAGGATCTCCATTAATGGCCCCCATCTATAGTCACAGACCCAATTCTGAAAGCACGCACGCCACTAATAGACATGTTCCTCATCTTCCCCAACTTTTGCTTTATTCTTGTCCATTAGTTACCAACTCTAAAGAATATGGCATACATTATCCGTTCAGTTTCTTAAAATGAATTGTATACTTCCAGTGAGATTTCAGGGATGATATGGTTACCTGCCAGTATTGCCTGAACATTATCTGCTCATAACTTTTATAATCTTAATAAGAATGAGGTGACAGTCTCCATGCAGTCACCTGAATAGCAGGGTGTCTGATGAAATTATCCCTACCTTGGGATGGAACAAAGGGAATTAAAATGGTTCTCGATTAAAATTAATTTCCTTTCTAGGGAACCTGGGTGGCTCAGGTAGTTAAGCATCTGACTTTTTTTTTAAGCCAAATTTTTTTTTTGTTTTAAATGTAAATCATTTTGAAAAATTGAAATCTCACCAGTACAGGAAAATAATGTGATAAAATAAGAACAATACTTATTTTAATAGCACAAGGCTTAGTCTCCTCTTTCACACCCTTTTGGCAAGTGATATATTAATTGATGTTTTGCTCTATTGGTTGTTTTTAGCTGAAGCATCTGACTCTTGAATTCGGCTCAGGTCGTGATCTCAGGGCTGTGGGATCAAACCCTGCATGCAGGTCTGCACTTGGGATGGAGCCTGCTTGGGATTCTCTCTCTCTCTCCTTCTGTCTCTGCCTCTCCCCGCTTGTGTGTGTGTGTGTACGTGTGCGGGCGCATGTGCACACACTCCCACTATCTCTCTAAAAATTGTTTTAAAAAATTATTTCCTTTCTGGCACCAAAAGAAATCTTATTAACTAAAAGTATACTAGTTACTAACTATAATGTTTCCTGGTCACAAAACTGTTGCTAAGGTTACATTGTTTATAAAACAGCCTCCTAGTGTTTGGACATGGAAATAGTACCCACAGGGACTTGGTTGTTGTTCAGAATATTAGACAACAGACTAAATTGTGACTTAGCCAAATTCCCTAACTCTATTAGTTTGGAGCGGAAACTCCAAAGTCAGTTTCCCTATGTGCTGCCCCATTAGTTGTGTCAAGACTGAATGATAGGTATAAAATAGCAATTACTAATACTCAGGAAACCTTACTTCCTGAATAAAATAAGCCTAGAAGCGGATCTTCATCTGGGGAGGTAGGATGTCTTTGACCACTTTGGCAATAACCTAAAACCTACTGATTCTCTCCAGAGAAATATCTATAGGCACATATTTTGTAGATAATTATGGGAGTTACCAGATCTTGTAAGTGCCAGTTTAGATAATCCATTAAGCCTAAGGAGGCTTGGGCTCACATCATAGGCAGAACTTTGGGAAATGGGGGCAGTGGATCAAATATTTTCATTGTGTTCTAGGATTTCTCGAAATAGCAACCATTTGTTCCTCAGAACTCTTGTGTATCTGTTGCATAGTTTGACATTTCACACTACATTTAACTTTAATACTTTAACTCAGTCTTAGCCTTCTGTGAATATATAGCATGTTCATTGTAGCTTCTGTTTTTTTTTTTTTTTTACATGGTTAACATCAATGGAAGTTCATTTCATTAGTAATTAGCAAGCTCAATACATGGTTGATCTGCTGAATACTAGATGGCCTCTTTTAACAATCATGTACATTCTGGTAGATCCATCAGCATACCAACGAATCTCTGAGCAGGAAATGGTTTGTCCACTATAATTAGATATTGCTACAAATACTTTATATGTATATACATATATATACATATATAATTCAACCTCACAACATATTTTCGTTTTGTCTTCAAGAGCTACCCCCTAAAGCTAAGGGCATTTGAATCTTAGTATGTCCATGAGTTTTGGTAGAAGATTTTATGGAAGCAACATGAGAGCTATTTGCTTCTTGAAAATGACTTTATTACTTTTATGTGCATCCAAAAGTGATCATCCAAAAATCCATGACTTTGGAGACGCACAGAAGTCTTGAATTAAATATCTCCAGGCAAGAGCTGATATGTTTTTTTCATCTCACTTTATAGTCTCCTATCACTGAGACCCTCAGCTCTCCATTTGATATTGTTGCCTTCTTCATCCTCCTAAGATCTCCCTGGCTTCCTGGCTTTTTGGTATTTCCCACAAGGTTACTTTTTTCATGCCCACTTGAAGTGTAGGCACTCAGCTTCTCCTCTCTTCACCTGTTGCTCTTATGTGACTTCAATAAGCCCTAATCCTCAAAGGGCAAAACCAAGTACATCATTGGCCCTTACTGCAGAAGCCAGCCTTCCAAGGGCAGGACACAAGAACATTAGGGGCCACAGAGACAGCCCACACATGCTAGTGGTACGTATCAGAGCCATACCACTTTTCCTCCTGTCCTTCTGCAACTCCGAGCCTCAGAGCCAAATTCAGTACCTTGAGCTTCTGGGGTTTTATGGCCAATCATTTTCAGCTGTGGCTGATGGGCAACATCCCAGAAAAAGTAGGCTTAATGGGTCTATTTCCATTCCTGCCTTCATTGTCTATAATGTCAACTTCATCAAGCACTCAGAGTACAGCTCATTAGGTTTGTATTCTTTTTTCCATTGGAATCACTGTACAATTTGTGTAGAGTGTTTTATATTGAGGTACATGAAGATTGTACCCAAATTCCCCAATTCCAAAATCAGGTAAGTGACAATAATCAGTTGTATTTTACATTGCTGAAATATATTACCAAAAAATGATGTTGAAATATATTCCTTTATACTGGAATGAACTATGTGGCTCTTTCCTTGCTTGTCCTTTACCACACTACAGAGGGGTTGAAGGATACAGTGCTTTTCCTTCAGAGAATTCAAGGCCCCCTGTGGGGGCAGCTGCCAAGGCGTGCCTTATAGTATAAGACCCTTTATCTTACCCTTGGGTCTTCTTCTCTATCCAGTCTCATCTTCCTTCACTTCCCCTATGCACGCTCAAACTGGCCACACCAAAGGACCTGAAGTTCACCAACCCTATTATTCCCTGAGTTGCCTTAGTGCCTTAATTCATGCTATTGGCCCATTTCCCTTTTACCTGTCTTAATATCTATGTGTATTTTAAGACACAGTTTGAACTTTGGTTTCACTCTAGAATTCCTGGGTAAATCTCAGGAGTTAAGGCAGAATCAAGTAAGTCCCCTTTAGCCTTACTCCCTTGTATATTTCATTACCCCCACCCCTGACCTTGTAGTGGTTCTGTGACCTTTTCCTACAATACCTCCCCAACCCAGCTCTTAGTGTGACCTCAGAGAATCCTTCCCTCCTCTCTTGTTTTCTTTTCCTTCTGGTTTTCCTCTCTTGAGAATCCCTTTTCTTTGCCTTCTCTTCTTCAGTCTTTTTTTCTAAGATATTCTAAATGGAAAAAATAGGATTTGAGGGAATAGCAAGACTGATTTTGTCCATCGTTGTTCCTTTTCCAGTGGTAAATGCTTTTTCTTGTATTCCAGAAAGCTCTGTCTTGTCTGCCATAAGAATTCTAGAAAAGAAGATAATGTCCTCCATGTTACCCATTTTCTATCTTTCCTCAGTCCCAAGTGGAATTAATCACTTCCTCTTGTGCATGCCTACAGCATGGTACAGAGGCCATATTGCACTTACTGGTTTCTAGGTCTGTCTTACACCAGATAGAAGATCTCAAGGTTTTAAATTTTTTGTTGTTGTTGTTTAATGTGATACATATGTTCATTTATCCTAGATTTTTCATGTCTATATTCCACTTTAACAATACAGAAAAGATGAACTATGAGTTCTGGGACACTCCCTTCAGGGCAGCTCTAGCTATAACTCACTCTGTCTCTTCTCATTACTGATACCTGGTTGGGGTTTCTTCAGGACCCGGCCTGAGACTTTATCATGTCTGTATCTGAAGTATGTGAGATTGAGTAGGTTTCTAGAAACATGTTGGTTAGTTGGTTGGCTGGTTGGGTAGATAAAATAATATAGTGTAGTACTTCAGAATCAAAGTGCCTGCATCCCAGCTTTGTTATTTACTTTCAATATGATTTTAGGCAAGTTGTCTTATCTCTCTGCACATGTATTGCCCCAGACATTAAGAATGGATAATATTGTATCCACCTCAGAGTATTTTTTGTTTGTTTTAGCTTGCATTTATTGTCTATTACATAAGAGACACTGTCCTCACTGCTTTACATAGATTAACTCATTTAATCCTCTTTGTGAGGATTAATGGATTAATCTTCCCCATTAAGATTAAATGGATTAATATTCCCCATGAGGATTAAATGGAATAAAGCATGTAAATAGTCTAGCATATAGTAAATGTTCATAAATTTTAGTTATTATGAAAGACAGCCTAGGCATAGTATGATGTTCTACCTCTAAAACATAGCTTGGATAACCTTAGAGGTTCAGCCTAGCTCTACCTGTCCATGTTATAAGTTAGGCCTCTTTGTCTCAGGATCCCTTATCATGTGGTCAATTTTCTTTGAGGTCTTAGGTTCCTGTTCTTGAGATTTTTGTTTCTACAGGATCTCCCTATATTCCTTATTCCCTAGGAACTTGAGCCAGTGTTTGGGCAGAAAGATGTGTGGTCTGGGTCTCAATAATTGCTCCTCTACATGACGGTTGGCTTACTGTTCTTGATCCCAGACTTTGCCTGGCTTGGATGAGCCTAGCTTTTGCAGTCCTAGTGACTGAGTGCAAACCCCAACTTGGTGAGAAGTGGGGTTCTTCAAAGACCCTCTTCTGTGTGAGATCTCAGAAGCAAGGTGAGCTTTTACTGCATGTTACCAATGGTAGAAAAGGCTCTTTGACCTTTACTTCAACTGATGACTCCATCAAGCAACCCTCTGTGAAACATACTGACTGATGCCCATGACACTCTGTTCTGACTGAGTCATGTAAGTGGGCTCAGCTGTCTTTGAGTCATTGAGTTCTCAGCACCCTTTGTGCCCTTTCCCTTTTTTCAGATTTTTTTCTTGTTAATCACAGGACATTCAAGGCAGAGCACTCAACACCGGCTTTTTAACTTTGAGTTTTGAGAGTTTGTTACTTTATTCCTTTAAACACTGCTTTCCAACTGGTAAATTGAGACATACTAATATGCCCTGAGTGAGTTACAGGTGTGCTGAGCTATTCATCCTTCCAGGTGGTCTGGTAGTTACCAAGGCAACCAAAGTTCTTGGACAGATTTTGCCTCTAGCCATAAGCAAACTTAATCATTCTACTTTGATGTGCCATAAAAACTCTATCATTTTTCACCTGTGCCATGCCTGGGAAAATCAGGAAGTATTGTGTTTGGAGTGTTAGCTATCAAACATCTTTTAACTATGAAGTCTCAATATATGAATCAGGTTAAAAGTGAATCTGCTTTCTTTTTTTTTCTGTTAGAAACTTATTTTTTTAATTTTTAATTTAAAAAAATTTTTTTACAAATAGTTTATTGTCAAGTTGGTTTCCATATAACACCCAGTGCTCATTCCCACAAGTGCCCGCCTCCAAGCCCATCACCCCCCTCCCCTCCCCCCTATACCATCAGCCCTCAGTTTGTTCTCAGCATTCAAGAGTCTCTCATGGTTTGCTCCTTCCCTCTCCCCCACTATTTTTCCCCTTCTTCTCCCCCATGGTCCTCTGTTAAGTTCCTCGTAATCCTCCTATACGTGCAAACATATGGTATTTGTCCTTCTCTGCCTGACTTCTTTCACTCAGCATAACACCCTCAAGGTCCATCCATGTTGCTACACATGGCCAGATTTCATTCTTTCTCATTGCCATGTAGTATTCCATTGTATATATACATAAACCACATCTTCTTGATCCATTCATCCGTTGATGGACATTTAGGCTCAGTCACTCCATATCATTACTGAGCATTCTACATGAAGCTTTATAACAGCTGCATAGCATTCTATTGAATGGTTGTACCATTTTTATTTAATTACTCCTCTAGCAATAACATTTAGGATGCTTCCAGTTTATCTGAATAACAAAGGATTTGAAATAATCTGATGTTCAATATTTTAAAAATACATTAAATAAACTCTATGGTATACTATGATGTAGTCTTTTAAAAATGATATAAAAGCACATTCAGGGCCATGTCAAAGTATTCACTATGTCTTTTTATAGGAGCAGCAAGTTACAATTTAATTTGAATGGTTTGAGCTCTAATGGGTAAAATCTATGAGCACGCATGCATAAAACTGTTAAACTGTTAACAAAAGTTCTCTTTAGGTGGTTAGATGAGAGTCTCTTTTTTAGTTTTTTTTTTTTTTTTAACTTTCTGAGAGAGAGAGAGAGACAGCGTGAGCAGTGGAGGGTCAGAGAGAGAGGGAGACACAGAACCTGAAGCAGGCTCCAGGCTCTGAGCTAGCTGTCAGCACAGAGCCCGAAGCGGGGCTCAAACCCATGAACCGTAAGATCATGACCTGAGCCAAAGTCGGACACTTAACTGACTGAGTCACCCAGGTGCCCCATAGATGACAGAGTCTTAAGTATCTTTCTCCATTTCACTTATGTATATTTTCTAAGTTCTTAACACTAAATATATATTGTTTCAGTAACAACAATGACAACAAAAGATTCACCTGCACCATGTGGCACTGCAGTCATACTCTCCTGTCTTTACTATATTGGTGGCACTCTACTTAATGGTGAATAAATAGGTATCAGAACTAGCCGTAGGGGAAGAAAAATAATTTTACATCTACCCTTCCAGGTTCTTGACTGCAACTCTCTTATAATAATAGATTAGGAAGAGAAAAACAAGCAGAAGTTTAATAGCATGTATACCTCCTGTATACATGAGAGAGACCTGGAAAAACTGAATAACTCCTGAAAATGACCTAAGCCACCACCTTAAATACCACCTCCAGCTAAAGACAAAAGAAAAATGCTGAGGGAGGGAATGGGGAGATAGTTGTGGGAGGTTACCAGGAAAAGCACAGTAAACAAGGGTAAGGTCATTTTGCGTACTTAACTCATTGCCTTCTTCATTGATGAGTTTCTAGAGATCTGGTCATCCACCTCTTTCTGGTACAGAGAGACACCCTTACAAATGAAATTTTTTAATAAATGTCCTTTACAAAAGAGAAACTTCTATTTTCAGAGCTTTTCCTGTGTCTGCTGTTTCTCAAAAGTTATTAGCTTAATATAATCCTTATATCAAAGAAGCATATTTGGTGGTGGCATATTTTGCTCCCCTTCACAGTGAATCTGAGTCTTGCACTACATGAGCTTCCAATGCAACCAGTAAGAGCATGGAAGGCATTTACACCAGGGAAACCAGAGTCCAGTGCAGGAGAAGTAGGAATCTATGACTCTTTCAGGCACACACCTGCAGTGCTGAAGGGAACATATCAGAGGGAGCAATCAATGAGGAGTAAAACAAGAGTCAGGGCAGTCTTTATGGAGAAAGTGGAAGTTGGGTTAACTATGAAAGAACAGTAGGATTTACAAAAGCCAACAGGAAGAGGGTGGGATTTCTTTAAGCCATGAAACAGTTGATGAGGCAACAGTAGTAAGATCTGCTATTTTGTCATGTGGACTGGCTCATTAGCTAGTCATCAATGGTGTGGTAAGTGACTGAGATCCTGTGCTCTGTTATCTGACACATTGAGTCCAAATTTCAGCTCTGTCATATACTGGATGTTTGCCTAGGAAAGTTAGTTAACTTTTCCAAGTCTCAGTTTCCTTGTCTATAAAATGGGAATTATAACAGTACATACTTCATTGTGTTACTAGGAAGGTTAACTGCAATGATGGATATTGATAAAAACAAAATTCAGTTGAGTAAATTTGAAGATCTATTTGGCTTTGTTAATCAGTTCATGAATCAAGCAGCATCCCATCTAGCAAGTAGAGGGGGACTCCAAGTTGTACAAAATGGAAGGTTTTTATAGGAAGGAGGCTGGGGTAAGAAAGTTATTAAGAAAAGAAAAGGATTGTTTCAGAAAAGGTCACTTCTCTTAGAAGGAAGAACAGAAAGTCTTTTATCATGTAGATTGCCTCGTCTTCCCTTGGAGGATGGAAAGTGTCCACAGGGCAGATTATTTCATTGGTGCTAATCAGAAAATTCCTGAATGACTGGTTAAGACTATTTCTGGGGGAGGTTGAAACTGCAATTAAAGTAGGTTTTAAGAACCAGTTTGATGATTTGGCCTAAGTTACACCATTTTGGGCCTATGGTTTTCTTTTCAACAATATAATACTACATAGCACAGTGCCTGGTTGGCACATAATAAAGGCTCAGCATTTGGTAACTATAATTATTATTGATGCTAATAAAAAAACAAAGTATGTCATAGCATTTAAAGTCTTGGACTAATAGTATTAATGAAATCATGTGCAAATATTCACAATTTTCAGAAGCAGATTTTTTTTTTTATAGCCTATACAACCAGACAGGTATCTGAATTTTTAAATTAAAGAATTTTAAATGAAAGAAGAGATTCATGTATAGGATGGCAGTTAAAAACATTGGGTTGGACACAGGAAGACAGAGGTTCAAGTCCCTTTCCCTGACACATATACTGTATAATTCTGGCCAATTTCCTCTTTAATTATAGGCCTCAGTGTCCTCATATGAAAAATGGGAATAATGACACCATCTACCTCATAGGGTTTTTTATATGAAGATTCAATGAGATAACACAGATAAATTGCTTAGTGTCTGCTACTCAACTTGTGCTCAATTCATTCACTGAACAAATATTTGTAGAGTATTTACAATGTGCTGAACTTTGTCCTCGGACACTGGGAATACATTGCTGAATGAAACAAATAGGAACCTTGCTCTTAAGTAAAGTTTTCAGTAAATGAGAACTACTGTCATTACTACTACTACTCTTATATAGATATCCCATGCTATCTGAACTTTCACTATCTGGACAATCATTATAACTAGTTACAAAAATGTTTACCAAAAATTCACCATTCAAAATGAAAGTACTCAAATGAAACATTTGAGTCATATGGAAGTCCCATCCAAAGGACATAGAATGTACCCCTCTCTGGATAAGATGGCATCTTAGGTTTCAACTGATTGAAAGCATTGTATATTTGAATTACAGTATATGTTCATTGCAGTTTAAAAAGGAAATAGGGGGCACCTGGGCAGCTCAGTAAGTTAAGCATATGACTTCGACTAAGGTCATGATCTCATAGTTCATGGGTTCAAGACCCACATCAGGCTCTGTGCTGACAACTCAGAGCCTGGAACCTGTCTCAGATTCTGTGTCTCCCTCTCTTCTCTGCCCCTTCCCTGTTCATGCTTTGTCTGTCTCTCTCTCAGAAATAAACATTAGAAAAAAGGAAATATAATTTGTTTCTGAGATTGTAAATTATTGTATAGCAAACATAAAAATACCTATTGATGAAGGGAGCCTGGGTGGCTCAGTTAGTTGAGCATCTGACTCTGGATTTCAGCTCAGATTATGGTCTCATAGTGCATGAAATCAAGCCCCACGTTGGGTACCATGCTCACAGTGTGGAGCCTGCTCTTGGGATTCTCTCTCTCTCCCTTTTTCTTTGCCCATACCCTGCTCATTCTCTCTCTCTCTCTCTCTCAAAATAAAATAAACTTAAAAATTACCTACTGATGAGTTTATAAAGTGCCAAATAGATATTGAATAGATATTAAATAATTAGATAATTAGATATTAGATAAATTTATTATTGATAAATACTTTGTAAATTGATATATACTTATTTAAGAGTGCTTAAGCAATATTTAAGAGTGTTTTAGTAATATTTAATATTGGTTGGGGCTTTGGGATGAATTGGGAATGTATTGTTATTTTCTCATTCAAAACAATGAAATATAATGTTGCACTTTATATTAATTCACTATATAACATGTTCAGAGTAATATTTTATATTTCAATATGCAGGGGTGCCTGTACTACAACCACCACTACAATATTACTTCCACCCACTAAGTAGCACTGACAAAGTAATAATTGTTACCTGCTAAGTTCTACCAACTACAAACCCCAGCATTACCTTTAAGATCTCTACAAATGCTGATGTTTCCCTCTTCCTCTTTTTCGAGTATGGATGGTCATGTGGTTGGGTGTAGAGACTAGTACTCAAAGTGGAGGATCTAGACCTTGTTGTGGTTGATGTCCAAGGAAGGCTGCCTAAATATAACATTCACAACTCCAGTCATATCTTTTTGTGGCTCTGAGGCCATGCTAGGAATACAACAATGCCCAGAGCCAAGGGTGTTAGCAATGGAGAAGAAAACTTCATGTCAGTAGGTGGCCACAAGATGCCCTTCTTCAAGGTACCAACCAGCCTGTTGTGTGTGTGTGTGTGTGTGTGTGTGCGTGTGTGTGTGTGCATGTGTGTGTGTGTGTAAGTATGTTGTCTCCTAGGGTATTGCAAAGGTATGTGGTTGTTTTGGCAGGTGTTGATAAGCACCTGAATGGATAAATGTGGAGTGGAATTCTAGCTTTAGTACTGATTAAAAGTATTTTAGAAGGATCTTTCCCTGATGAAAGGACCAAGAGCATGTTCCCTAGTCAAAGAAGCGTGAGGGAGCACTACATTATCTCATGGGGATGTGGTCAACATATAAAAGACCTGAAGTAGTCCTGCCATAAAGAAACATGACTGCAGTTTGCTTACCAGAATTTTCCCACATTATTTTGACTCCCAGAAATATTTCCTGTGTGGCAGCCCACTGAACACTATTTCACAACACATGTTTTAAGAAACACTCTCGTAGATTGTTCTAGAACAAGACATAATAACTGTTAGTAAACTTCCCGACCCGCCCATTATCCTCTTACTCTCTCATACCCCCTCTCTCCTCATGCTTCTTTTTTCTGACCCTGCTCTTCCATATCTCCTTCCCTATCTCTCCTTACTTCCCTTCCACATACACCGAATCTGACTACTGAAGGCATTTCAAGAATCCCTTTTGTATCAGGAATAATGCCAAGAGCTGTCAAAAGGTGAAAAAAAATATTCCCTGCCCCTCAAGAGCTGTTAGTAGCTCCTGTTTCTGGGCTGGGTGGATATGCAGATTCTTGATAACATAAATAATCTACATGCGAGCAAGTGGCTGAACACATGGCATGTTCATGGAGGCGATGGGAGTAGTCATAGTGAATTACAGCTACACCTTTTTCAGTACCAACAACTTGCCAAATACCGCTCAGCAGGGAGAGTAGAAACACAATTGTTATTCCTTGTATAATATATGCTATTGTACAGCCAGTGCTGTACTCTCAGAGGGACATTGTGCAGTTTTCAGATTTTGTCACATGCTGCCTCCTTTGGAAAGCTGCACAAGAATTAGGGACATTGGTTTCAACTGCCAGCTCAGCCATAGGTTTGCTGTGAGAACTTGGGCAAGCCACTGAGCCTCTCTGGGCCTCAGAGAAGTTTTCATTAGATAACCTGGAACCCAATCTGTAATTCTGCGATTGGTTTGATGAGATTGCCACCCCCTTGGTGGTGGCTTGGGGTGAGGTGAGGTGGGAAAAGCAGAGATGTTTCCCTTCAAAACCTGTTGCTGGTTTTCAAAAGCCTCTTACCAAATGCCATTGGGAAGAGAGAGAATGACAGATTTGTGAGAGCTGATTATGGGTGGGTGTTTGTGTGTCTGTCTTGATACCTTTCCCCCCTCCCCAAAATTCCAGCATTGTTCTGTTCAATGAATATTTTATTTTGAAGCACATTTGTTCAGATTTCATTTACATTCTGGGAATGAGCCATGATGTGCTAGTCAAGAGAACAATGTGTAACAATTGAATAACCATAACAATCATTTATCTAGAACTTAGACATAGGCAGGGCTCCAGGAGAAGAACATAACATATTATCTCACTCAAGCCTTACAATAATCCTGTAAGGAATGTCAATTCTCATTATTCTTATTTTATAAGTGAGAAGTCCAAGCCTTGGAGAGATTCCATGACTTGTCCAAGGTCACAAAAATAACTGGAGAAGCAACTTTCAAACATAGCCAGATTCATGTCAGAGCTATTAACCAGCATGCTTTTCTTTGATGTGGATGAAACAAGTATCCTGGGAAGCAATTAGCTGTGAAGAAGGGAGGGACAGAAGGAGGGAAGCAAAACCACTTGCTCAGGTTCGGTGAGCCTTGGGTTTGGCAAACGTTTTCTGTCTTATGTTGGCTTTGTGTAGAAGCATTGGATGGAGTGGAGACCAGAGTCTCCCCAAAACATTTGGCTCTCCCTGCTGCCTCTGTTGGGAATTGTGCACCCTGGGAGGCTGGTGGGAACAGAGTGGAAGAGGTTGTGCTGTGGTCACATCAGGAAGCTTGTCCCAGGGCTATCTGTACACGTGACTGACCAAGAGTCCTTAAAGATAAGGAGCTTGTCCTTGGCACTTTTCTGTGCTTCTTTCAGGGTCCTTGTCCCTCCCTGCTCAGCATCTATTAGAAACCTTGTGTGCATGTGCCACCTGTGGGATCCCAGGTCTCTTCGCGCTGGCACTGCCATCCTCAACCTGCCTTACTCAATAGTTCCCAGTGCTCCAGATCTATCTATCCTCATCCTACAGTTAAATCTCTTGATCCTGTTCCTATCACTGACTAAAGTGGAAGTAGAAAAAAACACACAATAATAGCTAACATTTATTGATCATTTTCTATCTCTGAGGCTCTGTTCTAAGCATTTACATGCAGTATCTCATTTAATTCTTACCAGCCTGTAGCCTCTTGACAGTTGAGGATGCTGAAGTTTAGGGTTTAACTTGTTCAAGTTCACCCAGCCAGTAAGTTGCTGAGAAAAACTCACACCCAGGTTTTTCTAACACAAAAAACCCATACTCACATCCATGTCCACTAGTCCAATATTATCTCATAAATAGTATGTCAATACCCTACATCTCAGCTTGCCTAGCTGAATGTTGCTTTCTCATCTGAGGAATTAACTTCATGGAAAATCATCCCACTGAAAATGATTCCTTTTCAATGTCTTTGGGCTATTGTACAGGCCTTATAGAATACACATGATTCCTTAGGATTTTTTTAAAAAGTATCTCTCATTTTCCTTCCATTTCTCCCTTTAATTCATCTCACCCAAATTCCACACGTTTTTCTGGTTGCCTCCTGAGTTTACATTCATATGTGATCCTCATTGTGCCATAGCTTGTTAATTTGAACTTTGAGGACTGTTAAAGTCTCTTAATCTTGCCCTGATATTCTTTCTGGTGCTCTTCATCTTTGTTCTCTCAATAAGAACTTCCTGGTATCTGTCCTCACAATTCTCTTATTGGCATCTCCTTTTCCTCATCTTCACTCAACACATAGGTGGATTCACTTGTTCCATACTTTCCTTGAAGGGTGGGCATCACCACTTATATTGGCCACGTTTGATAGATGATGAAGCTGAAGCTCAGGTAGTTTAATTCACTTGCAAGGGATCACAGTCTCTGCTCCAATTAGAATCTCTTCCGTATACTATTAGCTACAAAAAAAAAGTAGGTTTTGGGAGTGCCTGAGATATATGGAGGCTTTTAAGGTACAATTTTGACTTAAAATCACACTATATTACGGGTGTTTTTGCTAAAGCACTAGGGTTAGAATGGAGTAAGCTGGTTTAGAGGCCTCTAAGAAGTCTAAAATCTGCTACTCAACTGGGAGAAGATAAATTTCATACTTGGGCTATCATTTAAATATAGCAAAATAAATCACCTGCTACTCTGAGACAAAGCTAGGATCAGACTTTGTAGATACTTTTAATGATCTTTTTATTCCTGGATTGTATCATCCTGATATCATAATGAATGCAAATATTGAAGGCAAACACATAGCTAACAGTATATACAAATTGGCACTGTGAAAAATGAGCTATTGTGTAGAAAGCTCCACTTTTTCTCAGTACTTAGCTTCACAATATTCTGTAAGTAGCAATTCTAGTTCCCTGGTTGGATAAAGGGCTAGTATGTAGGAAATTTGAGGACAGGTTGAGCATAGGGGAAAAAGAGCATCTTTCCTTTTCTCCTGGATACCAGTCACACCTTCCTGGTCTTATTTCCCCATTTAAGATTCTGTTTAAATTCTCTCTGAATATTAAATATCTGGACTATTGCTTGGCACATAGTAGTTAAACATTTGGTAAACAATGGTTGTCTAGGTGAATGAGTGGATTTGGGCAATAGATGTATGTTGGTTGCTTGTTCTGGATTAATAATTTAATGTGCTAGCTTATGCTGTTCTCATCATGGGCTCTTTGGAGCCAATATTACTCAAACCCTAGATGGAGCAAATCACTTCACATTGTATGGAAATGCAGGAGGTTTAGGATGATTCTAATAAACCCAAAAGAAAACTTCCTCCTACTTTCAGTACCTTTCAAATCCATCTCTGGATACCACCACATTGAAGGGAAGAGCTTCAACAATATGAATTGTATGGGGGTTGCAATTCAGTCTATAACTATATCTAGTAGACTGAGATTTGTATAACCTTCTTTTGTTTTAAAACAAATCCAGAGATAGAAAAATAATTCCAGTCTTACAACAAATCACTTTGGGCTATACCTCTGACATTGCCCTGGGAGCTATTTTTCCTTCTCCTCTGCCTAGGGGTGCCCAAAGTGAGTTTTAAGAAGCACTGTCAAGGCTGCATAAGTTGGTCCAGTATGAATGGTGCCACTTGAAATTGTGTCCTAAAGAAGCCTTAAGGTCTGTGAAGCTGTTATTAGTAGATTATATGTGGATGTGAATGAAAGATCTAGAGGAAACTTTGGTGACCATGAATGGAAATGGGTGTTATAAGGCTAAGAATAAGTGAGCACTGAAGGAGAAGAAGGGCCAGAACTGAGAACTGAGAAGCTAGGGCCCATGATAATTCTCTTCCTCAGTTTCAGTTTGTTGAGGGGAGGTCTGGCTTTCCTGTGATTTCTTTCACATCTGATTTCCTGATGATTTCAAAGACTGTTAGCTGTACTTCTTAAGATGTTCCTCAGATGAGTTCTAGGGAACCAGGTTAATCTTTGTTTCTGAACAGGTTTCATTTCTGACAGTAGGAATGGGGAGCACTAGACGAAAATTCTGATGCAATAAACTTGTTTAAACTTTCTACAAGGCACATGTGATCAACACCACTGAGACTTTTTTCTTCCTCCTCTCCATATTTAGAAAGCAATATCTAATGAGTTCACATTCCTTCCTTTATACCACATAAACCACAATTAAGTACAACTTAAATGGTATTCTCCACCCATTAGTGTATTTAGGATTTCCTGAATTTTACCTTAAAAATATTCCTTGTAGATGGTTTTCCCAGTCTCCTAATCCACCCTACTTCCTTGATTTGTCCAAGTTTTCACTTTCACTTCCATTCTGTCCTTTTATTCCCTTTCTGTGCTTTCATAGACACCTTCCCCTTTAGTACCCCTATGCACTTTGGAAGACTTCTTGCTCACCTCAGAGTGTTTGCTCTGGCCTTTCCAACTCAAACCAGTTCCTTGTAAAGTTCACTCACTAAAATAACTAATACTAGACAGGTGGTACCTTATCCACAAGTGTTGTTACTTTAGTTCACTTGAATGAACTGCTTCCTTTATAAAAATCCATTCAGTCCCTTGGCAATAATATTAACAATAACAACAACCACCATGCATTGAACACCTATAGCATTACATTTCTTTTCACATTTAATCATTCAAACAACCTTGTGTGGCAGGTATGAGTATTCTCATTTTCAACTTGAAGAAATCAAGGCTCAGAGAGAAGAGATTTACTCATGGTTTCTGCTAGAAGTAGTCACCTACTCAAAAATCTACCTATCTGTTGTTAACCTGGGACAGAGTCATTCCTTAGTTATATAATTAAAATGTTTATTTTAATTATAATTGTTTATTTTAATTATAAGATCAGTAACCCATTAGTCTCTTCGCAGGCACTAAAGTGTAGTAATTGAAGGCACAAGTCATGGCACTGGACAAATTTGGGTTTGAATTATGGCTTTGCTGGGTGAATTTGGAAAAGTCACTTCAACTCTTGATCTGTTTCTTTATCTGTGAAACAGGAACAATAATTTCCATGTAACAGAGTTATTGTAAGAACTAAATAAGATGGTATCTGCAAAGTGCAAATGGAGTGTTTGATAAATGACAGCTTGTCATTAAAAATATGAGATCTGGATTGTAAATGATACAGATCCTGACAAATAAAGAGCAGAATTTGATTTCCAGCTGTAGAAGAAGTTAATGCATTTTGAAGAAAATACCTCAGGACTCCTGGGAGAACTTTGGAAAGATTTCACAGTTAAAGACTCTTCTTTACCTAATAGAATGAGGCAGTGGGTTTAGAAAACAATTTGACTTGGTTAAAGAGATATTACTATATAAGTTGAATAAAGCCCTGTTTCATCATGTCCCCATCTCTCACAGTGTTACAATCAAAGGTAAACAAGTCCCACATCCAAACTAATCAAAGAGCAGCTAATACCTTCACAGCAAGCTCTTTCTAAAGTTGCAGTGCCAAAGACAGAGTATATTCATAAGGAATAGAGAGAGTTCTTCAAAATCCCCTTTGCCATTTCTTGCACTGTCAGTATTTTCCACACACCACAGCTGCCCCCAAGTCCCATTTCTCCCCAGCTGTGTCTCCCTAAGCCTTTCTCCCAGATGAAGCCCATGGAGACTCTTGTCTTTTTGTCCTCCCCTACCCCATTTTTCTAGATCAGTTCTTTATTGTGTATTTTCTTTTACTAGATTTCTATATCAAAAAAGAGAGCTGATGAGATGCTCTTCATGGCCTGACCACAGCCAGTGAGTGTTTGTGTGTGGGAGTGCAGAGGGGAGCACAGTTTGGGAGGTAGATTGTGAATACTTATCATTTAATGGCTTCTAGAGTTGGAGCAATTTAAGTCAATTGAAATTTAACATTTAGTCAAGATATGGCTCCTCAGACTAAAAAGTACCTTTTTTTTCTCTTTTGGATAGAAATTTAGCAATTCAAAGATATAATTCTGACCTTTGGAACTATTCTGATTGGTAGCTATTTTTTTTTTTTTTAGAAAAGCATAGTTAACTTATATATTTTAGTACAAAAAAAAAAATCTCAAAACTCAGGTTCCAGAGTTGTGGTGGTTGGGGAATACAATAAGACGAGCTTTATAAGAAGGTAGTAATATGGTAAAAATTTGGAAAACTCTGATGTGCTTCCTACCTTACATATGATCTCACTCAGTCCTCATGATGCCCTGTAAGATGGGTATAATTATTCATTCTTTATGCAGGTGAGGAAACTAAGACTTATGGAAATGAAGTCTGTTGCCTAATGACCCTAGCTTAGAAGAGATGAAGTTGGGGCTTGGTCCCAGAGCTGTATGATTCCAGAGTGACCAGAGGAATAAAGCAAAATTGCCCATAAAGTTTTTCTCTCTCTCCCTCTTTCTCCCCCTTTCCCTTTCTCAGTTCTCTTCCTCCCCCTTTCTCTTTCCCCTTCCCTTTTCCTCCTTCCTCTCCCTTACCCCTCACTTCCCTCCCCTTCTTTCTCTTCCTCTCTCTGTTTAGAAAAAAAAAAACATGTACAATCTGAGAGGAGTAGGCTGAAAATAAGTATGGTAATATGAAGGCCAAACAGTTATAGAGCTTGCAGTTAACATTGCTCTGGAAAGAATGCATGAAAAAGAGACTGATTAAGGTGCATAAGAACCAGCAAAATTTGTCCAAATGACAAACTCATAAAGATGGATGCTACCATAGCAACCATTTATGTACATATTAACTAGTATAAGAAATAAACATTAACAATACATTTGAAGCCCCTGTGTAACTCTGCTGCCATCTCAGGAATAAACACTGTACTGAATTTGTCTTTTTGTAAATCATTCCTCCCTGATAAAAAAAAAGATGGATGCAATAGGAAATTTGAACATATGAAAGAGAATGGGCAGAGAGGTAGAGTAGTTGAATATTTTCAGCATGGAATTTAGAGGGGAAAGAAGTACCAAAAGGAAAGTTGTCAAAGTTTGAATGCCTCCATACACCAAACACTATAATATATATAAGTAAAGCTTAGACTATACTAATAGCTTATCCACATATTGCTTATCTCACAACAATCCGGTAAAAAAAAGCTATGTTCATTATCATTTTACAGATTTTAGTTCTTCAGATGTACAAATGCCAGCTATATGCCAAGCACTTGCTAGTGTGAAGAAACAGATTCAGAGAGATTAGATTACTTGCTACTTTATGGCAGAGCCAAGCCTTGAACCCAAGTTTAACTGGTTCTAGAACCTACTTTCCAATATTTACTGAAGTATAAAAGTTGAGAAAATAGGGTAAAACTCTTCAATCAATTCCTGGTGCTACTTTTCCTGGAGTTATATACAACTACCTAAAACCAGGAGTGATCCTAGTGATGGGAGATTTTTGGCTCTGGTTGATAGGAACTCATCTCCCTTTACTATTTCGTTGGAGATTAGGATAAATACTATAGAATGACAGAGATGCTGATACCTATCAAATGATCAAAAGGGCTGAGATGGTAGATGATTCAGTAGTGATGAGGAAGGTGATCCAAATGAAGGATTTTTGAGATTGTTGTGTTATTGAGAAAATGGTAGGCGATGTCTGCTGGAAATTTTATGAGCTTTGGCAACTAGACAGATTATAAATATGAAAATACTTAAATGCTACAGTTAGCTTGGAAGTTTACACTATTCCCACATCTGCTCTTTCATTGGAGCCTCACAAATTATTCTTTTGTTTTCCTCATCAATGTGCTTTTTACAAATACAGGACATTTTTACTAAAGAACCTGTTCCACTTGTCCAGCTGCTCTCACACTTTTCTAAAAATTTTTAGGCCTTCTCAAGTTCTCCTATTCCATACACACTCCATTTCTGACCAAGCTCCTTTGGATGAACTTAAAAGAGAGGAGTCCCTGTTTCTTCTGTCTTCCTTGTGCAGCTTCAGATGCTTATTCCATGCCCCCAAATCCTGTGCTCTGCAGCTTAACAACAATCCTTCTTTATTGTAAAAGTGGGAAGTTGTAAAATAATTGTGGACTGTCATTGGTTATAATTAATATTTTCCTGTTGCTTGGGAAGTGAGTACAGAGTGGCTGAGAAGAGAAAGCTCTAGAAATCTGAACAAGGGTGGGGACAAAAGCGATCAGGGCAGAGAACTCTTCCTTCAGGATCCAAATAACAAGGAGTTGAAAATGGGAATGATAGAAAGTAGGTCCAGCAGGCTCCTTTGGCTTAAACATCTCCTAAGGGAGTGCTTAATAAAGGGTTGTTAGTGAAGACGCCAAGGTGGAGCAGTTTGATCCATGGTTACCATGGGTGTTCGGGGCCTCTCAAATTCTTCCACCAAAGTGACCCTAAGGTCAGAACCAATAATGTCTTCCATGCTCCACAAGATTGGAGACAACTCCAAAATGAGTCTCAAATAGAACATTTATTTGAAATCTACTGTTTTCTTTTAAAATGTATGTGAATCTGGCATTCTATCTCTTGTTTATTTCATTTTAATTTTATTCCCCCTTTAGCCTCCTACCCCCCCTTCCCATTTTCTTCCCCCAACATATGTATCCATGCTCATGTGTTTTTGGGTTTCTTTTTATTTGAAAGTACTCTTCCAAATGTATTGTTTTACATGCATGCATTTTAATTTATGTAAATGATATTTATTATGTATCTTCTTTTAGTTATTATACTTTTTTTCTCTCAACATTATGGACATAAGAGCCATCCATGCTCTTTGTGTGCATCTAACCTGATGCTACTCACTGGGGAATTACACTCCAGTATGTACATCCATCACATTTAACCTCTCCACTTTCCGAGGAATGAACACTTAGCTTCCAATTCCCTGCCTCCCTGGGCATCGATGCAGGGAACATCTTTGTACATGTCCCCATATGGACCCATGTGAAAATTCTTGTGGAGTATATACCAGGAAGAGAATTGCTGGGCTATAAAATATGTGTTTTTATCATTAGATTAAGTTGTGCCAGATTGCTCTCCAGAATGACTGCACCAGCTTTGACTCCCACCAGCAGTGAAGGAGACTCCATTCCTTTTTATCCTCATCCCTTCCAATCCTTAGCAATATCCAAATTTCTGTTTTTTGTCAGCTTGAGAGGTGTGAAGTGATAGTCCAGTGAATATTTTATTTTGCATATCCTGATTATGAATGATTCATGTTTATATTAAATGATCAATCCATAGTAAAGCTGATGTACCAAGAATCAAGAAAAATCAAGTTAATCTTGTTTCTGGTTCCCCTCGCACACCTGAACCTGCTTCCTGGGTTAGGCATATATCATTTGGGGGAGCACAGTTGCTAGGTGTGTGAAGTTGGGAAAATTGCTCCCTTTTCTTGATCTCCATTTCTTCCACTATAGTGGAAGATTGGATTAGATAATCTCATAGAGCCCTTAAAGGTCTAAAATTTGGTGATTCAATGATGTCATTTTGAACCATCAAACACTGTGCTAACCCCTTATGTATTAAACACTCCATCAACAACAACAAAAAAATTCATTCCGTTCATTTTTCTATATAGTAGCAATTTAGTCTCCACTAACAGCCCATATCTTTCCCTCCCACTTCTCCCAATCAGGGAAGGAAACTGCCTCTTTATACTCTCTCTCTAGCATGTGAACAGAATGGCACCAATTTGTTCCTGCTGTTCTTTAGTCTCCTTCACAGAATTTGCTCAAATTACAGACCTATCAAACTTGGCTTCCCCCAGTCAGAACAAGAAGAAGATAAAAGACAAGCTTGAGTTCAGCCACATGCTGCTGTAAATATGAAATGCACAAAGGGGTAATAATATGACATTACCGTCTGACAGTCACATGGTACTCATCATTCTTGGCACCAAATAAACATTATTTATGCCCTTATTTTGCAGGGGAATGGGGAAGAACAAGTAATTTCTAAGCCTCCCCTGATTCAGCCCCTAAGGAAAGAAAAAAAAAACTTTTAAAAGTCCCATAAAAATCAGTAATGACGTATTAGGTCGAACGATGTGAAATTGCAGTTTTTGTAGGTAAAAACTAGTCAATATCAGAAAGTTAATATGGTTCAACTTAGTAGATGTGGCATAATCAAAAAGTCTCTTAAAAATTTCCAAGCAGTCATTTGTAATGATTTCATTGGTACTACCCTCAACCCTTTACGACTAGGACTGACATACACCTTTGCCAAGTAGACAGGGCTTAGATAGAGCAAGCCATCCTTCCTCCAGCTCACTTAACCATGGACTGTCCCTTCCCTTGCAAAGTTTTGAGTATTTGCAGTCCATGTTGCTCATGATGACACTGTCCTGCGGCCCCCCCGCCCCCCCCCCGGGCTGCTGTGTAAATGAAATGAGATGATGTCAGGTGAATTCGTTTATTTAGTTTTAAAGCACCAGCCATGTGCAAAGAATGTGGAGGGAGCTACTATTTATTGAGTATGTGTCAGAGGCGGTGCTTGGCATTTCACATGCACCATCTATATAATGTTTGCAAATGCATGAGAAAGTCACTTTTATATTCATGTTATAAATGAGGAGGTTGGAGCAGAGATTAAATAACTTGCTAATGGTTGCACAGCTAGTAACTAGCTGGTAGAATTGGAACTGAAACTCAGACTTGTCTGACTCTAAAGTTTATGCTCTTTCTTATGCTGTGTTCTGCCTCTGAACACAGTCTTCAATAATTTCTAACAACTTTATTTGTGGATATTGCTTCAACAATGACATAGGAAGTTGCTAATGGGTGAGATCTCTTATACCTGAAATCAACTGACCTTTGATGCCCATTGTAATTATGCACAGCACTTATTTTACAAATATTTCTTAAGCGTCTATGTATGTCAAGAAAAACACCACCAACAAAAACGTGTACAAGCAACCCTAACTTACAAATACCTTTTTGACTTGGGTTTCACTGTGGCCCTGCCCTCTTCCCCCGCCGCCACCCCCCCCACGTTGCTTTCTGCTGTGTATACTAGAACCTGTCACAATCTTCCTCAATTCTGTATCTCAGAGACTTGGAATTTTCTCTTCCAGTCTCTGGAACATTCTTCCTTTCAGGCCAAATGTTACCTCATCAGAGACGCCTTCTTTAATCACCCAATCTGATATAGAAGTCTCTGTTACCCCCTCTCTTCTACCCTTCTTTATTTTTCTCCATTGCACTTATCACCATCAGATTTGTACAATGTCCATTCTGTTCAACATGTATTTCCAGCTACCTGAAGCAATCCCTGGCATATAATAGGTGTTCAATGTTTGTTGAATGAATGAGTGAATAGTTTTCACAGTTGAAGAAGATTATATGTGCCATCATCATTTTGATGAGTGAAACAAAATATGTGTGATTGGGTTATTATATAATATTAGTAATAATGTCAGATAGCTTTTGTTGAAAGGTATTTTTTCCTTACTGAAATGCCTACACTCCAGCTTCTTCTTCCTCTTTATATGGCTTCTGTATTACCAGTTTCTCTAAGTAAGACACTTGAATTACATGGTGTACTCATTATAGATGATGTGATCTCATCACCACCACCCCCCAATTCAGACACTGTGCCTTAATTACTCTTTATAAAAAGCACACCTTTTAATATCTACAAAAGATACTTTTCTTTCAGAAAGTTTCAAGCCTCGAGTTATTGATTACTGACAGCCAGATTTCATAACAATCTATAAATAGGGAACTGAATGAACTTAATATGCCTATAATCAGCCCAAGAGCAAAAAGTGAGAGGAAGGAGAGAGGGAGAGAACATTTTAAACTCTTCTTTGTTCTCCTAAAGGTCAGCACTATATACCAACACTAGGAGTTCCTACATGGGAGCTCAATAAAGAGTTACTGCAGGCTTGAATGGACCTAGGCATGTACATGGGACTTATGTGTGAGTTGTTTGTTTGTGTGTGTGTGTGTGTGTGTGTGTGAAAGTGAGGATCCAACAATCAACTTTTGCAGCCAGATCCAATCTTTACAGACTAACAGCTTATTACAAAGATACCTAATGTTCGTATGTCTCTTCTGGCCCCATGAAGAGTGAGAAATAATGAAGTCTTAGAATTTGTAAAGTCTAGTTCTCTCTTCATACAAGGTGCAAGTACCTACTATTTAGTCAGATAATAGATTCCTTTCTTCCTTCCCTACCTTTCTTCTTTTTCCTTTTACTTATCTTCTTCTTCAGTTGAAATACCATTCAAACATTCAACAGCATAGAAAAGGTTGATGGGCATTCTGAAGTAGCTGTACCCTATGCCCTTTCCTCTATGTTTAGAACATTCATTCTCCATGGTTATAAAGGTCAGGCACCAAAACTTTAGGGAAACCATTAAGTAATTTGTTTTGTGAGTAACAAAATGATATCTTAGACAAAGTAGATGTGATTAATGGTGGAGATAGAGTAAAAGAAAGAATGAAGTGATTAGAGGGGTAGAAACTACCCAAAGCTGTTAGTTGGAATGTATCTGGAGTTCCAAGTAATATCTTCGACTCTAACTATATAGGTAATAAGCTTATTAACTATAAGCTTTAGTGCATGGCATCAAATTCATATTTACACAATTGTCTTAAACTCCAGTTACCTGCCTCCTAATCTAGCATCAATGAAAAGTCAAATCTTCTCAAATGTGCTGGTTTAACTTGTCTTTAAGCATGCCCAAGTATTTAATTATGTAGAAAAGGGTTTAGCTTTGTTTCAAAAAGAGGATGGAAAGAAGGGGCAAGAATGCAACATAGGGAAGATAATGTTTATTATGAGTCATTAAATGATAGAGGAAGACTGAGGTTGCTATCAAAACTGTGTCCACCTCATTGTCCAAATTCATTGTTTTGGGTTTGTAAGGCCTACTATCAAGGAGCTATTTTTTTCCCTCTATGTACCATGGTGAATATTTGCTGAATGGTATTTTTGGGGGATATGGACTCACAGATTGAATAGGGAAGCTTCCTTATGTATATTGAAACAAATGATTTATATGTTTTGCCACTCATTTGACACTTCTGAACCTCCTGCCTCCATTATAGCATTTTATTAAAATAACAAATGAAACTAACACCTACTGAATGCCTGCAAAGACAAAGATATTGGGCTGCTTTTATATATGGCATCTCATTTAATCTCCAATAATCCCAAGAGATACTATTAAACTCATTTTTGGATGAGGAAACTCATGGACAGAGAGATTAGTAACTTGCCCAAAGTCAAACATGTAGGTAATATCAGAATTGAGAGTGAACCCAGGCATTTTGAGTCTAAATCCCACATATTGTCTTTCCTATACACTCTCCTGGTAAGCAATATGTCTCAATAGACTGAACATTTAAAAACTATTTAAATGAATAAAAACTCCAAGCCACAATCAGAAAGTGCATCATTATATCATCAATGACTACTTAACCAAACCATGGATTCTCTTTCAGGCTGAACTATACTACTTCTTCAAACCTTAATTTTATAGAATATGCAGGATTCTGAGGGACTGCCAAGTAACTTGAAATCAAAATCTTAAAAGTTGTAGCTTTTTCCACCTAATAGCTTTGGGGCATTTGCAGTTACTTAAACAAGTATAAATTTTCTAGGTAAGTTCTATATGAAACTTCTTATTATATCTACAATCCCTCCAATCAAAACCATTCTTCCCCAACCAATTCCAATATCATAACATCAAAGTAAAATAAGGACATAACATTTTGGCTAATGACTTGCTTGAAGTTAAGCTGTTTTCAGGGGTTTTTTTGTTGTTGTTGTAGGAGGTTTCTTAGAATGATTACATATGTCTCCTCATTTTATACTACTAGAGTGTTATAGTCCTATGTAGTAATGATTTTTTAAGCATTTTTAAATATTTATTTATTTTTGAGAGAGAGAGAGACAGACAGAGCATGAACAGGGAAGGGATAGAAAGAGGAAGACACAGATCTGAAGCAGGCTCCAGGCTCTGAGCTGTCAGCACAGAGCACGATGTGGGGCGTGAACTCATGAACTGCGAGATCATGTCCTGAGTCAAAGTTGCTTACCAACAGAGCCACCCAGGTGCCCTAATAATGATTTCTTTTAAAAAAAATATGATCTTTTCAGTTCACAAAGCAAAATAAATTTACATTAGCTTTCTTACTTGATCCTTAAGCCAGCTATGGGAAATAGGTGATTTGTCCAAGGTAACAGCTAGGTCTCCTGATTATCAGTCTCTTGGTATAGTTCTGCTACCACATATCAAAATGAGGACTCTACAGATAATGATAGCTAATGTGCACTGAGAGCTCACTGTATGCTTGGCACCTTTTCCTAGTAATTTATATCTGGTTTAATCCTCAAAACAATTCCATAACGCAGGTACTGTTATCTTTCTTATTTTATACATATAAAATAACACACAGAAAGAATAGGTAATTTAATTATGATCACAGAGCAAATAAGTGGCAATGCTTGGATTTGAAACCAGGACACCTGAACATAGCACCCAAACATATTGAATGTTTAGTAAGACAGGAGGATATATTTAAACATTTTGTAAGATTTTCATTAACAAATATTTAAAACAAAAATATATAGGGGCACTGGGGTATCTCAGTTGGTTAAGTGACAGATTGGATTTCTGCTCAGGTCATGATCTCAGTTTGTGGGTTGGAGCTCTGCATCAGGTTCTGTGCTGACAGTACAGAGCCTACATGGGATTCTCTCTCTCTCTTTCAAAGTAAATAAACATTTAAAAATATAGATGCATATATAATTTTATACAGACATGATCATAATCTGCAAGTTTATTTCTCCCCTTTCTTTTTGCTTGCTCTCTCATTTTTACTTTCTATCAAGTAGCCCGTTACTCTTAGTATACATCCTTCCATATTTTCTCATGCTCATTCATATACACACATATATGGGATTTTGTCATTATTTAGTGGGATTATATTATACATACTTTTTTGCATATTGTTTTTCTTAATCCAGGATACTTTATGGAAATCTCTCCTATTCATCTGAGAAAGCATTACTACATTAATTTTGATTGTATAATATTCCGGGGAGTAGATATGCAGTAATTTATTATCTTCCCTATAGTACAGGGCATTCTCTAATAATTGTTGAGGTGCCTGGCTGGCTCAGTTGGTAAAGCGTCTGACTTTGGCTCAGGTCATGATTTCACAATTTGTGGGTTCAAGCCCTGTGTCAGGCTCTGTGCTGACAGCTAGCTCAGATCCTGGAGCCTGCTTTGGATTCTTTGTCTCCCTCTCTTTCTGACCCTCCCCGCTCATGCTGCCTCTCTCTCTCTGAAATAAATAAAACACTTTTAAAAATTAAAAAAAGAACTCTTTATAGATAGTAATCCTCTATCTTTCAGCAGCATTATGAATTTTTGTTTATGATATTTTTATGTATGACATATTTTACATTATAGAAGTTTTTAATTTTAAATGATCAAATATTTCTATCTTTTAATTTAAGGATTCTAGCTTTCCTAGATTTCTCATATACTCTCTGTATTATAGCATGTAGTACCCTAGATTTCTCAAAAGATATATTCATTATATTATTATTATTACTAAATTGAGATATAATTCACATACCATAAAATCCTCTCCTTTAAACTGTGCATACATAATGTTTTCAAAATTCATCATATTGTGTCATTTATCAGTACTTCATTCCTTTTATGGCTGAATTAATATTCCATAGCATGGATTTGTTAATCCATTCCTCAGTTGATGGAAGTTATTTCTAGTTGTTGGCTATTATGAACAATGCTACTATGAATATATGTATACAAGTTTTTCTGTGAACATATGTTCTCAACCATTTTGAGTATATACCTAAAACTGAAATTGCTGTGTCATATGGTAACTCTATAGCTACCAGTTTGAGGAACTACAAAACTTTTCCAAAGTAGCCAGACTATTGTGTATTACCACGTACCAAGAGTGTATGAGGGTTCCAATTTTTCTACATCCTTGACAACACTTGTTATTTTCTGAATTTTTGACAAGCACACTTAGTGGTTCTAAAGTGGTATCTCATTGTGATTTTCATTTCCCTGATGACAAATAAAGTTGAGCACCTATTGATGTGTTTATCAGCCATTTTAATATATTTTTGATGTGTCTATTGAAATTCTTTGATCATTTTTAAAATTCTGGGTTTCTTTTTATTATTGAGCTGCTTTCCCTGACACTCCCCAGCCTCTGGCAACCACTTTTATACTCTGTGTCTCTGAACTTGACTCTTGACCTTTTTGTTTTAGATTCTACATATAATTGAAACCATGCAGTATTTTTCTTTCTTTATCTGGCTTATTTCACTTAATATAATGCCTTCAAGGTCCATTCATGTTGTCGCAAATTGCAGAATTTTCTTCTTTCTAATGGCTGAATAATATACCATTGTATATATATATCACTATTCATTCATTGATGGCCTATGTTTCCGATATCTTGGCTATTGTGAATAAGGATACAATGAACTTGAAAGTGCAAATATGTCTGGGATATCTTGTTTTCATTTTTTAAAGAAATATACCCAGAAATGGAATTGCTGAATCATATGGTAGTTCTATTTTTAATTTCTTGAGAAACCTCCATATTGTTTTCCATAGTGGCTGCACCAATTTGCTTTCCACTAACAGTATAAAAGGATTCTCTTCTTCACTTTCACCAGCACTAGTTGACTCTTGTTTTTCTGATAATAGCCATTCTAAGAGGTGAGAGGTGACATCTCATAGTGTTGATGTGTATTTCTCTGATGATTAGTAATGCTGAGTACCTTTTCATATTCCTGTTGGCCATTTGTATGTCTTCTTTTTATCAGTGAGTTTTAAGAGTACATTATATATTCTGGATACTAGAATCTTATTGGATATATGATTTGCAAATATCTCCCATTCTGTAAGTTGTCTTTTCACTTTCTTGACAGCATCCTTTGAAGTTCAGAAAATTAATTTTGATGAAGTCCAATTTATTTATTTTTCTTTTATTACATGTTTTATTGTTGTATCTAAGAAACCATTGCCAAATCCAAAGTCACCAAGATTTACACATGTGTTTTCTTCTAAGAGTTTTATCATTTTAGCCCTTGCATTCAAGTCTTTAAATCATTTTCAGTTAATTTTAGTAAACGATGCATAGTAGTTTAACTTCATTCTGTTATATGTGGATATCCAGGTGTCCCAGGGACATTTGTCAAAAAGACTACTCTTTCTCCCACGGAGTAGTATTGTCACCCATGCCAAAAATCAACTGATGATAAATGTTAGGGTTTATTTCTGGACTTTCAAATATATTGCATTCACTTATATGTCTATCCTGTCAAGCCATGCAGTTGAAATCACTGTAGATTTTTTTACAGTTTAAAGTTTGTTTGTTTGTTTGTTTATTTATTTATTTATTTATTTATTGAGCAAGCACATATGCAGGGAGAGAAAGAGAGGGAGAGAGAGAATCCCAAGCAGGCTCCACATTGTCAGCGCAGAGCCTGATACTGCAGTTAATCTCATGAATGAGATCATGACCTGAGCTGAAATCAAGAGTTGGTGGCTTAACCAACTGAGCCACCCAGGCATGCCACAATATAGCTTTGTAGTAAGTTTTAAAATACAGAAGTAGCTTTCTAGTGAGTCCTACAACTTTGTCCTTTTTCAATATTATTTTGCCTATTTTGGGTTTCATATGAATTTTAAGATCAGTTGTCAATTTCTGCAAGAATAAACAAAAAGGCTTTGAAAGAGATTGAGTTAAATCTGTAGATAAATTTTGGTACAATAGTATTGCCCTCTTCTTAATAGTAAGTCTCCCAATCCATCAACATGGAATATCTTTCCATTTATTTATATCTTTTTAAATTCTTTCAATAATGTTTTATAATTTTCAGTGTACAAATCTTGCACTTCTTTAGTTAAGTTTATTACTAAATATCATTACATTTGATATCATTGTAAATAAAATTATTTTTCTTAATTTCATTTCCAGGTTGTCTATTTCTAGTGTCTAAAAAGACAGTTGATTTTTGTATATTGGTCTTGTATCTTACAATTTTGCTGATATTGTTATTTGCTTTGATGCTTTTTGTGGATTCCTTAGGATTCTCTACATATAAGATGATGTCTTCTGCAAATAGGAATAGTTTCACTTCTTTCCAACCTAGATACATTTTATATCTTTTACTCGTCTCATTACCCAGACTAGAGCCTCCAGTACAATGTGGTGGATGTGGACATCCTTGTCTTAGTCCTCATCTTAGGGGTTGAACTTCCCTTCTATTCATTGTTGGGTGTTATTATCTAGGATTATGTTTTTTTCCTTATTGCATTAATAAGGTATATTGCATTGATTTTCATGTAAGATCAAGCTTGCATACCTGAGATAACTCCTACATCATGGTGTACAGAGCAATGCTGGCCTCATAGAATAAGTTGGAATGTGTTATTTTTTATCTTCTATTTTTCAAAAGAGCTTTTCAGCCACTCTGACTGGTATGACGTGGTATCCCATTGTGATTTTGATTTGTATTTTTCTGAAGATGAGCGATGTTGGACATCTTTTCATGTGTCTGCCATCTGAATATCTTCATTGTAAAAGTGTCTATTCATGCCTTCTACCCATTTCTTCACTGGATTATTTATTTTCTGGGTGTTGAGTTTGGTAAGTTCTATTTTTTTAAAATAGTTTATTGTCAAGCTGGTTTCCATATAATACCCAGTGCTCATCCCCACAAGTGCCCTCCTCCATGCCCATTACCCCCTTCCCCTCCCCCCAGCCCCATAAGCCCTCAGTTTGTTCCCAGCATTCAAGAGCCTCTCATGGTTTCCCTCCCTCTCTCTCCCCCACTATTTTTCCCCTTCTTCTCCCCCATAGTCCTCCGTTAAGTTCCTCCTAATCCTCCTATACGTGCAAACATATGGTATTTGTCCTTCTCTGCCTGACTTATTTCGCTCAGCATAACACCCTCAAGGTCCATCCATGTTGCTACACATGGCCACATTTCATTCTTTCTCATTGCCATGTAGTATTCCATTGTATAGATAAACCACATCTTCTTGATCCATTCGTCCGTTGATGGATACTTAGGCTCTTTCCATGATTTGGCTACTGTTGAAAGTGCTGCTATGAACATTGGGGTACATGTGCCCCTATGCATCAGTACTCCTGTATCCTTTGGGTGATTCATTCCTGGGTTACAGGGCTGGTTCAATATTCACAAATCATTCAATGTGATACGTCACCTTAACAAAAGAAAAGATAAAAACCATACGATCCTGTTGATAGCTGCAGAAAAAGCATTTGACAAAATACAGCATTGCTTCTTAATAAAGACCCTCAAGAAAGTCGGGATAGAAGGAACTTACTTAAACATCATAAAAGCCATCTATGAGAAGCCTTCGGCTAACATCAGCCTCAATGGGGAAAAACTGAGAGCTTTCCCCCTGAGATCAGGAACACGATAGGGACGTCCACTCTCACCATTTTTGTTTAATGTAGTGAGGAAGTCCTAGCATCAGCCATCAGACAACAAAAGGAAATAAAACGCATCAGAATTGGCAAAGAAGTCAAACATTCACTTTTTGCAGACAACATGATACTCTACATAGAAAACCCAACAGACTCCACCAGAAGCCTACTAGAACTGATCCATGAATACAGCAATGTTTCAGGATACTAAATCAAGGTACAGAAATCGGTTGCATTTTTATACACCAACAATGAAGCAACAGAAAGAGAAATCAAGAAACTGATCCCATTCACAATTGCACAAAAAACCATAAAGTACCTATGAATAAACCTAACTAAAGATGTAAAAGATCTGTATGATGAAAACTATAGAAAACTTATGAAGGAAGTTGAAAAACACACAAAGAAATGGAAAAACATTTCATGCTCATGTATCGGAAGAATAAATATTGTTAAAATGTCATTACTACCCAAAGCAATCTACACATTCAATGCAATCCCAGTCAAAATGGCACCAGCATTCTTGTCAAAACTAGAACAAACTATCCTAAAATTTGTATGGAACCACGAAAGACCCCAAATAGCCAAAGTAATATTGAGGAAGAAAACCAAAATGGGAGGCATCACCATCCCAGACTTTAGCCTTTACTACAAAAGCTGTCATCATCAAGACAGTATGGCATTGGCACAAAAACAGACACATAGACCAATGGAATAGAATAGAGAACTCAGAATTGGACCCAAAAATGTACAGCCAACTAATTGTTGGCAAAGAGTTTGGTAAGTTCTTTACAGGTTTTTGATACTAACTCTTTATCCAATATGTCATTTGTGAATATCTTCTCCCATTCTATCTGTTGCAGTTTAGTTTTTGTTAACTGTTTCCTTTGCTGTGCAAACGTGTTGTTTTGTTTTTTTTTTTTTTTTATCTTGATGAGGTCCCGATAGCTCATTTTTGCTTTTATTTCCCTTGCCTTTAGAGACGTGTCAGGTAAGAAGTTCTGCTGGCTAGGTCAAAGAGGCTGCTGCCTGTTTTCTCCTGTAGGATTTTGATGGTTTCCTGTCTCACATTTAGGTCTTTCATCCATTTTGAATTTATTTTTGTGTATGATGTAAGAAAGTGGTCCAGTTTAATTCTTCTGCATGTTGCTGTCCAGTTTTCCCAACACCATTTGCTAAAGAGACTGTCTTTTTTTCCATTGGATACTCTTCCTTGCTTTGCCAAAGATTAATTGGCCATGTATCTGGGGGTCCATTTCTGGGTTCTCTATTCTATTCCATTGATCTATGTCACCGTTTTTCTGCCAATACCATACTATCTTGATGATTACAACTTTGTAATACAAGTTAAAGTCTGTGAATATGATGCCTCTAGCTTTGGTTTTCTTTTTCAACATGACTTTGGCGATTCAGGGTCTTTTGTGGATCTATACAAATTTTAGGATTGTTTGTTCTAGCTCTGTGAAGAATGTGCAGCCACTCTTGAAAATAGTGTAGAGGTTCCTCAAAAAAATTAAAAATAGAACTACCCTACAACCTAACAATTGCTCTACTAGGGATTTATCCAAAGGATACAAAAATGCTGATTCAAAGGGGCATGTACACTCTAATGTTTATAGCAGCAGTATCAACAATAGCCAAATTATGGAAAGAACACAAATGTCCATCAACTGATGAATGGATTACGAAGATATGGTATATATATATACAATAGAATACTGCTCAGTGATGAGAAAGGATGAAATCCTGACATTTGCAACAATGTGGATGGAACTAGAGGGTATTATGCTAAGTGAAATAAATCAGTTAGAGAAAGACAGATACCACATGATTTCATTCCTATGTGGAATTTGAGAAACTTAACAGATGATCATTGGGAAGGGAAGGAAAAATAAGATAAAAGCAGAGAAGGAGGCAAGCTATAAGAGACGTAAATACAGAGAACAACCTGAGGGTTGATTGGGGTGGGGAAAATGAGTGATGGGCATTAAGGAGAGCACTTGTTGGAATGAGCAATGGGTGTTATATGTAGGTGATGAATCACTGAAATCTACTCCTGAAGCCAAGACGACACTGTATGTTAGCTAACTTGAGAATTAAAAAATATATATATTAAAAAAGAGCTTGTTTTAATTCTTTAAACTTTTGGTAAAAGTTAAAAGTAAAGCAATTCAGTCCTGGGCTTTACTTTGTCAGAAATTTATTGGTTACTAGTTCTATCTCTTTACTTATTATTGGTATATTCAGATATTCCATTACTTCTTTAGACAGTTTCAGTGGTTTGTGTCTTTCTAGGTATTTGTTAATTTCATCTAGGTTATCTAATTTTTGTCATAAAATTGTTCATGGAATTTCTTTATAATTCTTTTATTTCTGTATAGTTGGTAGTAATGTCTTCTATTTCATTTCTAATTTGGTATCTGAGTCTTCTCTCATTTTGTTGTGGTCAGTCTAGCTAAAAGTTTTTCAATTTTTCATCTTTTTTCAGGGGGCAACTATTGATTTTGTTAGTTTCCTCTATTGATTTTATATTTTTTATTTCTTTTTTTATGTTTTATTTATTGTTTTTTATTTACTTCTTTCTGCTTTCCTTGGATTTAATTTGCTCTTATTTTCTTAGTTTTTTAAGGTAGAGGATTAGGTTTTGATTTGTGGTCTTACTTTTTATAATATAGGCATTAATAACTACAAATTTCCCTCTGAACAATTTTAGTTCCATCCTAAAAGTTTTGGTATGTTGTGATTTTATTTTCATTCATCTAAAATTAGTTTCTAATTTTCTTTGTGGCATTTCCTATTGGGGTCAGAAAATATACTTTGTATAATTTCAGTCCTTTTAAATTATTAAGATTTGTTTCATTGTCTAACATTTGGTCTATCCTGGAGAGTGTTCCTTGTGCACTTGAGAAGATGGTAAATTCTGCTGTTGTTAAGAAGAGTGCTGAGAACAAACTGAGGACTGATGGGTATGGGGGAGAGGGGAAGGGGGGTGTTGGGCATGGAAGAGGGCACTTGTGGGGATGAGCACTGGTGTTATATGGAAACCAACTTGACAATAAACTATTTAAAAAAAAAGAAGAGTGTTGTATAGATGTCTATTAGTTCTAGTTAGTTTACTGTGTTGTTCAATACTCTATTTTGTTATTGATCTCCATCTAGTTGTTCTATTATTGAAAGTGGGGTATTGAAGAATCCTACTGTTATGGCTCAATTGTTTATTTCTTGCTTCAAGTCCATCAGGTTTTGCTTCATTCATTTTGGTGCTTGGTTAGATGCATATATATTTAAAATTTCTATGTCTTTTCGATGGATTAATCCTGTTATAATTGTAAAATTTCTTCTTTGTCTGTAGTGACAAATTTTGCCTTAAGGTGTATTTGCCTGATATTAGTATAGCTATTTCCATCTCTTTTGGTTACTGTTTCAATGGTATATCTTTTTTCCACCCTTTTACTTGCAAACTATTTGTGTCCAAGAATTAAAATGTCTCTTGAGGAGACTTTTAAATACAGAGAACAAACTGAGGGTGGATGGGGAGTAGCGGAGAGAGGAAAATGAGCACTGGGTGTTGTATGTAAGCCAGTTAGACAATAAATTATATTCATAATAAAAAAATAAAGTGTCTCGTGATAGCATATAGTTGGAGGATATTTTTATTTATTCTCTCAATTTCTGCCTCCAATTGGAGTGTTTAACCATTAACATTTGATGTAATTACTGATAAAGCAGAATTTACATTTGCCATTTTATTATTTGTTTTCTATACGACTTAGGTCATATATTTTCAAATATATCATTTTAATTCTTTTGTCATTTAGTTATTTTCTTAGAGGGTCACCATTTAATATTATAATTCATAATAGTTTTGTTTGGATTGTCAACTTAGGTTCAATAGTATGCAAAATCTTTTCAAATATTATTTTTATCAAATTGTGGATGGAAGGTTTGCTGACATTATAAAATGGATTGGAAAGCCTTCTATGGCCTTGAATTATTTATATATCATAATAATATTTAATCTTTAAATATCATATAAAACCGTGTCCCAGATGAGGCCTTTTTCAGTAGTAACTCATTTACTTTTTCAATTTCTCTCTTTGATATTTGGTCTAGTCAAGTTTTTAAGTTTTTTTGTGTGTCAATTCTGGAAAGATTTTCAATGCTGTAATCATAGCTTCATTATTTCTCTTTATGATTATGTTTGTTTCTTACTCCTACACATCTTTTTTGGCACTCTAACTCTCTCTCTCTGTCTGCCTCTCTGAAACAGGAACATTAAAAGTTTATTTTCCTTAAAAAAAACAGTTTTGGATTTATTTGCCTGTTCTTTTTTATTGTCTTTTAAGAATTCCATTAATTTTTAGCTTTTGTCTCTAATTTCTTAAACTTAATTTCATTATTTTTCTACTTTTGGAAGATGAACAAACTTCTTTATTTTCATTCTTCATCTATGATGAAGAAATTTAGGACTATATATTTTCCTCTGACTACAGTTTTCAATATCTTATAGATTTTAGTATAATGTGTTCTCCTTTCCATGCCATCTAGGTATTTTATAATTTTCTTTTATATCCTCTTTGATCCAAGAGTTATCTGGTAATATTTCCTAATTTGGTTTCCAAGTCATTAATATTTTTATGTTGAACTTTTTATCTTTAATATTGTTAGATTATGATCAAGGACTTCAACCAGTAAAATATTTATTTTCTCATTGTTTTGTGGCTACATATCTGATCAATTTTGTTAATGTTCCATGGTCATATCAAAGAATGTTTGATGTTCTTTCTTTGAGACATTTCTTATATATAATTAGTTAATCAAGTTTGTGAATTGCTTCTTTCTATTCCTTCATATAATTTTTATGTTTACTAGGGCAATCTGATCTGAAAATGGCATATATGACATCGCACTATAATTTTATTTTATAAGGTTTTTCTTTTATTTCTAATAATTATTGTTTTATGTATGTTTGTATAAACATGTTTGATTTTTATCATTACTTTAATATCCCTCTTATTCTGTTTTGTGCATTAACCTTAAATTCACTTTGTATGATATTATGATTTCAAGTTCTGCTTTTCCATTTTCTCACTACCACCACTCCATAATGCCTAGATTTTGCTTAAATTATTTAGTACTTTTTGTTCCAAACTTGTGTTGCCCAATACATAGCCACTAGCCACAAACTACATGTGGCTATTTAAATTTACCATAATTAAAAGTAAATAAAAGTAAACATTTAGTAACTCATTTGTTCTAGTCACATATCAACTTCTTAATAGGCACACATGACTAATGGCTACCTGATTGGACACCATATTTATGTGACATTTCTATCATTACAGGAAGTTATATTGACAGCACCTCTCTAAATCAGGGATTGACAAAAATTTCTGTAAAAGGCAAGATCATAAACATGTTAGGCTTGCAAACCTTATTGTCTTTATTGCAGGTACACATCTCTGCTTTTTGCACAAATCAGGGATAATACATAAATGAATGAATGTAGCCGTGTTCCAATAAAACTTTATTTATGGATACTAAAATTTTAATTTCCTCTAAATTGCACATGTCATGAGATAGTCTTTTTTTACAAAGTATTTATATTTTGGGAGAGGGCAAGGAGGGGAGGGGGAGGTAGAGGGTAACAGAGGATCTGAAGCAGGCTCTGCGCTGATGATGGAGAGTCCAGTGTAGGGCTCAAACTCAGGAACGACGAGATCATGACCTGAGCTGAAGTTGGATGCTCAACCGACTGAGCTACCCAGGTGCCCCTGGAATGTTCTTCTTAAAAATATTTTTCAACAGAGGGGCGGGGTCGGGTCTGGGCTGGACTCCATCCTGGCATCTTCATGTTGAAATCTCCCGGGTAACTCACGGTTCTTCTTGTTTTCCAAGACTGGTTTCGGGGGATTGTGACTTGCGGGGTCCGCCATGGAGCCAGAGCAGATGCTGGAGGGACAGACGCAGGTTGCAGAAAATCCTCACTCTGAGTACGGTCTCACAGACAATGTCGAGAGGATAGTAGACAATGAGAAGATTAATGCAGAAAAGTCATCAAAACAGAAAGTGGATCTCCAGTCTTTGCCAACTTGTGCCTACCTGGATCAGACAGTTCTGCCTATTTTATTACAGGGACTGGCTGTGCTTGCAAAAGAAAGACCACCAAATCCCATTGAATTTCTAGCATCATATCTTTTAAAAAACAAGGCACAGTTTGAAGATCGAAACTGACTTATTGAGAAGAACAGAAAAATTTGGTTTCTACTGTAGATTTACATGATTAAGAGGCAGCTTTAATTGCCAAGATTCCCCCCCTTTGGAAGTATATGAACCTTCAGGACAACAGAACTTATTTCCGGAATTGCAGAAGAAAACATTTCCCTTATTTTTATTTAATCACCATGCTTATTTAATGAGTGTATTCTGTGTAATTTTTTCTTAGATTGTCTTTAACTTTGTTTTTAAAACAACCTTCAAAATAAACTGTTAAAATGTCAAAAAAATATTTTTCAACAATTAAAGAATACAAAAAGCATTCTTAGCTCACAGGCCATACAAAAATAGGTGGCAAATCAGATCTGACTTGTGGGATGTACTTTGCCTGACCTTGCTCTACACCATTACAGAGTTTCTCTTAAGGTTAAGTCATTACCATACATTTTAAATAGATTCCCAGTCCACATATTCTAATGTATGTATACCTATTCATGTCTTAATAGTAACCATCTTCTGTTTCAACTTATTTGCAGAGTTGGATAGGTGAAAATTATCCTTTTTTTATTCCATAAAAATGTTTTCCTTACTGCACTTGAAACTTCTTCAGTACTCTTATTTTTTAATTTAAGTTTTCATCTGTTTCCTCCATCAGCTCTATTTTACTGAGAATGTATTGAGTTTGTTTTACTTGATCTCTCTTTCTTTACTGCTGGGTACCTTCTACTGTCATCTCATTGGGATTCAGTTCTGGTAGTTTCATGTCATATGTGTCAACAGTCCTGTGGTAATACAAAGTGCTCTTTCTGTAATCCAAGAGTTTCGAAGTAGGTAGAATGCTAGTCTCCTACTAAGGCACTTGGAAGAAGTCTCCTTGCTCTCTTATTTTCCTTATACTCTTTCTGACTCCAGAAGGAAGAACTTGAATCACTTTTTTCATTTCTCCTTTGAATTTTAGGTGGCAGCATGACCTGGAAATCTCATGTAAAGCCAGTATCAACTGTCTCCATAAAGATTCATAGGTCTGTAAAAGTCAATATCTAGTAATTTACAATCTTTATCTTAGAAGATATCTGCTGCTGGTTTTCCTACAATCTTCTTCTGGTTATCATATACTTACACAGTATACAGGATGGGAGAAAACCCTGTTTCAGTTTTCTTACTAGGATCTAACAAAGCTCCAGGTCTTGTTTGTACCCAGATGCCATGAGGACTAGCTTCCATTTTGCTTAGGAGAAGCAAAGAGCTTGTACTTAGGAGTTGAGGGGAAAGGTGCTATACATTCAGTTCACCACATTCCCAGAATCTTCCTCTCCTAAAATTTAATTAACCAGATCAGTTCATTATCAGAACGTATGTGTTTGTTATATACACAGTAACACACACTCCAAATGAATTTTTTCTCTCTCTCAAGAACATAGTTTGGAATAATTAAACTAAACATGGCCATTAGAAAGTCAATTTGAGGTTGATAACTTAATTGAGTATAAATTCAGGTAGCTCTATGAGATATATTATTTATCCTAATCCATGTTGTACAGATCACCTGTTGGTTAACTCATTTTTAAATATAATACAATATTATCTAAGAAGTCATCCAATCCAACCTTATTTCTTCTACAGTTGGGAAAACTGAGACCTGAAGTGTTTGGTGATTGTGAGGGATCCAAGAATAAAAATCTCAATCTCATGGCTTCTATTGCAATACTCTTTCTATTACATCCCTCTGAGAATGAAAACTGTCAAGCCACTCAAACAGAATGGATAAGGCTAAGAAACCACTTAAAAATCAAAGATTTGTCAACAGAATCATCCTGGTAACAGCAGAGATGGGTAAATAGAATTGTCTATGCTCTTATCATTTTAGATTTTAAAGAAATAGCTCCTCTTCCAAGATATGTTTCCCGTGTCATGATTGTAGATCATTATCTATCTATATATTAATCAAGCAATAAATCAATACATAAAACAATTTGTGTATATAAGAGATAATCTAGGAGCTGAACAGATACAAAATATATACATGAACACCAGGCAGCCTACCACAATGAGACAAATGGGTAAAATATTGGTGGGACCAAGAGGCTTTATTGGTGCCCAGCTGGCCCTTTCCCTAGGAGGCCCTCTCTGATTTCCCTCTACTGAAACTAAGCAGTACAGATCTGCTACTGTCCCACATGGCTTATCACCGCCTTCCCCATCAGCTGCAGGGGTGTGTACTCACCTTATGCCAGCTTTATAGGTGCAAGGCTGGTCTTATCATAAATGGGATTCAATCCCTGCTTCTCAGTGGAAGCAGTTCCCACTTCTGGGCACATAGAAAGTGCTCAATACACATCTGTAAAGCAGAAAAAAATACAGCATGGGCCTTAACTAAGGAGAGCTTATATTCTGAGGGTCTATACTACATAAGTAAAAATACATCTAAGTACTCCATACCTTAACATATGAGAGTTCTCAATACTTAGAGAAGTTGAAAGAGGGAAAGAGATCTGCAGGTTAAAGATATCAAAGGCTTTATGGAAGCAATAGATTTGGAAATGATCCTCAAAGGAGTAATATGATTTATAGCTACAGTAACCATATAATTTCTTGTCCAGTCTAGGACATGTTTGAGAGTAAAAAGAGGCACCATTTTGTTACATAAAGGTAACAAGTGTAAACTGAGATTGTCTGAAGTAAATGTGGACAAATGATCTCCATATTTGTAAAAGGTGAGAGCAGAGTTCAGGGCATTTCAAAAGAAGTAAATGGTTTAAAGGAAAACGCAAAGATAAAGATAAGCTAGGTGTGTTCTGGATAAAGCAAAGATTATTCATACAAGGAACAAATAAGAATATTAGAAAGAGCCTTCAATACAAGGCTAAGGAGCTTGATTTTATTCCACACAAATAAAAACCATTTAAGCAAAGGTGATTTTCAAAATACTTAACAAACAGCATGGCATAGGTACTAACAATGAGAATAGTAAGGCCAAGACAGTGCATAAAAGCTGCATATCATTTGTACATTTAAAATTTTTATGCAGGTATTAACAAAAGAACTCCACTATGACCCAGCAATAGCACTGCTAGGAATTTACACGAGGGATACAGGAGTGCTGATGCATAGGGGCACGTGAACCCAATGTTCATAGCAGCACTCTCTACAATAGCCAAAATATGGAAAGAGCGTAAGTGTCCATCAACGGACGAATGGATCAAGAAGATGTGATTTATCTATACGATGGAATACTACATGGCAATGAGAAAGAATGAAATCTGGCCATGTGTAGCAACATGTATGGAATTTGATGTTATGCTGAGTGAAGTAAGTCAGGCAGAGGACAGATACCATATGTTTGTACGTATAGGTGGATTAGGAAGAACTTAACGGAGGACCGTGGGGGAGAAGAAGGGGAAAATAGCAGGGGAGAGGGAGGGAGGCAAATCATGAGAGACTCTTGAATGTGGAGAACAAACTGAGGACTGATGGGTATGGGGGAGAGGGGAAGGGGGGTGATGGGCATGGAGGAGGGCACTTGTGGGGATGAGCACTGGGTGTTATATGGAAACCAACTTGACAATAAACTATTTAAAAAAAATTTTTTATGCAGAAGAGTGACATGATGAAATTGGTATTTTAGAAAAATAAATCTGGCACTGACATACAAGATCAATGAGGAAGAGATAAGAGCAAGGGCCAGCAAATATTTGTTGTGAATGACCAGGTAGTATATATTTTAGATCATATGGTCTCTGTTGCAACATTCAACTCCACCATTGTGGTCTAACATCAGCATTAGTTGACATGTAAACAAATTAGCATTGCTGTGTGTCAATAAAACTTCATTTACAAAAACAAAGCAGCATGGATTTGGCCTGTGGGCCAGAGCTTGCCAACCCCTAAACCATAGGTAGAAGGACTGGTTAAATGGCAATTGTAATACTTCAGGCCCTTAGCCTCAGCTAGGTTTATAAATAGAGGGGGTCAAAATACATACATTTATCTACATAAAATCTCAAAAAAATATTAACTAGTTATAGTTGTCTGGATGATTTGGGCAAGACCCATCTTTAGCAATCTGAAAAATCCAAATAATGGCAATCTGAAAAATCCAAATAATGGAGGACACTGTTTTTACCTGTATCATCCAGGTTCTTTCCTTTGCTTTCTGTTCATGAACACAGTCTTAGCCTTCAGAAAGGATGTGCCTATACACATACCAAAAGGGATTGAAAAGAATAAAAGCAAATAATTAACTCAGTCACTTAAACAGATGCCATATAATCAGTTTAACTGAAATTTTCACTAACTTGAATTACGAATCCAGTGAGGATTATGAAGATATGACTACAAACCAAATGAATCAGTATGTTGAGGGTATCAAGTGTCAAAATTTGGCCAGAGCAGGTGTATTAAATATCTGAGAAGCTAGAGAACCTTTGAAACAAAGACCCAGGAGAATAGTAATGTTATATTATTATGGGGAGGTGAAAATTTTAAGACATTAGTAAAAGAGCAAATAAGAGCATTTTAAATAGTACTAATTGTGTGCTGTGCTATATGACTTGAAGTATATTTTTGAAATATTTGATAAGGGCAAGTTTAGGTATTTAGTGTGCAGAAAAAGATACTATCATTGAAATGTGACTGTGTGGGAAAAAAATGCAATTGTCTAATGACAGCCAAGTGTGGCTAAGAGAGTTAAGGGTGAATAAGGAGTGACACAGTAGATTCTGGCAACAAAAGAGGTTTATTATCACTTCTATCCAACTTGTATCCACTGGAAACCTACAACTGCCTGCTAAGAAGTTAGAATGGCAAACCCCCTTCCAGTGGCTTAGTCAGTGGTCAAGTGATGGATTGAGGAAATGTCAATGAAATTGACAAAGAGGTTCTAGAACTTCTGGTCATTTTGGTTAGGCCTCTCAAAAAACTGTTCCCCAGTGGGGCTGGGGGATCAAATTGCTTTTTTGTTGTTTTTGCTAAAATTCATTAGGTTGATTTCATTAAATTGGCTGACCAATTGGAAAGCAATTTGATAATTGGGTAATTCAGTGGCCTACATAGGCACAGCCTGCAGTACTTGCTATTCTGACTCTAATTGTTTAGAGAAGACTCGAAGAAATTACCATAAAATAGGTCCCTAATCCCAGTTCTTTATAGGTTACCAAATATGCTATCACCAACAGTGACAAAATAGATAAATATGACTCACAGTTAGTTGACAGGCAGCAAATGTAGAAGGGTCAGATGAGTAATCTTAAAACTGAAAAGGGAGGGCAATGGAGGAGTACAGAGAAGGAAGACAGTAAACTTTTGATCCAATTCTTGAAATAAAGTCTCAGTAAATAATGTTTCTCTCTAGGTACTCTCCATATTCCTTTCTAGCCTTGTTAGTTGACAGGCTGATCCATTAAACGACATGGTGCCAGTGACTAAAAATAGCTTTAATGTACTCTGTCTCCAGAGGGTATTTGCATTTTAAGAGGAGAGTCTGTAGGGCTAAAATAAAAGAATACATCTCTAATAGGGAGAGTTTCTAGCACAGTTGTTAATCCAAAGAGAATCTAGGGACTAAAGAAGGGTAAATCTACCCAGTGCCTTTCCCAATCATAGTATGTTGGCAGACACCTACTCTGATGGAATATAAATCTAGCATGGAATAATGAAATCACGGGATCTACCATACTAGGATCAGCATTTTTAACAAAGAATTAAAAATATCTAAACCAGGTATTCTCAACTCCGCATGCATATTAGAATCACTTTTGGGCCTTTAAACAATAAGATGCCTAGGACCCACCTTTCAGATTCTGATTTTATTCATCTGGAGGGAAAGCTAGGCATTGGCATTTTCAAAAAGCTCCCCATGAAATTTTAATGTGCAGAGAGATTTGAGAACCATCAACCTAATTCTAGACTCAGGGTTAGAAGTCATGAAGACCAATCTCTACCTGACAGTCTTGCCAAGTGATTACTACCTTCTGTTTGCACATATCCAGGGAAAGGATGCCTCCAGGAAGCCCTCCATTTCTGGACGTGATTTCTTCATCAGCTACAACCAAGACACTGTCCTGGGAAGCAAGAGAAAAACTATGAGAATGTCTCTACTTTCAAAGGTCAATGACACACCCCAGTTCTCAGTAACCAGGACTGAAACAACTTTAAAACTAAAAAAAGGGCACAGTTATCAGATAGAGATAAAGATAGAGATAGACATAGAGGAGGGAGAAAGAGAAAGAGAGAGAGAGAGAGAGAGAGAGAATGCTTTAACATCAGGAGGTCCAATTTAAAAAGGTGCTTTGATGTTTGTTTATTCTTGCTCTTCAGCTGAAATGGATTTGTTCACCAACCTTAAAAAACTCAAATGCCATATGCATCTTAGCATGGGCTAAAAGAATTAGAAATGGGTACTGGTTTAGAACTGTTTTCCAGCCCTGACTCTGTAGCTTTTAAAATGCTTTGTGTCCATTCCTTCTCCCTTTCCTTCTTTAATGACAGCTTATTATCCCTCATTTTTGGAGATTTTGATAGAAAATTTAAATTGTTTACTTTTCTGTAGTGGTATCTTCAATAGTATGTTCTCTAACACACTAGCAGCATTTATTCAAACAAAATTTCTTTAGTCAAATTGTTTTTTAAAATGTTGGATTGGACAGTGTTAGAACTGATTTATTTATTGCAGGGCTTTTCTGAGAATTTATTATGCCAATATGCATTGTGAATCTCCAAGAGGAAATTGCAGTACTTCTCAACTTTGACTATGAAAATGAAGCATCATCAGGACTAGTGTAATGCAGAACATTTTTGAGGATGGACGAACTGGTCATCATTGTAATCTAGATTAAGGAGCACTAGTTTGGAAAGCATGGTCAGAATTGGTAGGAAATTTGGTGATAAGAGATAGCTTGTCCCTTTGCTTATTCCTATTTTTTATCTTTCCCTCTACCTGCAAACCTTCTCCAACCTTTCTTGCCAATGATGATCTCCAGCTTCTCTTCTTTGTGTTTTTTTTTTTTTAATCTCAATTTTGAATTCTATTTATTTATTTATTTATTTTTATTTTTATTTATTTATTTATTTATTTATTTTTTTTACAAATAGTTTATTGTCAAATTAGTTTCTACATAACACTCAGTGCTCATCCCCAAAGTGCCCTCCTTCATGCCCATCCCCCCCTCCCCCCCACATCCATCAGTCCTAAGTTTTTGTCAGCATTCAAGAGTCTCTCATGGTTTGCCTCTCTCCCTTTCCCCCACCATTTCCGCCCTTCTTCTCTCCCTTGGTCCTCCGTCAAGTTCCTCCTAATCCTCCTATACGTGCAAACATATGGTATTTGTCCTTCTCTGCCTGACTTATTTCGCTCAGCATAACACCCTCAAGGTCCATCCATGTTGCTACACATGGCCAGATTTCATTGTTTCTCATTGCCATGTAGTATTCCATGGTATAGATAAACCACATCTTCTTGATCCATTCATCTGTTGATGGACACTTAGGCTCTTTCCATGTTTTAGCTATTGTGGAGAGTGCTGCTATGAACATTGGGGTACATGTGCTCCTATGCCTCAGCATTTCTGTATCCCTTGGGTAAATTCCTAGCAGTGCTATTGCTGGGTCATAAGGGAGTTCTATTGTTAGTTTCCTGAGGAACCTCCACACTGTTTTCCAGAGGGGCTGTACCAGTTTACATTCCCACCAACAGTGCAGGAGGGTGCCCGTTTCTCCACATCCTCGCCAGCATCTAGAGTTCTCTGATTTGCTCATTTTAGCCACTCTGACTGGCGTGAGGTGGTATCTCAGTGTGGTTTTGATTTGTATTTCCCTGATGAGGAGGGATGCTGAGCATCGTTTCATGTGTCTGTTGGCCATCTGGATGTCCTCTTTGGAGAAGTGTCTGTTCATGTCTTCTGCCCATTTCTTCACTGGGTTGTTTGTTTTTCGGGCGTGGAGTTTGGTGAGTTCCTTATAGATTCTGGATATTAACCCTTTATCTGATATGTCATTTGCAACTATCTTTTCCCATTCCGTTGGTTGCCTATTAATTTTCTGGGTTGTTTCCTTGGCTGTGCAGAAGCTTTTAATCTTGATGAGGTCCCAACAGTTTATTTTTGCTCTCGATTCCCTTGCTTTTGGGGATGTGTCAAGTAAGAAGTTGCTGCGGTGGAGGTCAAGGAGGTTGTTTCCTGCTTTCTCCTCTAGGGTGTTGATAGTTTCCTGTCTCACGTTCAGGTCCTTTATCCATTTTGAGTTGATTTTTGTGCATGGTGTGAGAAAATGATCTAGTTTCATTCTTCTGCATGTTGCTGTCCAGTTCTCCCAACACCATCTGTTAAAAAGGCTGTCTTTTTTCCATTGGATATTCTTTCCTGCTTTGTCAAAGATCAGTTGGCTGTATACTTTTGGGTCCACTTCTGAGTTCTCAATTCTGTTCCATTGGTCTATGTGTCTGTTTTTGTGCCAATACCATACTGTCTTGAGGATGACAGCTTTGTAGTAGAGGCTGAAGTCTGGGATGGTGATACCTCCCGTTTTGGTTTTATTTTTCAGTATTACTTTGGCTATTCGGGGTCTTTTGTGGTTCCATACAAATTTTTGGATAGTTTGTTCTAGTTTTGAGAAGTATGCTGGTGCAATTTTGATTGGAATTGCATTGAATGTGTAGAGTGCTTTAGGTAGTAATGACATCTTAACTATATTTATTCTTCCTATCCATGAGCATGGAATGTTTTTCCATTTCTTTGTGTCTTCTTCAATTTCCTTCATAAGTTTTCTATAGTTTTCATCATACAGATCTCTTGTATCCTTGGTTAGGTTTATTCCGAGGTATTTTATGGTTTTTTGTGCAATTGTGAATGGGATCAGTTTCTTGATTTCTCTTTCTGTTGCTTCATTATTGGTGTATAAAAATGCAACCGATTTCTGTACGTTGATTTTGTACCCTGCAACTTGGCTGAATTCTTGGATCAGTTCTAGTAGGCTTCTGGTGGAGTCTGTCGGGTTTTCTATGTAGAGTATCATGTCATCTGCGAAGAGTGAAAGTTTGACTTCCTCTTTGCCAATTCTGATGCCTTTGATTTCCTTTTGTTGTCTGATGGCTGATGCTAGGACTTCCAGCACTATGTTAAACAACAGTGGTGAGAGTGGACATCCCTGTCGTGTTCCTGATCTCAGGGGGAAAGCTCTCAGTTTTTCCCCGTTGAGGATGATGTTAGCTGAAGGCTTCTCATAGATGGCTTTGATGATGTTTAAGTAGGTTCCTTCTATCCCAACTTTCTCTAGAGTCTTTATTAAGAAGGGATGCTGTATTGAAAAAATACATTATTTTAAAATAAGTTTTCTAATAAAAGAGTTAAAAATGCAGTTTTCAGGGTGCCTGGGTGGCTCAGTTGGTTAAGTACTAACTTTAGCTCAAGTCATGATCTCACAGTTCATGGGTTTGAGCCTTGTGTCAGGCTCTGTGCTGATAGTTCAGAGCCTGGAGCCTGCTTTGGTTTCTGTGTCTCCCTCTCTCTCTGTCTCTCCCCCACTCACACTCTGTCTCTCTATCTCTCGCAAAAATAAATAAACATTAAAAACATTTGTTATAGGTGGTTATCATCTTAGTGTTTGATCACTGTGGCCAAAGTCATACTCTTCCTATGGGTAATCTCAGAGTTTTCCTTCTGTGACTCAAGATGCATTAGGCCACCACTATCTTCAACTTCTGTAAGCACATTTCTCCCTGGGAGGCTATGGCAAGGAGCTAGTGATATGGGAAATACATCCAGAAAGAGAAGGGAAATCTCAACAATGGACTCAAATGCCATTTTCCCTGTGAATATACAAAGGTCATACCATTGTGATACCCACCTCCCTTTTTAAATAGACTGAGCATGACACAAAAATGCTTGAAATTCAAGCCACTTTTTGTGACGTCAGTGAGGTAAAAATGCCCTTTTTAGTATGAAACACAGAATGGTATCTTCTCTGAAGCAGCAGAGACCATTAGGCAATCACAAAGAGTAAGCTTACTAAAAGCTATGAATGTGTAAAAAATACTGTGGTATGTGGTAAGCAGCCCATGAAGCGAGAAACCATGTCCTTTATACTCTAGTCAGGAGTCACAAAATGTAAAGTTATTTAAAGATCCAGGTATATAAAGAGTCAGAAAATAATGGATATCAAGGAGCTCTGTGAGCATGAAAACCCATATAAACCCAAGGGAGTTGCTACCAGTAGTTTTTAGTGCATTGGTTTTTCTGCACTGAAGTGCAGAAACTTCAGTGGATAGCCAAACCCTCAAGGGGCTAAAAACATTCAGGGATTGTCCTTCAGAAATTTTAAGAGAAAACCAAACAACCTATGTTTGGGTGATTTTGATGCCTCTGGACTGCACCCTGAGAAACCATGATATATTTAGTGATTCAGAGCCTGGAAGATGGAGACAGGAAAAAAAAAAAACAACACAAAAACCTGTTTGAATACTGTCCCTGCAACTTAATAGCTATGTGACCATGGTCAGGTTACCTAAACATTCTGAGCCCGTTGCTTCATTTTCAAATAGAGATGCCAAGAGCCTATCTCATACGGTGGTGGTGAAGAGTGAAATAATTAATCAAAAACTTCTAGTATAAAGATGCATTTAACAAATTTTAGCTACCGCAACCACTACCACTATCACTATCATCAGTAAGGCATATTGAAACTGTTAAAAGGGTGGCAAATACATTATATGCTATAAGAGCTGGAAGAGGTGAGCACTGACTTCTTTATTCCAGAATGGTAAAAAATTCTTCACCAGGAAGATGCAACTTGAACTGAACCTTGAAAAAGTAAGAAAGATTTGCCAAGGTAGGGAAAAGAAAAGATACACGAAGACAGTGTGGAAGTCAAACTTCACCTACTCCCTAATTGTTCCAAGATCCAGGTCTGGAGAAAAGCAGAGCAGTTAGTCCTGAAAGACCTAGATATAGTCAAGGAAAAACCCTGGGCAAAACTGTAGCTGAAGTTAGATGGGGAAAAGGAACTCTGAGACCTATGCCTTTGACTAGAAATTATCTCTAGGACCAATTAGACTATTTAGGCAGAACTGAAAGTAAAATTCTGTGCTATAGGACTGAGTGGTTCATTACCTACTAAATAAAAAGCCATCATATCTTACTTCCATTGAGATGTTTCCAATGTAATGGAGGGGTGAGGTGACAGGGCTGGTCTAACTACTAGCTTTGCTGCTGACCAGCTGTGGAATTTTTTGGACAGCCCCTTAACCAATCTTCAAACTATTTCCTCAAGTGCAAGCTGTGACTGTATTATCTGTCGTGACTATACTTTTGAGTTTACAGGTTTGACATCCAAGACTCTTTCTTGCCTAATTATTTCCCTATGGTTAGACTAATTTTGCAGTCTGTCCATTGATTTTTGTGGTTTTTATAAACTAAATTCTAAGCCATATATTTTATATAACATATAGATAAGAACCAGGAAATGTTCTGAGTTCTTTGCTTTTCCAATTAGGTATAACGTTCCTGCATTCTAAATGTAATCTTACAGAGCAGGTGTAAATAATCAACACCTAGGGACACTTTGGTATGTATCTCACTAGTTGATATTAAGCAGTATTTAAAGACCTGATCTTATGTTTTTATTAAAATGCTCCATTCCTGATTGGACGTGGTCCCAGAATTAGTTCAAGTGCTAGAATTTTGTTAGGATGACTCCTGTTCGATTCCATTATAAGCAGTTAGGTCCTTTCTTCCTCTCTCCTTGATGAGTAATATAATCCCTGTATTTTGCTTGTTAAAATTAATTAAAGTGATAAATTTAGTTTATGCTTTTACTGTTCAAGATTTTTTAGGTCATATTTGTTATTCTTTTAGTCTCTTTTTCTTTCTCTCTTTTTTATTACAAGATAAAAAGCAAAACTCATGAAACAAATACACAGACAACCAAAAAGGCACAGAGCAAGAACAGATCACATAGCTGTATCTCTCCTGATAGTAAAATAAACCTAACATGACTGGATTGTTGCCATCAGAAAGTGGCACTTGTCTACTTTTCAGACAGACCCGGCATTTGAATGTACAGTACTCTGTTCCTAGAGAATGTGTCTCAAAGTAGGTCCCATATGGCACATTCCTGTCTGCGCATGTGCCAAAACCTGACTGTATGTGCTGTTGCCTTTTTTCTGTTTGATCATGGACAGAAACCAAGGAACAAGTGGTTAAAGACAATTAGAATTGAAATGAAGTCAGTGGCCTGAGTAAACAGTATGGTAGAGAATTTGGGAATACAAAGAGAGATAAGAACTCCCTGTATTATTGTTCCATACTACTACTACTACTACTACTACTACTACTACTGGCTGATACATATAAAGCTTACCAGAAACTTTTATAATACCTTTAAGTGTATTTGCTTGTTTAATCTTCACAACTATTCTGTTAGTAAATACTGTTATCACCCCCCTTTCTGGAAATCAGGAGGCTGAGGCATAAGGTAGTTTAGTGACTTGCCCAAGGTAATAGCTGAGCAACACACAGGTAGCAACACTGAGATTAATTAAAGAAATTATACTTCAACACAAGAAGTCTGGATCCAGAGTATAAATACTATACCATTTTCAAGAAAATGAATTTCATTCAGTTTAAATATTTATATACAATGAACTATGAAGGATGCATAATGGGTTCTGATATCAACTTATCATTTTCGCTTTCTAGGGAAGGGTGACTCCATCTGTTCTGTGTACCTGATATTATCCTTGCCTTCCTGTAACTCCGCAGGGATGCCCTCTTTCAGCTTTAGGATTTGTTATCAAGTGGCCTAACCAATAAAAGATGAAGGTTATGTAGCCTTTAGAAAGAAAAAGCTCCATCTCTCCTTCCTTTTTATTCAAGCAAAGAAAGTAATTGGCTAATCAAAGAGAGGTTTAGTGTATTGTGGAGTGGATGTCCAGGAAATGGACATCATCATCACCATCAGTTAAAGGAATAGAAGATAGTGCCTTAGAGTTGGAGCTGAAGTTGTTTCCATGACTCTAGCTGACAGGGAAAAATCTTTTTTAAGATGGCTGACAGGACAGATAGAGGAATTCCAGACCCTACCCTAAGACTCCCCTTCTGGGTTTTCTTTCCCACCCCGTTTGCTGTGTGCAAACAGACTATAAATTGCCCCCTCTATTTATGCTCAGAACTCAGACCTCTGGAGAATGATCTCCTCTGAGCCAACCAGTGTAAAATCAACCTCCTGCCTGCCAAGATCTCTGAGTGCAGTCTGGTTCTTCTGCCGGGTGATCCAGACCAGTTTAACATGGCCACTGCCCATGGGCAACCACAATTGTCACATTCCTCTCTTCCACCAGCAGTTTTATCTCCTACATAGAGCAGTGGACTAAGGTATGCATAATTTTGCTACCAGAAGCTTACTTTCCAGAAGTCTGCAGATGGTGAGAAGGTGGCACTGAGAAGGGAATTACTTGGAAAAGCATCAGCTTCTCAGGAAGATGTAGTTGCAGAAGGAGGCAGAACAGCATTATGGATGGAGTATAGACTGGAGCCAGGCTGCTTAGGTTCAAATCCAGGCTCTAGGATATACTGGCTGCATAATGGTGGGCTATTTGCATAGCTCTTCTTTGCCCTGCGTTTCTCAAAAAATAAAATGGTGATGGCCACATAATAGTACCTAACTTACCTGTTTTTTGGCTTATTATGAAGATAAATAGATTAATATTTGTAAAACTATCACATAATATTTAACATCATGAGAGTGTTTATTAAAATATAAATAGAGCAGGGCGCCTGGGTGGCTCAGTTGGTTAAGCGTCTGACTTTGGCTCAGGTCATGATCTCACGGTTCGGTTCGTGGGTTCAAACCCCGTGTTGGGCTCTGTGCTGACAGCCAGCTCAGAGCCTGGAGCCTGTTTCAGATTCTGTGTCTCCCTCTCTCTCTGTCCCTCCTCTGCTCATGCTGTCTCTCTCTCTCAGAAATAAATATAAAATTTAAAAAATTTTAAAAAATATATAAATAGAACCCCATAAAGTTGGTTTCCACACCAGTTTATTACTCAATTTTTGCTCAATATGCAAAGAGTTGTCTTTATGCACTGATAAAAGTGGGAAAAACCTTTGTGTCTCTCCAACATTGCAAATGAAGTTGTTTCGTGCTTTAATGAAGAGAAAGCCTCCTTTTCTCAGCATTTTCTTCCTGCAACAGTAATGACATAGGCTTTTTACTCAGGTAACTGTTCTAGCTAGGAAACTGCCATTAGAAAAAAAATATAACAAAAAAACTTCCAGTTACAAATCCAAACTTGTACCAGAACAAAAGTGAGGTCCTAGATGTGAAAGCACTTTAAAACATTAAGAGACCCTTGGGGCGCCTGGGTGGTTCAATCATTTAAATGTCCTACTTCGGCTCAGGTCATGATCTCATGATTTGTGGGTTTGAGCCCCGAGTCAGGCTCTGTGCTGACAACTAGCTCAGAGCCTGGAGCCTGCTTCAGATTCTGTATCTCCGTCTCTCTCTGACCCTCCCCTGATCATGCTGTTTCTCTCTCTCTTTCTCAGAAAATAAATAAAAAACATTAAAAAAAATTAAGAGACCCTGAAATTCTGGCGTGAAAGCCAATTTTTAAGATTGAATCCTTGGGATGTCCAGTTTTTAAGGCTACCTTGAGCAACAAATGTGAATATTTAAGACTAATAGTAATAACAATAACATGAATACTTGCCACTTACTGAGTCCTCACAATGTATCAGGAACTGTGCTAATGCTTCACATTCACTATTTCATGTAAATGCTGTTTGGTGCTGCTGCTTCTGCTGTTGAATCTCCTGGAACTGGTTTATTTCCTTTTCTCCTGCTAGGAGGAAAATAACTAAGAGGAAATCAAGTTGGTTTTAATTTTTCTGACAGTGGGGGGAGAATATTCACTTCTCCCTTCCCTGGTTCTAACTTGTTTTAACAGTGCTTTGGATTATTAATCCCTTATGTAACCATGGTAGAGTAAGCATTTTAATAGCAACTAGCTCATTTTAATGATACAAAAAAAGCATCCTTCTTAAAGAAAAGGAGGGAGAGGAAAAAGGAAAAGGAAGGAGGAAGGAGTGGTAAGAAAGGGAAGACAACTCTGTGCCCAAATGATCCCTCTCTCCCTCTTCTCTCTCTCTCCCTCTCCCTTACTCCCCACTCTCCCTCTCCTTCTTCTTACCCCTCACTTTAAGTTAGAAAAAAAGAGAGAGTAAAAGAGAAAATCTTTGACTAAACTCTGTAAGCAAAGGGAAAGACTAAGACCTTTCATGCCAATCAAAGTCACCGTTTTAAGGTTCTTGCTACTTCTCCAAGAATTGAGCTTCTGGGAAATAAGTCAGGCAGAGAAGGACACATACCATATGTTTGCACGTATAGGAGGATTAGGAGGAACTTGATGGAGGACCAAGGGGGAGAAGAAGGGCGGAAATGGTGGGGGAAAGGGAGAGAGGCAAACCATGAGAGACTCTTGAATGCTGACAAAAACTGAGGACTGATGGATGTGGGGAGGAGGGGGGATGGGCATGAAGGAGGGCACTTTGGGGATGAGCACTGAGTGTTATGTAGAAACTAATTTGACAATAAACTATTTGTAAAAAAAAAAAAAAAAAAGAATTGAGCTTCTGGGGAGTACTATACACATGAAACCCTTTCATTATTTCCAAACAATCTCTCTCACTGGCCTCATGAGTCACTTCAGAAAAGAATTTAAGAGGGATAGTAAGCAAGATATGGCCAGGACTACATTATGTTTCATTTTCTCTGCCCTGGTGTGTGATCATCCTAAGGATTGATTGGCAGTCTAGAAGCTGACCTTGATTTAGTTGGGGCAATGCAGATTCTATAGAAGGTGTTTGCTTGCTTTGGCCATTTGATCCTATCCTGCCTGGCATCTCTGGATCTTTTTGTCTCCTCAGGAACATTTTGTCCTGCTTTTTCTGTATAGCTATATAACAGACCAGGAACAGAATAATGCCATGTTTTAAGGCATTCATTTTCAGACTGTTTTAATTTACCTCATGTAGGACAATGAGAATCATCTGTTCTCCCTTAAATCTCAGACATAATCCCTTAACCATTTGAAACTAGCTGGTAAGGTGCCCATCATATGCAAACTGGATCTAGATGTTGATGTTACCACAGTAGCCTTCGGAATACACACAGAGTTCATTTATTGATATGCACAGTGCCCACTGATGTGTACACAGAGAGTAATTGAGATGATAATTTAAACATTGTTATAAACACTTGTGGGGGAGATCTTCCCTAGCTTCCATGCACAAGGAAGCCAGTCCACGGATTTTTAGGCTTCAAATTGAGTCAAGGAATTGAGGCTTAACAGGTGGTCTTCTTTGTGTTCAAAATTCATGCCACAGACATCCCATAGTCTTCTGCTTTTAGCCCTATTTCCTCTAGTCCAGTAGGTTTGTGATGAATTTCCCTCATTCTCTGGCATAGTGCTGGGATCTGTGGGTGAAAGAGGAAGCTGGTTAAAGAATAGAAGCCCACTCAAGCTAGTTTAAATTACAAAGGGAGGTTGCATTACAAGGATGAAAATTGGGGCTAGGCTCTGTAAGGAATGGAGTAAAGGAAACACCATATTTTGTACAGAAAATCATTAGGCAGCTATATATTCATTTTTTTTCTTTGTGCTACATGGTCTGTTTGTTTATATGTGTTCTATTCTACTGTTTTCTCTTTACAGATTGGCTCTCTCTCTTCATGGTTTCTCTGCTTTCCCATAACTATGGCTTGTAAATGACTTTGTCTTGCTATGGCACCAGCTGTGACCCAACTGGAGATGGACATATAGCTAATTCATTCAGTCACTGTGTCCAAATAATGGCCTTTACATAGCTTATGGATTGGTAACTTTTGGATCAGGTGTTCATCCCAATCCAAACATGACCACTATTCTTTCATCGGGAACTAAAACTATGTGGACAGTTTCAAATAAGGTTGCTTTGGCTAGGTGACAACTCATATCACCTATATATGCCATTTGTGGATTTCAGAGAAATAAAGGTCTGCATTAGTTAGGGCTCTTTTGGTGACAGAAAGCACAGTTTAAACTAGGTTAACAAAGAAAAGGGACTATATCAGGCCACATATGTGAAAGTTTCAGGAGTAAGGCTGACTGGAGTGGGGAATTCAAATGATATGTTTAGGAATCTCTTGAGCTCTGCTTTCTTTTGTGCTGGAAGCTATCTCCAATGAAGTGATGAAAAATACAGCAGCTCTAAACTAACATTCTACTAGAGTAACAACCTCAGCAAACAAACAAACAAAACAAAAAAAGTCCACAAACTCCTCATCTGTAATAATTTCTATTAAGTATTTTAGGATTTTCTCTAATTTAACTGGTTTAGATATCTGCTCACTCCCAAGCCTGGATTGGCCCTTTTATTGGTCCTTTTATTGGCCAGTCCTGGGTTATTTGCTCATTTTTAGATGTGGAAGGAGTGAATAAGTCAAAAGGAAGAGGTAGGCTCTTTAACCAGAAAAGAAGATGTTGGGTAAGTAAAAATAACTGATGCCCACCTCACTGGCACATAGAGGATTAAAACAATTCCCTTAATCTCATCTGTATTCTTCTCAAATCAATAGCCACCTAGCTTTAAGGGCAGTAGGTCAGTTAAAATATCAAACATGCTGCATTGATAGTAACTTCCTTAGTAAACCATCTATATATGCAAGGAGGTTATATGTGGCTATACTAATAACATTAAGGTTGTATGTTCAAATACAAACAACACTGATATAATCAAGGTGTGTTTGGCTACTACTCTGTGGACTGTTCATCCTCCCTCTGAACCTCAGCTTACCCATGTGCAAATTAAAGTGGTTGTACTAGAAGCTTAACAAGGACCTTTCAAACAATGAGATACAACTTAACTTCAGGTGTTCAGACAGTAACCACTTGAAAGACTCTAAGATAAGCATTTCAACATGAACTGATCCTCAGGTCCAGAGTACCAAAATAATAGACAGTAATGAGATAGTTGGTCATACTACCAATAATATTGATATGCCCTGAACATGGGCCTTGAGCTTTCAATTTTTCTTTGTAGTCATAGGAAATAGTTTCCACTGAATCATCCAAATTCACTTTCAACCAATTCTGGGATGCATCTGTGAAACAGCTGATCACACTTACGTGGCAGATAAAACATGGTTAAAGCCAAATGGCCCATTTTGTAGAAAGAAACCAAGATAAAGCTAATTTATCCATTAGAGTTCTTCATGTTTTATTTTTTGAGGAACCTCCACACTGTTTTCCAGAGGGGCTATACCAGCTGACATTCCCACCAACAGTGTAGGAGGGTGCCTGTTTCTCCACATCCTCGCCAGCATCTAGAGTCCTCTGATTTGCTCATTTTAGCCACTCTGACTGGCATGAGGTGGTATCTCAGTGTGGTTTTGATTTGTACTTCCCTGATGAGGAGGGATGCTGAACATCCTTTCATGTGTCTGTTGGCCATCTGGATGTCCTCTTTGGAGAAGTGTCTGTTCATGTCTTCTGCCCATTTCTCCACTGGGTTGTTTGTTTTTTGGGTGTGGAGTTTGGTGAGTTCCTTATAGATTTTGGATATTAGCCCTTTATCTGATATGTCATTTGCAACTATCTTTTCCCATTCCGTTGGTTGCCTATTAGTTTTGTGGGTTATTTCCTTTGCCGTGCAGAAGCTTTTAATCTTGATGAGGTCCCAATCATTTATTTTTGCTCTTGATTCCCTTGCTTTTGGGGATGTGTCAAGTAAGAAGTTGCTGCGGTTGAGGTCGATGAGGTTGTTTCCTGCTTTCTCCTCTAAGGTTTTGATGGTTTCCTGTCTCACGTTCAGGCCCTTTATCCATTTTGAGTTTATTTTTGTGTATGGTGTGAGAAAATGATCTAGTTTCATTCTTCTGCATGTTGCTGTCCAGTTCTCCCAACACCATCTGTTTAAAAGGCTGTCTTTTTTCCATTGGATATTCTTTCCTGCTTTGTCAAAGGTTAGTTGGCTCTATACCTTTGGGTCCAGCTCTGAGTTTTCAGTTCGATTCCATTGGTCTATGTGTCTATTTTTGTGCCAATACCATACTGTCTTGATGATGATAGCTTTTTTTTTAATATTTATTTATTTCTAGGAGAGAGAGAGAGAGAGAGACAGCATGAGCAGGGGAGGGTCAGAGAGAGAGGGAGATACAGACTCTGAAGTAGGCTCCAGGCTCTGAGCTGGCAGTCAGCACAGAGCCCGACGAGGGGCTCAAACCCACGAACCGCGAGATCATGACCTAAGCGAAAGTCGGACGCTCAACCGACTAACCCACCCAGGCGCCCCGATGACAGCTTTGTAGTAGAGGCTAAAGTCTGGGATGGTGATACTTCCGGTTTTGGTTTTATTTTTCAGTATTACTTTGACTATTCAGGGTCTTTTGTGGTTCCATACAAATTTTAGGATAGTTTGTTCTAGTTTTGAGAAGTATGCTGGTGCAATTTTAATTGGGATTGCATTGAATGTGTAGATTGCTTTGGGTAGTAATGACATTTTAACTATATTTATTCTTCCTATCCATGAGCATGGAATATTTTTCCATTTCTTTCTGTCTTCTTCAATTTCCTCCCCTATGCCCCAGCAATAGCACTGCTAGGAATTTACCCAAGGGATATAGAAATGCTGATGCATAGGAGCACATGTACCCCAATGTTCATAGCAGCACTCTCAACAATAGCCAAAACATGGAAAGAGCCTAAGTACCCATCAACGGACGAATGGATCAAGAAGATGTGGTTTATCTACACAATGGAATACTACATGGCAATGAGAAAGAATGAAATCTGGCCATGTGTAGCAACATGGATGGATCTTGAAGGTGTTATGCTTAGCGAAATAAGTCAGGCAGAAAAGGACAAAAATCATATGTTTGCACGTATAGAAGGATTAGGAGGAACTTAACGGAGGACCATGGGGGAGAAGAAGGGGGGAAGTGGTGGGGGAAAGGGAGAGAGGCAAACCATGAGAGACTCTTGAATGCTGAGAACAAACTGAGGACTCATGGGTGTGGTGGGGAGGGGGGAGATGGGCATGGAGGAGGGCGCTTGTGGGGATGAGCACTGGGTGTTATATGGAAACCAGCTTGACAATAAACTATTTGTAAAAAAAAAAAAAAGAATTCTTCATGTTTTAAGTGACTAAAAATCCAACTCGAAGTAATTTATATAATGAAAGGAATGTGTAGAGGAGACCCATATAACTTAAAATTCTAGAGGTAAATAGTTTGTTCTGACAATTCAAACAATGTAATGGACAACCCAGTGTCTCTACATCTTTCTACTCTGACTTCTGCAGTACTGTCTTCATTCTCATATTCCACTTGGTAGATAATTGGCAGTTCTAACCTTTCCCACCTCATTGTCGTGGCTGATACCAATAGCTGCAATTCCAAACTTCCCACTCTCCCTATCCCATATAGGGGAAGACAGAATATCTTGCAGTAGTTTCTGCCCTGGTCTTATTCATTCTCCATAATTAACATAAATTCAGTTTAATATTCATCCTTGAACTAATCACTTTAATTAGGAGGATGAGATTTGCTGATTTGTTTGCACCAGTCAGAGCCCATCTCTGGATTTAGGGGATGGAATCAACCCCATCCAAACCATAATGACTGAAAGCCAAGGAAGAATGAATTCCTCAAAGGACAATCAGTATGTCATTACTAGAAGAACAGAATATGGCTGCTGGAGAGGCAAACAAATGTCAATGTTTAGATGAAAATATTAGATCTACAATATGTCAAATCAAAGAACTATACCTTTTAGTTAAATATCAGAATTACGTTATTTTTCTATGAAGATAATTAGATTCTATAACTAGTCACTTAATAAATAATAACCAGGACTTGAAGAGGTTTAAACAGGAAATAGCTTTATTTTTTATTTTTACCCCATATCATCTTAAATTATGCTATTGAGAACTCTTTTCTTGCCCTACAATGACTCCTAGGAAGAGTGTATAGCTTTTCAGGTACCTTCAGCCTTAAGGATTGTTTCACCTTGAACATTAAGACTATTGTAGTTACTGAAAAATCTAGCTAGTGTAAAGAAAAACTTCATTCTCTTATGTTCCCCCTTTCTCGAGTTCAAGGATCTGCAGTTAGGAAGTGTGGTGATCTTTCTTTCTTCATTCCTAATGGCTCTTACACTCTTTTTTTTTTCATCCCTCTATTGACTGGGACAAAAGAAAAAAAAAACAATAAGCAAGAGTTTGTTTTTATTTAATTGGTGCTTCTGACAGTTCTCTCTTGGCTAACACTGAGAGGGCCGTTGTGACTGGCATTGAAATCCCGGCTCTTTAATGAAGCATGTTTTTGAGTTCCCTGAAGCTGCTTCTCTAGATGCCACAACAGTATACAGTTTTCTAATGCAGGCAATATTAGCTGTCCATAACCAGAACTAATGCACATTTTGAAAGCTACAATTTTTCAAATGGGGGCAGCAATTTACTAAATCAGAGTGAAGTTCTTGTAGGAACATGGAAAAAGCCAAGAAGTTCTTACACAGTTAACAGAAAATAACCATAATGATAGCAATTGAAAGTAAAACATATTTGTTATGTAAGCATCATGTTTTAGCCCTTTTTTCACATGAGTTGTATACATTAAGCTTATTCTGTCTGAGCCTAAATGTCTGGACCAAATTCTGTTCTCTTTCATATTTCCTATCCCTTACTGCTCGTTTTTTGGCAGATACAGTTCTTATACTGATCCTCTTTATCCTTTGTCCTCATCTAATATTGACTCCACTCCACTCTCTCCCAGGTTCTTTTTAAATCAAGTTGTGGATTGTTTTTAAAGAGTAAGATAGAATATAAATAAAAAACTTTAGAAACCCCAAAGCAACACAGATTTCAGTCAAACATTGTTTAATTGTTTACCAAAAGACCTAGATCAATCAGAATAAGGATAAGAGGAACTCTTTCAAGGCATAAAATACCCATTTAAAAGTTTACTTTCACACTTGTATGTATCAATTTGACAGGTCTTTGAACTTTTGGTGCTCCTTCCTCCATCCTCATACTATGTTACTATATATCTACCTTCTATTCTTTCATTCCCTTTCCTAAACTCATTTCAACATTTTGTCTCTGGCTTTTTGTTCACAAGAATATTATGGTAACTGAATTTTCTCATTCCATTACTCTCTTGGTAATTTTGTGTCATTTTTCCTACTCTGTGCTTATTAAAAAATGGAGAAGAAGCATTTCATTAAACCTGATAGGCACAATGAGTCATTTAAGATAGTTACAAAACCCAATTCATAATAGTATGACTTATTCCAATGTCCCTGAAGTTATTTATGGCCTAGGGAAGCAGAGTACTCTTTGTATTCCAGAAAAGAAACAGGGGAAAAAAGAAAGGAAGAAAATCTTTAGATGTTCTAACTCAAGTTAACTTTGAATTAGCCAGCATACAACAGGAGAAAAAATATTCATGACACTTAAATACATATAGTTGACATGGGTTTGAACTGCATGGGTGCATTTATACATAGATTTTTTTCAGTGAATACAATAGAGTACTCTAAGTGTATGTTTCTATTCCTTACGATTTTTGTCATAACACTATTTTTCTCTAGCTTACTTTATTGTAAAATTATAGTATATGATGTCTATAACATAGAATATATGTGTTAATTGACGTTTATGTTATTGGTAAGGCTTCCAGTCAACAGTGGGCTATTGGTAGCTAAGTTTGGAGGGAGTCAAAAGTTATATGCATTTTTGGATGAGCACTGGGTGTTATATGGAAACCAACTTGACAATAAACTATTTGTAAAAAAAAATAGTTATATGCATTTTTGACTGCAGAGTGAGGAGGAGTCAATGCCTCTGACCCCTACATTGTTCAAGGGTCAACAGTACATACATAACATTACACACAAAATTACTCCAAAATTTGCCTGAGAGCTTATTTCAGTGTTCCCTTTCTTTAGGGAAAACATTTCACTCCAGATAAGTTGCTATTACAATGGAAAAAATAGGACATGTATATGCTAATACACATGTGTGTGCTCACACACACACACACACACATACACGCACATACACACGCACCAGAAATTAACAACTGTTTTAGTGTATAGCTTTAGAAGATCAACTAACAGTCTCCATGCTCCTATTCTAGTCCTTAGGGTCTCTGTTTTAGGCATTCCCTGCCTCTCTCTCTCTCTCATGGCCCTCCCTGCCCCCTGCCCTCCATTTTCCCATGGGGATAGATAAAATTTACAGCTTATTTATTGACTTTGATCTCCAAGAAGTTCAAAATATAACTTTATAATTTGCTTTTTATTCTTTTTATTTCAAGACTGAGTGTTCCAGGCTGCATTATTTAAGATTTTGATCATATAGCTACCTCTTCCGAAAACTTGAAGAATTTTCTATAAGCAACCTCATAGTCCCCCCTGCTTCCTCCTTACTCTATCCCATAATCCAATCTTTATGCTCTACCATCTCCATCCAAGTGAAAGATTCCTCTGCTAAGTCTGTGCAGTCTCATTGAGCATCTTTTGTGAGAGGAGTTCTGGCCTCATAAATGTGTTTAATATTCCAGTTAAGTCTTTAATTTCCCTTCCCTTCCCTTCCCTTCCCTTCCCTTCCCTTCCCTTCCTTCCCCTTGCTTTCCCTTTCCTTCCTCCCTTTTTATTTTTCCTTAAGTTATATTCTCATTTGCTTAACTGAAATTTTTGGTATGTAGAGCCTTTACCTTAATTTTGATGAATTTACACTCTTTCATGGCAACAACTAATTCCAGTTGGCCAGCCTTTTTGCAGTGTCATTTACTAAGATTTACTAAGTCATTACTAGCATGCTAAATTCTCTTTGTTTATTTCCCAACTTTGACATCCACGTCCTACCAATAATGTATGCCACTCCCAAGTAACTATAGATTCCTTTTTTTATCTTCAATGTCTACTACCAAAAATCTAGAGAATATTTGTGAGACACAAACATATTTAGATCCTTTTTGTATAAATATCCCTTGAAGAAGTTACTCAGATATGACCTTGAAACTAAAGCTATCTATTAGCTAGTACTGCAAATGCATTAGCACCTGGATTTGTTTATGCACTCAACAGACAGAATGAGCTCTTGCTACTGTTCTGGGTGTTGGTGATAGAGCAGTAAACAAAAATGTCATGGTTCTTGCAATCATGGGGTTTTCATTTAGTGGCACATTTCATTTAAGAACACATCACAAATAAGTGAACATATTGATAAAATCATTTATGGCACTGCTAACCTCTATGAAGAAAATAAAAGAGGATAACATGCAAGAGACTAGGCAGAAATAGAAGGCTGTTTTATAGTGAATGATTAGGGAGAGTCTTTTTGATGAGGTAAAATTTGAGTCAAGACCTGAAAGATGGGAAGGAAAAAGCCAGGTAAAGATCTACAGAAAGAGCGTTCTCAGAACATAGAACAGACCTGGCATAGACTCAGTTTGTAGTGTTTTAAAAGCAAAAAGATCAGTGTAGTTGGATCAGAATGAGCAAAGGGGAGAGTGGTAAGAAATGGGATCATAGAGATGGACACTGGAAGTTTCTGGTAAAGAAAGTTTGGGGAAAGCTTTGTTGTAATATATGTGGTTTAAAGGTCCACACAAAGATGGTTTACCTTTATAGTGCCCTCCTCAACAAACTCTCTCAGCCCCTTACCTATATCTAGGGTAACCAACCATCCTGGTTTTCCTGGGACTGTCCTGATTTTAGCACTGTAAGTCCAAGTCTGAGGAAACCCTTTAGTCCCTGGCAAACCAAGATAGTTAGTTATCCTATCAAATCTCAGATTCCTTGTCTCTAACATGTACAAATACCATTCCAAGCTCTCAGCTGTATCTCTCCCAATATTGCATGGCAAAAGCACAAAATGTGCTTGCAGCTTACTTTACCTCCCTTCTTTTATCTCAAACCTCAGTTCCCTTGTTCTCTTCTCCAGGAAGTGGTAAACTTATCTTCTCAGGGAAGGGTAGAGGTGGGAAAGAAGTGAGCTTGAGACTTAAGGAGAGATCAGCTCTGAAACAGACTTTGTGATGGGAACACTTGGAAGTCAATGAAAACAGTGAAAGGTTTGCAAGTTGGCAGCGAAGGCCCACTTGATGCCAGAGAGCATGACTTGGAAATGGATCAGCTCTGCAAAGTTCTGTGGCCCTTCCAGTCTGCAGGGAAACCAAAAAATGCATCATCATTTCTCCCTATTAAATGCTTGGAGGGTCTCCAGGAGAAGGTATATCTACATTGAAATTAGTCCCAAGAGGACAACTGCTTTTAAATCAAGGGCAAGAAGGAAATGCATTGGGAAATTATGGGGTCATCTGTGAGATAAACTCTCTGCCTATTGTGGTGTAACCTCCAGGAGTCCATAGCAGTTTGCCAACTGGCCATAGATTCAGGGAACCCTATACACACACTTACTCCAGAGTAGGAACAATCAGTAACAAGGCTCTGATTTGCATCCTAAGTGTAACCATTTGGCAGATAAATAAGAGACAGAACTTGAATCACAGTTTCATGGCAAAAATAGACACCTGCTCTTGTTCAACTGCACTTTGTGAAATGCCCTTTAATTTCAGATGTTCCTATTTTTGTTGTTATATTTTTTAAAATAAAAGCTCATTATCTGAAGCACCATTAACCTTCAGCACCATTGACAGAAATATGATGTACTCTCCATCTTAAACACAAACTGTTCAGGAGTCTGAGGACTGACCCATAAGCAGGACATGCAGGAGGTGAACACAGTGGGATGCACAGCTAGTTGGGAAGACAGAGACACTAATTGAGGATATTCTGGGAAAAATGAGTGAGGGGGGAGGGGGACCAAAATAATAATTTTTAAATGTTTTTACTTATTTTTGAGAGACAGACAGAGAACTAGTGGGGGAGGGGCAGAGAGAGAAACACACACAATCTGAAGCAGGCTCCAGGCTATGAGCTGTCAGCACAGAGCTTGAAGTGGGGCTAAAACTCATGAACTGTGAGATCATGGCCTAAGCCAAAGTTGGATGCTTAACCAACCAGGCCACCCAGGCATCCCAGGAGAGAATCTTAAGCAGGCTCTACAACTGTGAGATCATGACTGGGGCTGAAATCAAAAGTCAGACATCCAACTGACTGAGCCACCCAGATGTCCACATCTGCTTCTTTGAAAGGAGATTGGAACCCCTGTTAAAATTAACCTTGCAACTATTAGATAAAGTAGGTTGCTATTACCCATGTTCTTCCTGTTCCCATTCAATTCAACAAATCCTACTGAGTGCCTGCCTGTGATGTGCATGGTACTGAGGGAATTGCCAGTAGTGTTTCTAAATCAAAAATTATTCATGCTTCTATAATGGTTAACTATAAGTAAAAACATTAAAATAAATCTCTCCCTCTCCCTCTGCCCCTCCCTAGCTCACACTCTTGCTCTCTCTCAAAAGGAAACAACAGTAACAAAAAGAAGTAAATGTTATTGACTTGGATTTTCTCTTAAATGGTTTCCCCAACTCATGACTGAAATCACAATGAAACCATGTAGGCTATGGCTTACACTATTGTATGGTTTGGAGGGCATACCCTCCCCAACATATTCCCCATTGGCACCCATTCACAAGCATGTAGCCCAACTGAAAGTCCAATATCACAGATTTATTTCTCTGGCTTTAAAGCACTTGGGGCTTCAGAAAGGGGCTGTTGATAAATAATAATTTTGTGTGAAGGGATGGGCTAAATGGGCAAGGGGCATTAAGGAAGACATTTGTTGGGATGAGCACTGGGTATTATATGTAGAGGATGAATCACTGGATTCTACTCCTGAAATCATTATTGTGCTATATGTTAACTGACTTTGATGTAAAATTTAAAAAAAAAGAAAATAAAAAATGTATGGAAGTCCTAAGACTTAAAGCAGTTGTTAGGTTGGGCATCAGCATCTTGGCATGACTTTATAATTTAGAACTGCATTCCAGTATAATATCTTACTGAGATCTGGGATAAAGGATGGATATTTGTTTGATGGGGATCAGTTTGCTGGTGGGGGTACAAGGAGTAAAGAACAGTCCCAGAGCATGGATCAAGCTGGGGAAGGTAGGAAGAATAACAGGGGGCATTCTGAGCTCCTATCATACCAGAGGTTGGGGAGCAGTAAAGAGCAGAAAGTTATATAAGGAGAGGTAAGAGTAAGAAAAAATATAAATAATAAAATGGCAACAGATGGGGAAAAGAAAATGAACTAGGTTAAACAAAGTCTGGATTATTTACTGGTATGGACTGGTATACGCCCATGATTGCTTTATGAAACAGTGCATTTTCTAAGGTCAAACTATTGCTAATATTAATTCAATTCAAAAAGTATTTACTGCATACTTATTGTATGTCACACTCTGTGCTAGGTATGGGTATACAGCAATGATAGAATTCCTTATGGAGCTTAAAGTCTGGTAGAGATTACCTGTAACTGCAATCTGTGTATAGGATAGAAGATGGTGAGTAGGTCATTGTTTAAGTGAGCATGGAAGAGATGCTTAATCCAGTTTTAGGTAGGGTTAGGGAAGGCTTCTCAGGGGAAAATACTTTTAAAATACTATAAATAACTTTTGTAAATAGTTTATTGTCAAGTTGGTTTCTATATAACACCCAGTGCTCATCCCCACAAGTGTCCTCCTCCTCCATGCCCATCACCCCCCTTGCCCTCTTTCCCCACCCCCAACAGCCCTCAGTTTGTTCTCAGCATTCAAGAGTCTCTCATGGTTTGCCTCCCTCCCTCTCCCCTACTATTTTTCCCCTTCTTTTCCCCCATGGTCCTCTTTTAATTTCCTCCTAATCCTCCTATATTTGCAAACATATGGTATCTGTCCTCTGCCTGACTTATTTCGCTCAGCATAACACCCTCAAGTTCCATCCATGTTGCTACAAATGGCCAGACCACACACCAGGGTTAGGTACTTCCAATTTATTTCTGCTGGTTTTCATTCCTCTGGCTAGGAGACACTCAGTTATGTAGGGGTTTAGGCTTCATAGATTAATACCTCAAATCACTAATGTGAAATACTTTTTGGTGCCTGTTCAACTTACTTCATATGAAGTTTATACTCCCTGGGAAGGTTACCTGACTCAAGGTAGAAAGAGTTACCTATGGAGTTTAATATGGATGTTAGAGATCTGTCCGACTCACTAATAAATAGGTCTATTTGACCTCTAATATCCTTCTGGCTTGAATGTCCATGGTTTTTGGCCCAGATATTCTGCCTTTCACTTCTATTCTCTTTCTGTAAGCCCATGCTACCTGCCTAAGTATAAGGATATTAGGAAGGTACAAACTACAACCACCTAGACAATAGGCCTGGATTTATCCAACTTGGGAAAAGGCCTTACTCTGCCCTCTCAGTCATGACTATCTCTGAACCCAACTTAAGATCCTCCTTCCCTGATTATTCAACCTAGATGTCTTGTGATCCCAGCCTGCACTCCTGGATAAGCTCCTCTTGTTGTTCAGGAAGCGTCTATCTCCTGTAGTGCGGAGCACCTACTGAATTGAAGATGCTCCTTCTTTCCTTCACCTCTGATATCCTCCTGGAAACTTAGATTCTGCTTGAGCTGTGGCTTGCAGTAACCTACAGACATTTTCAACTTCCTCAAGGAGAGAGAGAGGTTTCTCTTATTTGGCCTTTAGACAATACCAATACATTTTGATAGTTGAGGTTGTGTAATTAGAAAGTAAATGAGATTCAGCAGACCCGAGTTTTAAATTTTTCTTAATCTTTTTTATTTTATTTCTGAGAGAGAAAGAGAGAGAGAAAGAGAGAGAGAGAGAGCATGAGCAGGGAAGGGTCAGAGAGAGAGGGAGATACAGAATCTGAAACAGGCTCCAGGCTCTGAGCTGGCTGTCATCACAGAGCCCAACGCGGGGCTTGAACCCACGAACCATAAGATCATGACCTGAGCCGAAGTCGGACGCTTAACCAATTGAGCCACCCAGGAGCCCCAGCAGACCTGAGTTTTAATTCAGCTCTGCTCTTCCCTGGCTGTGGAATCTTGAGCATGTCACTTATTTTTTTGCTGTGTCTTGGTTTCCTCTTGAAAAATAAGTGATAATACCTTCCAAAAAAGTCAAGGTCATAATTAGTATAATCACCATCACCAGCACTATCATTATCATATGCAGACCTGACATATGCCACACAGATGACACACTCAGGAGCTCACATTGGCAGGTGACCTCTCACAAGCTCTAAACACACCACACACCCCTCCTTGCCCAGCAGCTGCCTCTAGAGAAATATGAGGTGTGATTTTGGAGTTTATGGCAGGATATGCACTCATGTAATTAAGCTTCTCCATCCAGATATTCTGCTCTCCAGAATTACCTGTTTATTCAAGGGCTTATTTCACCAATATGCTAGGCTGCTTTCCCTGGCTGTCTGACACACATTCTTCATGTGCCCCTGCCTGCCAAATTGTTCTTTTGAATGCAGCCCTCCTCCCTTTATTGTATTCACAATCCATAAACTTGTACAACCTTAAAATGTGTTTGTATTTGTAGTGTTCAGAAATAATACCTATAAGTTTTTTCTGTGTGTACTTGATGGGGACTGAATAAAGATGACAACTCTTTCTTCCTTAGTTGGGGACCCACAGTGTCAAATGGCAAGGCTGGAGATCTGGTCTGAGGCAGCCTTGTCCAACCCTGAAATGGAACCCTGAGAGGCCCATTCAGACTCTAATAAACAAGGCATGGGCTCCCATGAAGGCTGGTAATGAAGATGATTAGATGGTTGCCTTTTAGGCAACTTGTCCTGCTTAAAGCACAGCTGAGAAACAAGGGAGCTTTACAAAGGACTGCAAATAGTCAAAATAGCTACTACATATCCTAACGTTCATAGCATTTACACAGGAAGAAAACCCCATCATCCTATAACAGTTCTAGTATAACCGGCTATTTCTTTTCCCTGTTTATAGTAGATTAGAAAGAACAAAATAAAAAGGGGACAAAGCATAGGATTCCCCCATTCCTATTGCTAGGTTAGTTTCGGTCATACTGATAGCTTTAAGAAATGACACATGAGTGGAAACTGATGACTAAAAAGACCCAAGAATGGAAAACTTCAGCTGTTTGGGACCTTTGAGTGCCATGACAAATAATAACTGTCCTCCAAGCCCCTAAAGGCATCATTACATGAAAGCACCATATAATGCTTAATGACTCATTATGAAGAAAAAACCTAAATTATATGAGATATCTTCTCTTTAAGTAAGCACAGCCCTCTGTGTGTAATTTTAAAGAATGCTATAATAAAAAAAAAACATTGAAACTCAAAAATCTCATTTCTTCCATTGATTCTTTCACTTGTGAAATATTAATTGAACACTCTACTATGTGCTAGACACTGGGGATAGAATGGTGAACAATTCATAGCCCATGCCACCTTGGAGATCACATTCTAATGAGAGAAACTGACAAGGGAACAAGTTGTTAAAATTCAGGGTGACAAGGGGATTAACAGGGCACTCAGAGATCACACCGAATATGAGCATTCAGGAAAGTCTTCCTGGAGGATATGATGTCTGGGTTAAAAAGTTACCCAGACAAAAATAAGTGAAGATGAATAGTTCTATGTAGAAAGAACATCATATATAATAGATTGAAAATGAAGAAGAATATGGCATATTGGGGGAAATACAAGTATATCAGTGGGTAGTGTGTGGGTGTGTAAGAATCTGTCCATTTCCTTCAGGTTGTCCAATTTGTTGGCACATAAATTTTCATAGTATTCTCTGATAATTGCTTGTATTTCTCTGATGTTGGTTGTGATCTGTCCTCTTTCATTCGCGATTTTATCTATTTGGGTCCTCTCTCTTTTCTTTTTGAGGAGTCTGCCCAGGGGTTTATCAATTTTGTTTATTTTTTCAAGAAAAAACAGCTCATAGATTCATTAATCTGTTCTACTGGGTTGTTGTTGTTGTTGTTTTGATTCTATACTGTTTATTTCTTCTCTAATCTTTATTATTTCTCTTCTTCTACTGGCTTTGGGGTTTCTTTGCTGTTCTGCTTTTAGTTTTCTAGTTCCTTTAGGTGTGCTGTTAGATTTTGTATTTAGGATTTTTCTTGTTTCTCGAGACAGGCCTGGATTGCAATGTATTTTATTCTGAGGACTGCCTTTGCTGGATCCCAAAGGGCTTGGACTGTCCTGTTTTTATTTTCATTTGTTTCAATATATTTCTTATTTCTTCTTTAATTTCCTGGTTGACCCATTCATTCTTTAGTAGGATCTTCTTTAACCTCCATGAACTTGGAGGCATTCCAAATTTCACTACCAAAACTCAACTAGGAAGAAATAGAAAATTTGAACAGACCCATAACCAGAGAAAAAAAATGAATCAGTTATCAAAAATCTCCCAAGAAATAAGAGTCCTGAGACAGATGGCTTCCCAGGAAAATTCTACCAGGTATTTAAAGCACAGTTAATACCTATCCTTCTCAAGCTGTTCCAAAAAATAGAAATGGAAGGAAATCTTCTGGACTCAATCTATGAAGCCAGCATTACCTTGATCCCCAAACCAGACAGAGACCCCCAAAAAAAGGAGAATTAGAGGCTAATATCCCGAATGAACATGGATGCAAAAATTCTCAACAAGATACTAGTAAATCAAATTGAATAGTTTATCAAAAGAATTATTCACCACGACCAAGTTGGATTCATCCTGGGCTGCAGGGCTGATTCAGTATTCGCAAAGCAATTAATGTGATACATTACATTAATAGAAGAAAGGATAGGAACCATATGATCCTGTCAATAGATGCAGAAAAACAAATTTAACAAAAACAGTATGCTTTCTTAATATAAACACTCAAGAAAGTTGGGATAGAAGGAACATACCTTAACATCATAAGAGCCATATATGAAAAGCCCACAGCTAATATCATCCTCAATGGGGAAAAACTGAGAGCTTTCCCCCTGAAATCAGGAACATGACAGGGATGTCCACTCTCACACAGTTGTTTAACATAGTGCTGGAAGTCCTAGCTTCAGCCATCAGACAACAAAATGAAATAAGAGACATCCAAATTGGCCAAGAAGAAGTAAAACTTTCACTTTTCACAGATGACATGACGATCTACATGAAAAACCCAAAAGTCTCCATCCACCAAAAAGCTGCTAGAACTAATAAAGAATTCAGAAAAGTTGCAGGATATAAAATCAATGTACAGAAACAGCTGCATTTCTATACACCAACAACGAAGCAACAGAAAGAGAAATCAAGAAATCAGTCTCATTCACAATTGCACCAAGAACCATAAAATACCTAGGAATAAACCTAACTAAAGGTATAAAAGGTCTGTATGATGAACACTATAGAAAACTTATAAAGGAAATTGAAGAAGACACACACACACACACACACAAATGGAAAAACATTCCATGTTCATGAATTGGAAGAACAAATATTGTTAAAATGTCAATACTACCCAAACCAATCTACACATTCAATGCAACGCCAGTCAAAATTGCACCAGCATTTTTCTCAAAGCTAGAACAAACAATCCTAAAATTTGTATGGAACCACAAAAGACCTTGAATAACCAAAGCAATCCTGAAAAAAGAAAACCAAAGCTGGACGTATTACAATCCCAGACTTCAAGCTGTATTACAAAGCTGTAATCATCAAGACAGTATGGTACTGGCACTGGCACAAAAACAGACACTCAGTTCAATGAAATAGAATAGAGAATCCAAAAAAGGACCCACAAATGTATGGCCAACTAATCTCTCACAAAGCAGGAAAGACTATCCAAAGGAATAAAGACAGTCTCCTATGCAAATGGTGCTGGCAGAACTGGACAACAAGATGCAGAAGAATGAAACTGGACCACTTTCTTACACCATACACAAAAATAAACTCAAAATGGATGAAAGACCTAAATGTGAGATAGGAAGCCATCAAAACCCTAGAGGAGAAAACAGGAAAACACCTCTTTGACCTCAGCTGCAGCAATTTCTTGCTCGACATGTCTCTGAAGGCAAGGGAAACAAAAGCAAAAATGAACTATTGGGACCTCATCAAGATAAAAAGCTTCTGAACTGCAAAGGAAACAATCAACAAAACTAAAAGGCAACTGGTGGAATGGGATAAGATATTTGCAAATGACACATCAGATAAAGGGTTAGTATCCAGGGGCGCCTGGGTGGCTTAGTCGGTTAAGCGTCCGACTTTCGCTTAGGTCATGATCTTGCGGTTCGTGGGTTCAAGCCCCGCGTCGGGCTCTGTGCTGACTGCCAGCTCAGAGCCTGGAGCCTGTTTCAGTCTGTGACTCCCTCTCTCTCTGACCCTCCCCTGCTCACACTGTCTCTCGCTCTCTCTCTCCTAGAAATAAATAAAAATATTAAAAAAAAAGGGTTAGTATCCAAAATCTATAAAGAACTTATCAAACTCAACACCCAGAAAACAGATAACCCCCTGAAGAAATGGGCAGAAGACATGAATAGACACTTCCCCAAAGAAGACATCCAGATGGCCAACAGACACATGAAAACATGCTCAACGTAACACATCATCAGGGAAATACAAATCAAAACCACATTGAGATGCCACCTCGCACTGGTCAACATGGGTAAAATTAACAACTCAGGCAACAACAGATGTTGGCGAGGATGTGGAGAAATTGGAACCCTCTTGCACTGTTGGTGGGAATGCAAACTGGTTCAGCTACTCTGGAAAACAGTATGGAGGCTCCTCAAGAAATTAAAAATAGAACTACCCAAGGACCCAACAATAGTGCTACTAAGAATTTATCCAAAGAATACAGGAATGCTGATTCATAGGGGCATATGTACCCCAACGTTTATAGCAGTGCTATCAACAGTAGCCAAAGTGTGGAAAGACTCCAAATGTTTATAAACTGATGAATGGATAAAGAAGATGCGGTTTATATATACAATGGAAGAGTACTTGGCAATAAGAAAGAATGAAATCCTGACATTTGCAACAATGTGGATGGAATGGAGGGTATTATGCTGTGTGAAACTAGTCAGTCAGAGAAAGACAGATATCATATGTTTTCACTTATATGTGGAACTTGAGAAACTTAACAGACGACCATGGGAAAAGGGAAGGGAAAAATAATTTCACACAGTGAGGGGGGAAAACCATAAGAGACTCTTAAATACAGAGAACAAACTGAGGGCTGATGGGGGGGGCAGAGAAGAAGGGAAATGGATAATGGACATTGAGGAGAGCACATGTTGGGCTGAGCATTGGGTTGGGTGTTGCATGTAAGTGATGAACCATGGGAACCTACCCCCATACCAAGAGTACAATGTATACACACTGTATGTAAACTAACTTGACAATAAATTTTAGATAAAATAATATTAATAATGATAAATAATAATAATAATAATAAAAACAAGTAGTTCAGTGAGGAGGGAAAGATGTGTGAATGCCAGATAACAGATTAAGATATTTGCACTTCATGAAGACAATGGGAAGCCACTGAAGAATTTTAAGTTACCAAGTAACATGAATCAATTTTTAAAATTTTAAATGTTTACTTTAGCTACAGTGTAGGTACTAGATCAGAGGAAGCAAGAGTGTAGACAAGGAGTAGAGTTGGGATGCTGGGTTAGTGACCGAGGTGAAAGAAAATTAAAGCCTAGTATAAGACAGGGGCCATATCAATGGAGAGAAGATGGACTTGATAGAGATTTAGAAATGGTATTGATAGGACATTGTGAATGTTTGGAGAGAGAAAGAAGAATCAAGGATAATGTTCAATTTCCTAGCATGGACAACATGGTAGATGGTGGCTGTGCCATTTCATTTTGTAGTCCCTGTTTGGCTACACACTAGCTTTTAAATCAGATTCAGTTTCCTTATTTGTAAAATGAGGAATTTGGACTAGATCATTGCTTGTCAATAGGGGAGATTTTGTCCCTTACGCAGGGTACATTTGGCAATGTCTGGACATATTTCAATTGTCACATCCAGGGAAAAGGGGTGTTACTGGCATTTAATCAGTAGAAGCTAGAGATGCTGCTAAAGATCCTACAATGCACAGGAGAGCTCTTTCTCCTCAACAAAGAATTATCTCGTTCAAAAAGTCAGTAGTGCCAAAGTTGTGAAACCCATGGCTAGACAATATAAAGGACTTGTATTAAACTCAGAGGTCTCTTTAAAGCTTATGAGTTTACAAGCTAGAGTGGCTATGCATATTTTGACTCTTTAAGGGATCAGCTTTAGTGTCCAGGAAGACTCTCTTTTGTAGACCAGCTGGATAAATGAACCATCACTAGAATTATTGGACTATTAATAACCAGACATTGGTGTATGTGATCTCAATAACCCAAGACAATTTTCAAGAGTTTTGGGGGTGAATTATGTGCTGCAAGTATTCAGAGTATATGTGCACATGGTATTTAGAGTGTATCTGAAAATTTATTCTAATCTTTTAGAGACCCAGAATGCCTATTGCCCATGTTCTTTTTGTCCAACATTCAGTGTACCCACTTGCACTTTAGAGTAAAGGAACAAGAAAGAAATGATGGGGCTGTGACAGCTCCTACCGAAGCTATGTGTCTCTTAGAATTGTCCTTGGCACCAGAAAAGCTGTTTGTGAAGATTTAGGCTCCATTTATGGGACCACTGGTAGAGCCCCCACAGAGTATCTAACCAAGGCCAAGATATTTTTAAGTTTTTGGCTTTAGGGTATATCTTAAATTGTGATAGTAAGTACTTTCCCCCATTCTGTATTAAGAGGCATCCTTCCTGAAGGGGTGTCTCTCACTGTCAGGCCTGGACTATTCAGGGGCTTCCTCATAGAAAGGGAATAAAACTCTGGCCAACTGTGTAAGGCTATGGAGCTCCCACTCAGAGTCTTCCACAGCCATCTAGACAGTAGAGTCCTTAAATCAGGCCTTCACAGTACATCTTCGGCATTCAATATATAAATGCCTATTGAATGAATGAATGAATGAATGAGGTCCTTACATTTTGGGTGGCACAGAAGAACCCCTGAGTTCCTTGGAAGGGAAAAAAGGGGAAAACAAATCTACTTTTTATTAGTAAATATTTACTGAGTGCCCACTATGTAACAATACTGTTCAAAGTACTTAGGGATTTTCAAATCTGACTGCTATAGACTGACTTTTGTGTCCCTCCCCACCCAACCCCACATAAATTCATATGTAGAAACCTAATCCTCAATGATATGGTATTAGGAAGTGGGGCCTCTGGGAGATGCTTGGGTCATGAGAATAGAGCCCTTATGAATGAGAGTAGTGCCCTTATTTTATTTATTTATTTATTTATTTATTTATTTATTTATTTATAAATTTACATCCAAGTTAGTTACCATATAGTGCAACAATGATTTCAAGAGTAGATTCCTTAATGCCTCTTATCCATTTAGCCCATCCTCCCTCCCACAGCGCCTCCCAGCAACCCTGTTTGTTCTCTATACTTAAGGATTTGTCCTCCTCCTGTTTTTATATTATTTTTGCTTCCCTTCCCTTATGTTCATCTGTTTTGTATCTTTTAAAAAAATGTTTTAATGTTTTTATTTATTTCTGAGACAGACATCGAGACAGTGTGAGCAGGGGAGGGTTAGAGAGAGAGGGAGACACAGGCTCCAGGCTCTGAGCTGGCTGTTAGCACAGAGCCCGATGTGGGGCTCGAACTCACGAACCATGAGATCATGACCTGAGCTGAAGGCAGACGTTTACCCGACTGAGCCACCCAGGCGCCCTTCATCTGTTTTGTATCTTAAATTCCTCATATGAGTGAAGTCATATATTTGTCTTTCTCTGACTGACTAGTTTCACACAGCATAATACCCTCCATTCCATCCACACTGTTGCAAATGTCAGGATTTCATTCTTTCTTATTGCCAAGTACTCTTCCATTGTATATATAAACCGCATCTTCTTTATCCATTCATCAGTTTATAAACATTTGGAGTCTTTCCACACTTTGGCTACTGTTGATAGCACTGCTATAAACGTTGGGGTACATATGCCCCTATGAATCAGCATTCCTGTATTCTTTGGATAAATTCTTAGTAGCACTATTGTTGGGTCCTTGGGTAGTTCTATTTTTAATTTCTTGAGGAGCCTCCATACTGTTTTCCAGAGTAGCTGAACCAGTTTGCATTCCCACCAACAGTGCAAGAGGGTTCCAATTTCTCCACATCCTCGCCAACATCTGTTGTTGCCTGAGTTGTTAATTTTACCCATGTTGACCAGTGCGAGGTGGCATCTCAATGTGGTTTTGATTTGTATTTCCCTGATGATGTGTTACGTTGAGCATGTTTTCATGTGTCTGTTGGCCATCTGGATGTCTTCTTTGGGGAAGTGTCTATTCATGTCTTCTGCCCATTTCTTCAGGGGGTTATCTGTTTTCTGGGTGTTGAGTTTGATAAGTTCTTTATAGATTTTGGATACTAACCCTTTTTTTTTAATATTTTTATTTATTTCTAGGAGAGAGAGAGCGAGAGACAGTGTGAGCAGGGGAGGGTCAGAGAGAGAGGGAGTCACAGACTGAAACAGGCTCCAGGCTCTGAGCTGGCAGTCAGCACAGAGCCCGACGCGGGGCTTGAACCCACGAACCGCAAGATCATGACCTAAGCGAAAGTCGGACGCTTAACCGACTAAGCCACCCAGGCGCCCCTGGATACTAACCCTTTATCTGATGTGTCATTTGCAAATATCTTATCCCATTCCATCAGTTGCCTTTTAGTTTTGTTGATTGTTTCCTTTGCAGTTCAGAAGCTTTTTATCTTGATGAGGTCCCAATAGTTCATTTTTGCTTTTGTTTCCCTTGCCTTCAGAGACATGTCGAGCAAGAAATTGCTGCAGCTGAGGTCAAAGAGGTGTTTTCCTGTTTTCTCCTCTAGGGTTTTGATGGCTTCCTATCTCACATTTAGGTCTTTCATCCATTTTGAGTTTATTTTTGTGTATGGTGTAAGAAAGTGGTCCAGTTTCATTCTTCTGCATCTTGTTGTCCAGTTCTGCCAGCACCATTTGCATAGGAGACTGTCTTTATTCCTTTGGATAGTCTTTCCTGCTTTGTGAGAGATTAGTTGGCCATACATTTGTGGGTCCTTTTTTGGATTCTCTATTCTATTTCATTGAACTGAGTGTCTGTTTTTGTGCCAGTGCCAGTACCATACTGTCTTGATGATTACAGCTTTGTAATACAGCTTGAAGTCTGGGATTGTAATACGTCCAGCTTTGGTTTTCTTTTTTCAGGATTGCTTTGGTTATTCAAGGTCTTTTGTGGTTCCATACAAATTTTAGGATTGTTTGCTCTGGCTCTGTGAAGAATGCTGGTGTTATTTTGATAGGGTTTGTGAGATTAGTACCTTTATTAAAGAAGCCTCATAAAGCTCCTTATCTCCTTCTACCGTGGTAGGACACAACAAAAAGTCAACTGTCTATGAAGCGGGAAGTAGGCTTTCATCAAACATTGAATCTACAGGACCCTTTATCTTGGACTTCTAAGGCTCCAAAACTGAGAAATAAACTTTTTTGCTGGCCTATGCTATTTCTGTCATAGCAGCTCAAAAAGACTAAGACACTGACTTATGCTTTAATACAATCCCTCTGGCTAGAAGCTGGAAGACCACCTAGAAGTCTTTTGCAGCAAGCAGAAGCAAGTAATAACGATGGTCAAAATCAGCATGGCAGCACTAAGAAATAGGTGGATTCTAGATATATTTTGAATGTAGAGCCAACATGTTTCCTAATCAATAATTTGGCTGTGCTTGTAAGAGAAGAGAGGACATAAGTGTGACCCCAACGTTTTCAACCTGAGAAATAGGAAGTATGGAGTTGCAGACTGTGATGAGGAACACTGTGCATGGGTTGAGATTCAGTTTTGGACTTAGTAAGTTTGAGATGTATATTAGATAGCCAAGTAATAGTGTCAAGAAGGCAATTGGTTGTATCCTAGATCAAGTTTGGAGAGAAGTGTGAGGTTAGGATATAAAACCCATGAAACTCAATAAGATTATCAAGGAAGGGTATGGAGATTGAGAAAAAAATAAACAAGATCTGTATCCAATATTAATAGACCTTTATAGTTTGGCTGGGAACTAATTCTGCCTGCCCGCTTTTTGTGGAGTGAGCATTGCAGTGGCTAACCTCCTCCTAGCAGTCTTGAGAAAGGGGTTTGGAAAGTTAAGGACCTTAATTTTCTAGCTAGTGTCCCATTGTGTATTCCTCTCATGGCAACTACAGCTAAATTTTCCATGTGATATTTATACTTCAAGAGATTACTTGGTTATAAATATTTATCATTTCCCTCCAGGCTAATATAATGATTATTAATCCTAGCTGAATAAGAATCCATTCTTACTAGGGTGAGGAGATTTTTTCTCTGTATAATTCATATGCAAATATTTTGAAAAGCAGTTTGAAACGCAAGCTGCCACCTGTCGGTTTGCTTTATGCAAGAGAAGGGAAGCAAGCTACTATTGTCCCAAATTCTGAGAAAAGCAAGCTTTTCCTTGCTCCACATATCTTCAGGTTGTTGTTTGCAGACTGAAAGTCTCATGTAGTAGGTGTTACTTTAGGTAGAAGAGTCACTCCCAATGCTGTTGTGCATATTTATCATCATTTTAAAAGACATTTCTCTTGCTTTTGAGGACACCTTGCTCCCCTTAACTCTTCTTGGGGTACAGATTCAGTGATGAGAGCCTTGATTTCTAAAGGAAGAACAGGAAAAGGAGAATCAGTAAATACTGGGCTGAATCATTGTTCCAAGGTCACTGTGTTCCCTTCTTTGCCTGTCAGGACTGCATCCAGAATTGGTCCTAATTCCCTTGAAACTATGGATATTTCACATCACAATCAGAGTAAATCAATCTTGATTTCTATATTTTGTGACCCTGGTGACAATGATAATTCACACAATGATAATTCACACAGCAAGGTTCTTGGTGCAGAAGCACACATGCTAAGATAGCAGTCTTGTAACAGGATGTATGCACCCTTGCAGGTGTATGAAGACTTTCTGTAGAAAAACACAGTTTTAAAAAACTCAACTGCCAGATTCTCAATTTTTATGTGTATTTAAAAAATAGATCTTTAATTGGAATGCCATTCTAGTTCTTCTTTACACCTCTTCTTTCAAAGTCCTTCTGCTCTACAAAGAAAGGCATAGCTCTCATCCACCCAGAATTACTATGATGTAGTCCATCCTCTGACTATTGCTAAAGAATGAAACTTTCTGGACACAAGGGTCTAGTCAGAGTAATATAAAGAGAGAAACTTGGTATGAAATGCCTTTTGTGAGTTCTGTATTTACTATTAGCCAATACCTTATCTAGTTCTTGCTGTTGATTTCCACAAAGTACATTAAACTGAAGTCTTAAAAGCATAACATCTACTTATATATACGAGTAGGACAAAATGTTCCCCAAATGTGCAATCTGGTATGTAATAACTTGAGCCTTAGAATATCAGCTGCATTTCATTAGGGTTAATTTCTCCCTTTCATATATGTGCTATTTCTGTCAAATTGTTTTTAACCATGAAATGAAAATATTGACCTATCTATGTATAATAATTGCCAAATGTCCATCTCTCTATTCATCTGACACACCATCTAAAGGCACTTTGAATCCATATATGTGAGAAATTGAAATTTAGCATTAAATATTTAGATCCTAATTCACAGTCTATGGAGAAAAACATAATATGCACACTTCAATTTTTTCTTCTTTAATTTTTTCTAATTTCAGGTCCATAGAAAACGCGCCTCTAAGTGAAGGAGTTACATATATAATTAATATACTTATTATTTCTATAAGCAAATTGCTTTTGTTGATGCATAAAATACATACGAAAGTATACAAACAATAAATGTACACCATTATAAATCATCACAAGGTGAATAGATTCATGTAATTAGTCCACGTTAAAAACCTTTCCAGCACTACAGAAGTCCCCTTGAGCTTTCTAATTACTATGTCAATCTTCTTTCCTATAGATAAACACTCTCTTGACTTCTAACAGCATAGATTTCTTAAATCTTTATTTAATTTGAATTATACAGCATATATTCTAGTGTGTCTGGTTTCTTTTTATTCAACATCATATTTGAGAGATCCTTCCATGTTGTTTAGTGTGGCAGTGTCCATTTATTTCCATTGCTATATAATATTCTACTGTATGAAATAGCATATCATAATGTATTCTGTTATTTCTTAACCTGTTCATCATTTCTACTGTTGATGGACATTAGAGTTGTTTCCAGTTTGGGGCTATTACAAACAATGCTACTACACTTGGGTCTTGATAGTAAGAAGATTTTCTACTCCTCCCCCAAAGGTAGATGAAGATTTCTTCTACTCCTCCCCTCAAAGCAGTGGATTTTTGCCTGGGCCTTAAAGGAAAAAAAATTTGTTGCCCCACCTACAACAGCTTAACCCTCACTTTGTAGGAAAAAATGATGCTGGGTAGCAACTGTGACACTTAACTGTCAAGTAGCTGCTAATCACATACTGTACCCCCAAGGCATGGAAGTTCTTTCAATCTCCTACCCTGGCCTCCAATCTTCTTTATGACACCTGGAAACTTCTTCTATTAATCTATTTGTCTGTCCTTATGTCAATACCACACTGCCTTGATTAGAATAGTTGTATAGCAAATTTTGAAATCATGTGTATAAGTCATCCAATTTTTTTGTTCTCTAAGATTTTCTTGGTTGTTCTTGACTCTTTGTATTTCTATATACATTTTGGAATTAGATTGTCATTTTTTCTACAAAAATATCTGCCACAATTTTCATTGATTTGTGTATCAATTTGGGAATGACTGACATTTTTACAGAATGAGACTTCCAACCCACAAACATGGAGTATCTCTCCATTTATTTAAGTCCTTTGAATTTTATCTTCAATTTTTTTCTGAAGTTTTCTGTGTAGAAATCCTGCATATTTTCTGCTAGATTTATTCCTAGGTGAAGTGGAAACTGTGGTGTGCTACCCATATTTTCTTCAGGGCTAAGGAAATAATTCCCCTAGCTGCTGGGAGTCCTGGGCACTGAGGGCTTTTGGCTGAGTCTTTTCCCAATAATTTCTCTCAGCTGAAAAGAAATCCTTAGCCATACGTCTCACTCCCCTCCCACTGACTGATTGATTCAGAATAAAAGGTCTTGTTCTCTTGCCACAAGAGTAGGACTGTCAGATAAAATAACAGACACCCAGTTAAATGTGAATTTCAGATAAATAAAAATTCTTGTACTAATGTTTAAACGTCCTTATACTAAAAAATATTATCCCCTTGTTAGCTTAGCAGGTTACTTTTCATTTTGTTTTATTTTTGTTTTGTTTTTAACTAATTCTGTCAATGTTACTCAAGGGTAGACAACTTTGAAGTGCCATACCACCTTCAGAGAGTCCCTTGGCTTTGAATGAGGCTGTGTTGGTATTGCATTTTTTTTTTTTTTTGTTAAGGACATAGATTCTTTATTTGTTGTACTTTTTTTCCTTTAAAAAATGATAACTTTTCTTATTTGCCTAAATACAGAAATTTAGTTTTTAATGCAATTCAATTTGTCATTTCATAATGTCATCTAAAAATGTTACATTTTTAGGAGAAAGGCCTTCCCAGCCACTCAAAGACTACTGTGTTTTGACAATTCTTCAAGCATCTGGAATTTACTGTCACATGGTATAAGAGAAGGATCTAAAAATTTATATTTTCCCCAAGAGAACCAATGTCTTGGGGCCCTGGTCGAATTTATGCCACCTTCTTCCCTTTACAGTTTATACAGACTCGAGTCGAATTCCACAGCTCTAGACTCCAACAAAGCTGGTCTGTCTATTCTTAGGCTACTTTAATAATGGTTTGATGATTACAGATAAAACTAGAGTCTTTAATCTTCCCTTCAGGTATGTGGTCTCTCCATTTGTTTTTTTATTTGAAAATGTAGTTTTCTTCACACAGGCTCCATCGAGAGGGGCAGGAAGGCAGAGACTCCCTTAACTTGAGCACAATGTTCAGCAACAACCATTGACAGTTTTTGCACTTGAACTCCTTCCTTTGCATAATTCTACTTAGAATTCTCCACAAGTGTTGACACTAACGGTACTCTCCAATAATCTTACAGCATACAAATCTTTGTTTCAGAGTCTGCTATCACAGCTAGTTCTTACCAGGAGTGGTCAGAGAATGCAGACTAAAAATAGAACTTTGGATCTAAATCACCACTGGGCAACTGGCAATTAGAACCCCATCACTTGTAGTAGGTAGAGCTCCTGGCTATGCTCTAGTGGTGAAATTGTAAAAACGTTCAACTGTGGTGAACTAGGATGGGATAAAGGATACTAGTTGAAGAGAATGCATTGGTTACTGGTTGGTATAATATCTAGCTTTCTAGAGTTTTGAGAGAAATACTAATTATAAGAAAATGGAATCAGATGACTCTTCCTGAATGCCATCAATGCATTGTAAAAAGAGGATGAATAGCTGAGGGAGATTAACCAACAATTGAAGATAAGGTGTGAAAGTCAAATGGTATATTTGGCAGCATATAAAAATACCTCCTGCAGAGGAAAGAAAAAAAAAACTGAGGGTCAGACTCATGACTTAATCATATGAATAGCAGTGTTTCAGAGAAGATTGATTTCTCAGCAACTGAAAATCTTCTATGTCAAATTTGGATCCCTAATTTTGTAGGAGTCCTGGGACTTGTAATGGGGACAACAGGGTCAGATAACTAAAAATCCTTGGAACCCCAGTTTCCCTTGAACCCTCTAGGCCTGTGGACATGGTCTACTTCTCCTTGTTGAAGACTAGCATTCCTCCTTTGCTTGAAGATGATGCAGAGGACTCTGCCTTAAAAAGCAACATATAATTCCTTCATAGTCTACTCCTATCTCCCCTTCTGGCAGAAGACCAGAAACTAGTGCCAAGTAACAACATAAACTGAAGCTGCTAAGGATGAAAAGTGACTATATCACAAAATAGGTACAGAACCTTGCAGATAGGAACCAGGAAAGTATGTGTGGGACTGACTCATGAAGGTGTTGGATCAAGGTGGAGGAGAAGGGGAAATAGAAGATTGAATAACAGAGAGTATTATTGATATGGAAGCATTCTCCATTGATCCAGGCTTTACCGTCCTGAAAAGGACCTTGAGAAGCAGTGCTAGGAAGCTGCTAGGACGGCTCTTACAAACTTAGAGAAAGTGACAGGTTATGCTAAGTGAAGTAGATATACCAGAACTGTCATAGGATAAGTAAAAAAAGAGATCAGTGGCTCAGAGAAGTGAGCATGTTAGAGTGGTTATACTACATAAGGCTTAGAAACTCACTGGCTGATTATGTTTTGTGAGAGGACTTAGAGGCACTCACAACAGTAAGAAATGTGCTGGTGAGGAGGTGGACTAGCATTGTTAAAAAGCTTAGGAGGACTGTTTTGGGGTTTGGGATGATGGTTGAAAATGCTGTTACAAAATTAAGCTCACCAATAGCCATAGAGAGGAGATAGTTTTGAAATAATGGAGGCCAGTTGATGATGCTTTACCTTCAGAAACAAATAATGGTTAATAACACAGAGCATTTCTAGAAGCAAAACAAACTGGTAGACAAAAAGAAAGATATTTCCCAATCTATACCATGAACCAGTATAACAAATGAACTATTTTTAAAAATATTTTTTAAAGTTTATTTATTTTTTTAGAGAAAGAGATCATGAGCAGGGGAGGGACAGAGAGAGGGAGAGAGAGAATCCCAAGCAGGCTCCATGCTCTTTGCAGAGCCGGATGTGGGGCTGGACCCCATGGCTGTGAGATCATGACCTGAGCTGAAATCAAGAGTCGATTCTAGGGGCACCTGGGTGGCTCAGTCGGTTAAGCATCTGACTTCAGCTCAGGTCATGATCTCACAGTCCATGGGTTCGAGCCCCGTGTCAGGCTCTGTGCTGACAGCTCAGAGCCTGGAGCCTGCTTCAGATTCTGTGTCTCCCTCTCTCTCTGCCCCTCCCCCTCTCACTCTCCGTCTCTGCCTCTCAAGTAAAATAAAGACATACAAAATTTAAAAATAAGAGTCGATTCTAAACTGACTGAGCCACCCAGGCACCCCCAGTCTATTTTTTATAAATAAAGTTTTTATTGGAATACAGCCATGCTTATTTATTTTCATATTGTCTATGGTTGCTTTCACACTATAATAACAGAACTGGATACCTTCAGATTAAAAGTAAGGGGATGGAGAAATATGTATCATGCTACAGGAAATCAAAAGAAAGCCGGAGTAGCTATACTTATATCAGACAAACTGGACTTTAAATTAAAGACAATCACAAGAGATGAAGAAGGGCACTACATAATAATTACAGGGTCCATCCATCAGGAAGAACTAACAATCATAAATGTCTACGCACCGAATATGGAAGCACCTAAATATCTAAAACAATTAATCACAAACAGAAACAAGCTTATAGATAAGAATGTGCTAATAGCAGGGGACTTTAATACTCCGCTTACAGCAATGGATAGGTCAACCAGACAGAAAATCACTAAAGAAATAATGGACTTGAAAGACACATTGGACCAGATGGATCTGACGGATATATTTAGAACTTTACATCCTGAGGCCAGGGAATTTACTTTCTTCTCAAGTGCGCATGGCACATTCTCCAAGATAGATCACATACTGGGACATAAAGCAGCCCTCAATAAATATAAAAGAATAGAGATCATACCATGCACACTGTCAGATCACAATGCTTTGAAACTTGAAATCAATTACAGGAAGAAGTCTGGAAAACCGCCAAAAACATGGAGGTTAAAGAACACCCTTCTAAAGAATGAATGGGCCAATCAGGCAATTAGAGAGGAAATTAAAAAATATATGGAAACAAATGAAAATGAAAACACAACAATTCAAAATCTATGGGATGCGGCCAAGGCAGTCCTAAGAGGAAAGTACATTGCTCTCCAGGCCTATTTCAAGAGATTAGAAAAAGCACAAGTCCAAAATCTAACAGCTCACCTAAAGGAGCTAGAGGCAGAGCAACAAGAACGCCCTAAACCCAGTAGAAGAAGAGAAATAGTAAAAATTAGAGCAGAAATAAACAACATAGAGACCAAAGAAACAATTGAACAGATCAATGAAACCAAGAGTTGGTTTTTTGAAAAAGTAAACAAAATTGACAAACCTCTAGCCAGGCTTATCAAAAAGAAAAGAGAGAGCACCCAAATAGACAAAATTATGAATGAAAATGGACTTATTACAACCAACCCCTCAGAAATACAAGCAATTATCAGGGAATACTATGAAAAATTATATGCCAACAAATTGGACAACTTAGAAGAAATGGACAAATTCCTAAACACACACTCACTACCAAAATTCACACGGGAAGAAATAGAAAACCTGAACAGACCCATAACGAGTGAAGAAATCGAATCAGTGATCAAAAATCTCCCAACAAATAAGAGCCCTGGACCTGATGGTTTCCCTGGGGAATTCTACCAGACATTTAAAACAGAATTAATCCCAATTCTTCTCAAGCTATTCCAAAAAATAGAAGTCGAAGGAAAACTCCCGGACTCATTTTATGAAGCCAGCATCACTCTGATTCCCAAGCCAGACAGAGATCCAGCAAAAAAAGAGAACTATAGGCCAATATCCTTGATGAATACGGATGCAAAAATTCTCAACAAGATCCTTGCAAATCGAATCCAGCAGCATATCAAAAGAATCATCCACCAAGATCAAGTGGGATTCATTCCTGGGTTACAGGGCTGGTTCAACATTCGCAAATCAATCAATGTGATCCATCATATCAATAAAAGAAAAGATAAAAACCATATGATCCTGTCAATAGATGCAGAAAAAGCATTTGACAAAATACAGCATCCCTTCTTAATAAAGACTCTCGAGAAAGTTGGGATAGAAGGAACCTACTTAAACATCATCAAAGCCATCTATGAGAAGCCTTCAGCTAACATCATCCTCAACGGGGAAAAACTGAGAGCTTTCCCCCTGAGATCAGGAACACGACAGGGATGTCCACTCTCACCACTGTTGTTTAACATAGTGCTGGAAGTCCTAGCATCAGCCATCAGACAACAAAAGGAAATCAAAGGCATCAGAATTGGCAAAGAGGAAGTCAAACTTTCACTCTTCGCAGATGACATGATACTCTACATAGAAAACCCGACAGACTCCACCAGAAGCCTACTAGAACTGATCCAAGAATTCAGCCAAGTTGCAGGGTACAAAATCAACGTACAGAAATCGGTTGCATTTTTATACACCAATAATGAAGCAACAGAAAGAGAAATCAAGAAACTGATCCCATTCACAATTGCACAAAAAACCATAAAATACCTCGGAATAAACCTAACCAAGGATACAAGAGATCTGTATGATGAAAACTATAGAAAACTTATGAAGGAAATTGAAGAAGACACAAAGAAATGGAAAAACATTCCATGCTCATGGATAGGAAGAATAAATATAGTTAAGATGTCATTACTACCTAAAGCACTCTACACATTCAATGCAATTCCAATCAAAATTGCACCAGCATACTTCTCAAAACTAGAACAAACTATCCAAAAATTTGTATGGAACCACAAAAGACCCCGAATAGCCAAAGTAATACTGAAAAATAAAACCAAAACGGGAGGTATCACCATCCCAGACTTCAGCCTCTACTACAAAGCTGTCATCCTCAAGACAGTATGGTATTGGCACAAAAACAGACACATAGACCAATGGAACAGAATTGAGAACTCAGAAGTGGACCCAAAAGTATACAGCCAACTGATCTTTGACAAAGCAGGAAAGAATATCCAATGGAAAAAAGACAGCCTTTTTAACAGATGGTGTTGGGAGAACTGGACAGCAACATGCAGAAGAATGAAACTAGATCATTTTCTCACACCATGCACAAAAATCAACTCAAAATGGATAAAGGACCTGAACGTGAGACAGGAAACTATCAACACCCTAGAGGAGAAAGCAGGAAACAACCTCCTTGACCTCCACCGCAGCAACTTCTTACTTGACACATCCCCAAAAGCAAGGGAATCAAGAGCAAAAATAAACTGTTGGGACCTCATCAAGATTAAAAGCTTCTGCACAGCCAAGGAAACAACCCAGAAAATTAATAGGCAACCAACGGAATGGGAAAAGATAGTTGCAAATGACATATCAGATAAAGGGTTAATATCCAGAATCTATAAGGAACTCACCAAACTACACGCCCGAAAAACAAACAACCCAGTGAAGAAATGGGCAGAAGACATGAACAGACACTTCTCCAAAGAGGACATCCAGATGGCCAACAGACACATGAAACGATGCTCAGCATCCCTCCTCATCAGGGAAATACAAATCAAAACCACACTGAGATACCACCTCACGCCAGTCAGAGTGGCTAAAATGAGCAAATCAGAGAACTCTAGATGCTGGCGAGGATGTGGAGAAACGGGCACCCTCCTACACTGTTGGTGGGAATGTAAACTGGTACAGCCCCTCTGGAAAACAGTGTGGAGGTTCCTCAGGAAACTAACAATAGAACTCCCTTATGACCCAGCAATAGCACTGCTAGGAATTTACCCAAGGGATACAGAAATGCTGAGGCATAGGAGCACATGTACCCCAATGTTCATAGCAGCACTCTCCACAATAGCTAAAACATGGAAAGAGCCTAAGTGTCCATCAACGGACGAATGGATCAGGAAGATGTGGTTTATCTATACCATGGAATCCTACATGGCAGTGAGGAAGAATGAAATCTGGCCATGTGTAGCAACATGGATGGACCTTGAGGGTGTTATGCTGAGCAAAATAAGTCAGGCAGAGAAGGACAAATATCATATGTTTGTACGTATAGGAGGATTAAGAGGAACTTAACAGAGGACCATGGGGGAGAAGAAGGGCGGAAATGGGGGGGCGGGAAGGGAGAGAGGCAAACCATGAGAGACTCTTGAATGCTGACAAAAACTGAGGACTGATGGATGTGGGGGGGAGGAGGGATGGGCATGGAGGAGGACACTTGTGGGGATGAGCACTGGGTGTTATGTGGAAACTAATTTGACAATAAACTATTTGTAAAAAAAAAAAAATAACAGAACTGGGTAGTTGTGACAGAGACCAAATGACTAGCAAGTCTAAATTGTTTGAATAAAAAATTTGCTAAGCTCAGACTTACATAATCAAGAGAAATTAAAGATGGATAATCAGGAGACTCAGCACAGTAACACTAAAAAAAAAATCACATTCCCTTGCTCAATTTCAAAATGGGACATAAATCAATTTTTAGGCTTCAAATACTTGCAATACCACAGCAAATATATACAGTATGTATTTCCTAAGTCTTTTCCTATAGCACTGACTCAACCAGGAGTGATTTTTGTCTTCCAGGGCATATTTGGCAATGCTTGAATACATTTTTGATTGTCATGTTTGGAGGGATGCTACTGTCATCTAGTGAGTAGAAGCCAAGAATGCTGCCAAACATCTTATGCTGTACAGGACAGCCCCTGCAACAAAGAATTATCCAGACCCAAATCTCAATAGTATAAGGTTGAGAAACCCTGCCCCAAGGCTACCCATGGACATTTACTCAGATGGCTGTACACGGGGGAAAAGGGAATACCCAAATATTTCAAGAACTGTTGAGTCTGAGTTGCCATTAATATTCAAGGACTGGAGTCATCATCACTGACCACCCCTTATGAATGGGGAAGTATGGGATAAATGGAGTCCCAACCCAAAATCAATTTACAGGGAATCTGCAGTCCAAACTATAATTCTTTGCCAAGTCCTCAAATATCTAATTGGAATATAGATATACTTAGTAGTTGTCAGGACCTTGCTTTAGTTATTTGGCCTATAGTATAAGAGCTATCATAATAATGGAAGGCCCAGTGAAAGCTTCTCAAACTTCCCTCTACCAAACCCCAGACTAACATTATAAATAAAAAATAATATTACAAATTAAGTAAAATGGCAGTGATTAGGGCCCTACTTAAAAATCTTAGGGACAGTGGTCCCTGTCTTATCTCCATTTAATTTACCAATCTGGTTCTTCGAAAAACCACACATTTACTGCAGGATAATAGTGGATCAAGCAAGTAAGCCTTAATAGCAGCTGCAGCAGCAGAATTTCTATCTTTGCTAGAGCTGATTAACAAGGCCACAGATACTTGGTATATGGTCATTAGTCTAGCAAATGAGATCTTTTCGGTCCCTATCAAGAAGGAGGATCAAAAGCAGTTTGCATTTACCTGGAACAGATAACAGACTACATATATATTCTTGCCACCAGCACTGTTAATTCAACTAATCTCTTTAAATAGTTCCAAGAATTCTTAATTTTCTAAACATCCTAAATAGCATCACATTGATGCATTATATAAATGATGTCACGTGAACCAGACAAGATGAAAAATAAGCAATTGAAGGCATTAGTAAGAAATATGAACATCAGAAGGCAGGGGATACACCCTAAAAATTCCAGAAGCTCATGACATTATTAAAAACTTTAGGATGATCTGGGGTATTCTATAATAATCTCCTCAAAGCAAAGGATAACCAATTTATGTTTTTCATTTTTATTTTTTTTATTTTAGAGAGAGAGCACACACAAGCAGGGGAGAGGGAGAGAGAGAATCTTAAGCAGGCTCCATGCTCAGTGAGGAGCCTGACACAAGTCTCAATCCCATGACCCTGGGAACATGACCTTAACCAAAATCAAGAGTCAGATGCCCAACCAACTGAGCCACCCATGCACCTCAAAACAAAGTATAATTAATTTAATCCTACCTCTCATCACTAAAAAGGGAGAAAACCACTTGGTAAGGCATTGGAGGTAACATATTCCATATTTTGAAATACTGTTTCATTTTGTTACCTGATGATATGAAAGGCTGCCAGGTTTGAGTAGGGCCCAGAGCAGGAAAAGGTTCTACAGCAGGTTCAGGCTGCCATGTATGTAGCCCTGTTGCTTGGGCCATTTGATCCAGCAACCTATGATATTGAGGGTATTGGGGATAAAAAAAAAAAAAGAAAAGAAAAGATGCCATGTGTAATTTATCACAAGTTTCAATAGGAGAATCACAGTGTAGACCAGTGTGTTCTGGAGCAAAGCATGCCACTTTCAATGGAAAGTTACATACCATTTCAAAACGAGTCCCTGGCATGCTATTAAAGTATATTAGAGTGTTTCACCATGGAACATCAAACGGCTATATGGCTACAGCTGGGCTGTAAGAGATTGTGAACTGAGTTAAAAGGTTTAGTGGACTTAGCCACAATTCACTGTAAGATGGAAGGGGTATAATTTGGGATTAGTCACGAGCAAGGCCAGAGGAAACAAAAAAGCTGCATGACTAGATGGACCAGATTTTCACGTCGTCCATCACTGTTGTATTTGTACAACACTTATGGCCATATTGGTAATGGTGGTGGTGCAGAGGTATCTCTTATGACTAGTTTATTGATGAGAAAAAAAGACCAAACTTGGTTCACAATAATGTCAGTTCACTATGTAGGTACAAAGCCAAAAGTGGACTTCTGGTACACTACAGCCCCACTTGAAAGACACTGAGCCTAAACACACAGAGTCATACACTCTGAAAGAGAGATTTGAGGGGAAATTCTCCCCATGGAAAGATCTTCATGTGGTGTACTTGGTTATTTAATTTGTGTTGAAATATAAGTGGTCAAAACTAAGAATATTTAAGAACTTATGACAGTGAGGGGCAACTGGGTGGCTCAGTCGGTTAAGCGTCTGACTTTGGCTCAGGTCATGATCTCACGGTTCGTGAGTTCGAGCCCCGCGTCGGGGGCTGACAGCTCAGAACCTGGAGACTGTTTCAGATTCTGTCTCTCTCTCTGCCCCTCCCTGCTCACGCTGTCTCTCTGTCTCCCAGAAATAAATAAAACATTAAAAAAAAAGAACTTATGAAAGTGAAAAATTGTAAGATTAAAGATCAGGGACAAGAAGGTCTGAGAAAGAGGCATATGATAGAATTAGGGAGTGTGGACAGACCTATAGGATGGGATAGCAGGCATGAAGGTCTTTAAATCACATGTTAAAGCCTATCAGAGTCCTCTGCCATGGAAGAGGCACCACAACCAAGCAGAGAGAATTATTTCGCCCATTTACACTGCCTAACCTCTATCATGGACAACCCCAGTGCTAGCACATGAGAACATAAGTAAAACATCCAAGGCGACAGAGATGGAGGCATGTGCCTAAAAGACTGAAGTCCCACTCAACAAAGCTGATCAGGGAAACTGATCTAAGATATTATATAAAAATAAATTCTTTTATTTTACAGGTATTTGTTGCTGGTTTAACAAGTGCATTTCACTTTTGTGTATTGACATTGTGTCTATCAGCCTTGCCAAATTTACATATTAATTTCAGTAGTTTCTCTAGAGCTGTTTTTTCCCCTACTTTCTATGTATACAGTCATATCATTCATGAATAATGACATTTTTATGTGTTCCTTCTTAATTCTTCTCCTTGTTATATCTCTTTCTTGCCTAATTACACTGGATAGAACATCCAAATATAATGCTTAATAGAGGTAATAGCAAACATCTTTGTCCTATTTTGACTCTCAGAAGGAAAGCTATAACATGTAATCATTCAGTATGATATTTGCTGTACATGTTTTGCATATATTTTAATCACATTTGCATGTATCTTAATCAAAATAAGAATATTTCATTTCACTTATAGCTTTCTAACAATTCTTTGTTTCTTTTATTGATATGATCATAAGATATTTTCCTTTATACATATTGTTAATGTGACTGATTTTTAGTAGAGATGTTTATTTTTATTCTATACCTATTTTTATTCTAGCTTTTAATTTACATACAGCAAATTTCACTCTTGGAATACAGTTCTATAATTTTTGACAAATGCTTGTAGTTCAGTGATCATCATCAATCAAAATATAAAATAATTCTATCACCTGGAAAAATTTCTGCTTGTCTTTGTACTAAACTCCTCACTGAATCCCAACCTTTGGCAACTACTGATCTGTTCTTGGTCCCTGTATGTTTGCCTTTTTTAGAACGTCATATAAATGGAATAATATAGTATGTAGTCATTTGGACCTAACTTCTTACACAAAGCACAACGGATTTGAGGCTCATCCATGTTGAAAGGATAGTTTTTGCTTTTTATTATAGAGTAGTATTCCACTGTAAGGATGAACCACAGTTTTTTTTATCCAGGTAGTCACTGAAAAAAGTTTGGATAATTTTCATTATGGTTGATTATTAATACAACCACTATAATTATTTTATATAGGGTTTTGATATATATATATAAGTCTTTATGTCACTGGCATGAATACTTGGAAGTGAGATTGCAGTCATATGATAGGATGTGATAAACTTTATAAGAAATATCCAAACAACTATTTCAATGTGGCTGAAACAGTTTACATCCCTACCATCAATGTATGAGAGTTCTAGTGTCTCTATATCTGTGTCAGCACTTGGTATTATCAGTATTTTTAATTTTAGTTATTCTATTATATGTAAAAGTATCTCATTATAAGCTTAATTTGCATTTCCCTAATGACTAATAATGTGATTATCTTTTCACTTGATTATTTGCCATTCATATATCTCCTTTGGTAAAACAGTCATTCAGTTCCTTTGCTCCCACTTTTCTTTTTTTACTGGATTGTTTGTATTCTTATTATTGACTTTTGAGTTTTTATTTATTCCAGAAACAGGTCCCTTGTCAGATATGCAGGTATGTGTTCTGCAAATATTTTTACCCAGTTTGTAACTTTTCATTTTTAAAAGTGCCTTTCACAGAGCAGACATTTTCAACTTTGATGAAGTATAATTTATCTTTTGCTTTAGAATCATGTACTTGGTATGTATCTAAGAAATCTTTGTCTAATATATGATCCCCAGGATTTTATCGTATGTTTTCTTTTAGAAGTTTTTATAGTTTTAGATTTTGCATTTAGGTCTATGTATTCATTTAAGTTAATCATTCAATGAGGTTCAAGTTATAATAAAATGTTGTTTGTTTTGCAATCATACTTCATATGACTTAAATTCAATAGTTTCAGCAACATTTGTTGAAAAGACTATCCATTCTCCATTAATTTGCCTTTGGATTTTTGTCAAAATTGATCGTTCATACATGTGTAGATCTATTTCTACATGCTCTACTATGCCCATTTGAACTATGTGTCTATTCTTCTACCAGTACCCCAACAGTCTTGATTATTGTAGCTAGATTATAAGTCTTGTAATTGGATAGACTGATTGCTTCTACTTTATTCTTTTCCAAAATTGTTTTGGCTATTGTAGTTCCTGTGCCTTTCCATACAGCATACTTTTTTATAATGGAGTATTTTTAAAATTTTTGTCTAATTCTGATTTGATTTTTCACACAAGCTACCCCATATGGTACTTATGGTGGAGAGATGGAGGTGGAAGAGGAATAAAAACAAAGTTTGATCCAGATCAACATGAATTTATGGGTCAGTTAGGGAAGAGTTGACATCTTAAAAGGTACTCAGTCTTCTATTCCATGAAAGCACTAGTATATGTCTCCATTTATTTAAATCTTCATTGAATTCTTTTGTCAGTGTTTAATAGTTTTCAGCATACAGATTTTGCACATATTGGGGGAAGTTTACACTTAAGTCTTTCATGAACTTTGTCATACTGACCGTATTTCCTATAACTTTGCTAAATTAACTTATTTATAGTAGGTTTTTTAAGATTCCTTAAGATTTTTTACATGAGAACTCATATTGTCTATTAATAAGAACAGATTTACTTCTTCTTTTCTAATCCAGGTACCATGTATTCCTTTTTACCCCATTGCATCTCTAGGTCTTCCCTTATGATGCTGAACAAGAGTGGTGAGAGTCCACATCCTTACCTTGTTAGGGTAATCTTAGGGAAAATCATTTACTCTTTTGCCAAAGTATGATATTAGTTGTGGTTTTATTGTAAATGTTCTCTTTTAAGTTGAAGAAATTTCCTTCAACTCCTAGTTTGCTTAGAACTTTTCATTAGAAGCCAACGTTGGATTTTTTCAAATGTTTTTTGTATATCTATACAGATGGTCATGTAGTTTTGATTTTTTAAATTCGATAAGATGATCAATTACATAGTGCGCTTTTGTAATATTACACATATTCTATTTCTGGGACAAACCTCTTTAGTCACATTGTATTATCCCTTTTATATATTGTGGTATCAGATTTGCTAAAATTTTAGTAATCTTTTGCATGTATGTTCATGAGAGCATTGTCTGTATTTTTTTCTTGCAATACCTTTTTTGTCTTTTTAAATTTTTAAAGTTTATTTATTTATTTTGATAGGGAGAAAGCACGAGCAGGAGAGGGGCAGAGAGAAAGAATCCCAAGTAGGTCCTGCACTGTCAGTGCAGAGCCCGATGTGGGGCTCAAACTCACAAACTGCGAAATCATGACCTGAGCGGAAATCAAGATAACGGACTGAGCCGCCCAGATGCCCCAACAATGGCTTTATTATAATTAGAGAATGATTCTTCTTAAAACCTCTACAGAAGTTTTTGTAAAATAGGTATTATTTTTCCTTTAAATATTTGGCAGAATTCCCAACTGAAGCCATTTGGACATGGAGGTTTCATTGAGGGAAGGTTTTATAATTTCTTTAAATGATGTAGGGCTATTCAGAGTTTCTGTCTTCTTGGTTGAGCCTTAGCAGTATGTGACTTCCAAGGAATTTGCCCATTTCTTCTAAGTTGTTGAATTTCTTGCTTAAATTGTAAATTATATTCTCTTATTATTTTTTAATATCTATAGAATCTTTAGTGATGTCACTTCTCATTCTTGATATTTATCTCTCTCTGTGTCTTTCCCTCCCTTCTTCCCTTCATTTTCCCTCCCTTCTTCATTCTCCCCTACTCTCCCTTTCTATCTAAAATTCGCAAGAGTATTAGATATTCTTATTAATTTTATTTAAATTTACAATGAACCAGCTTTTGACTTTATAAATATCGTCTTTTCTATTTTCTATTTCTATTTCTCTGACTTAGTTATTCCATAACTGGAAGTCTATATCTCCCACTACCATTACTCATTTTGCTCTTCCCTCACCTCCTTCCCCTCTGGCAACCATTAATTTGTTCTCTGTATTTATAGGTTTTTATTCTGATTTTAGTTTGTTTATTCATTTGCTTTGTTTTAGATTCCACATATAGGTGAAATCACATGGTATAAGCTGAGGTTATTTATATGATCCGTTCTTCTTAATATAAGCATTTTAATACTATAAGTTTTTTTTCTACGTACTACTTTAGCTACATCTCTGAATTATAATATAGCATGTCTTCATTTTCCTTCAGCTCAGAATACTTTACATGTTGTCTTTTTCTTTGACCCATTTTTTTTATTTTTAAAATTTAATTTCCGAATATTTGCAGATTTGCAGAGATCTTTCTGTCATTGGTTTTTAGTTTAATTCCATTATGGTCATATGGCATTCTTTCTATGGCTTCAAACCTTTAAAATGTTTGAAGCTTGCTTTATGGCCCAGAATATAGTCTATGTGGTAAATATTCCATGAGCACTGAGAAAGAATGTGTATTTTGCTATTGTTGGGTGAAATATTTTACAAATGCTAATTTCATCATTGGGTAATAGTATTGTTTTTTTTTCTTTACAATAGTTTATTGGCAAATTAGTTTCCACATAATACCCTGGGCTCATCCCCACAAGTGCCCTCCTCCATGCCCCTCCCCCCTCCCCCCCACATCCATCAGTCCTCAGTTTCTGTCAGCATTCAAGAGTCTCTCATGGTTTGTCTCTCTCCCTTTCCCCCACCATTTCCCCCCTTCTTCGCCCCCTTGTTCCTCAGTTAAGTTCCTCTTAATCCTCCTATACGTACAAACATATGATATTTGTCCTTCTCTGCCTGACTTATTTTGCTCAGCATAACACCCTCAAGGTCCATCCATGTTGCTACACATGGCCAGATTTCATTCTTCCTCACTGCCATGTAGGATTCCATGGTATAGATAAAACACATCTTCCTGATCCATTCGTCCGTTGATGGACACTTAGGCTCTTTCCATGTTTTAGCTATTGTGGAGAGTGCTGCTATGAACATTGGGGTCCGTGTGCCCCTATGCATCAGCACTCCTGTATCACTTGGGCAAATTCCTAGCAGTCCTATTGCTGGGTCATAGGGGAGTTCTATTGTTAGTTTCCTGAGGAAACTCCACACTGTTTTCCAGAGGGGCTGTACCAGTTTACATTCCCACCAACAGTGTAGGAGGGTGCCCGTTTCTCCACATCCTCGCCAGCATCTAGAGTTCTCTGATTTGCTCATTTTAGCCACTCTGACTGGCGTGAGGTGGTATCTCAGTGTGGTTTTGATTTGTACTTCCCTGATGAGGAGGGATGCTGAGCATCGTTTCATGTGTCTGTTGGCCATCTGGATGTCCTCTTTGGAGAAGTGTCTGTTCATGTCTTCTGCCCATTTCTTCACTGGGTTGTTTGTTTTTCGGGCGTGTAGTTTGGTGAGTTCCTTATAGATTCTGGATATTAACCCTTTATCTGATATGTCATTTGCAACTATCTTTTCCCATTCCGTTGGTTGCCTATTAATTTTCTGGGTTGTTTCCTTGGCTGTGCAGAAGCTTTTAATCTTGATGAGGTCCCAACAGTTTATTTTTGCTCTTGATTCCCTTGCTTTTGGGGATGTGTCAAGTAAGAAGTTGCTGCGGTGGAGGTCAAGGAGGTTGTTTCCTGCTTTCTCCTCTAGGGTGTTGATAGTTTCCTGTCTCACGTTCAGGTCCTTTATCCATTTTGAGTTGATTTTTGTGCATGGTGTGAGAAAATGATCTAGTTTCATTCTTCTGCATGTTGCTGTCCAGTTCTCCCAACACCATCTGTTAAAAAGGCTGTCTTTTTTCCATTGGATATTCTTTCCTGCTTTGTCAAAGATCAGTTGGCTGTATACTTTTGGGTCCACTTCTGAGTTCTCAATTCTGTTCCATTGGTCTATGTGTCTGTTTTTGTGCCAATACCATACTGTCTTGAGGATGACAGCTTTGTAGTAGAGGCTGAAGTCTGGGATGGTGATACCTCCCGTTTTGGTTTTATTTTTCAGTATTACTTTGGCTATTCGGGGTCTTTTGTGGTTCCATACAAATTTTTGGATAGTTTGTTCTAGTTTTGAGAAGTATGCTGGTGCAATTTTGATTGGAATTGCATTGAATGTGTAGAGTGCTTTAGGTAGTAATGACATCTTAACTATATTTATTCTTCCTATCCATGAGCATGGAATGTTTTTCCATTTCTTTGTGTCTTCTTCAATTTCCTTCATAAGTTTTCTATAGTTTTCATCATACAGATCTCTTGTATCCTTGGTTAGGTTTATTCCGAGGTATTTTATGGTTTTTTGTGCAATTGTGAATGGGATCAGTTTCTTGATTTCTCTTTCTGTTGCTTCATTATTGGTGTATAAAAATGCAACCGATTTCTGTACGTTGATTTTGTACCCTGCAACTTGGCTGAATTCTTGGATCAGTTCTAGTAGGCTTCTGGTGGAGTCTGTCGGGTTTTCTATGTAGAGTATCATGTCATCTGCGAAGAGTGAAAGTTTGACTTCCTCTTTGCCAATTCTGATGCCTTTGATTTCCTTTTGTTGTCTGATGGCTGATGCTAGGACTTCCAGCACTATGTTAAACAACAGTGGTGAGAGTGGACATCCCTGTCGTGTTCCTGATCTCAGGGGGAAAGCTCTCAGTTTTTCCCCGTTGAGGATGATGTTAGCTGAAGGCTTCTCATAGATGGCTTTGATGATGTTTAAGTAGGTTCCTTCTATCCCAACTTTCTCGAGAGTCTTTATTAAGAAGGGATGCTGTATTTTGTCAAATGCTTTTTCTGCATCTATTGACAGGATCATATGGTTTTTATCTTTTCTTTTATTGATATGATGGATCACATTGATTGATTTGCGAATGTTGAACCAGCCCTGTAACCCAGGAATGAATCCCACTTGATCTTGGTGGATGATTCTTTTGATATGCTGCTGGATTCGATTTGCAAGGATCTTGTTGAGAATTTTTGCATCCGTATTCATCAAGGATATTGGCCTATAGTTCTCTTTTTTTGTTGGATCTCTGTCTGGCTTGGGAATCAGAGTGATGCTGGCTTCATAAAATGAGTCCGGGAGTTTTCCTTCGACTTCTATTTTTTGGAATAGCTTGAGAAGAATTGGGATTAATTCTGTTTTAAATGTCTGGTAGAATTCCCCAGGGAAACCATCAGGTCCAGGGCTCTTATTTGTTGGGAGATTTTTGATCACTGATTCGATTTCTTCACTCGTTATGGGTCTGTTCAGGTTTTCTATTTCTTCCCGTGTGAATTTTGGTAGTGAGTGTGTGTTTAGGAATTTGTCCATTTCTTCTAAGTTGTCCAATTTGTTGGCATATAATTTTTCATAGTATTCCCTGATAATTGCTTGTATTTCTGAGGGGTTGGTTGTAATAAGTCCATTTTCATTCATAATTTTGTCTATTTGGGTGCTCTCTCTTTTCTTTTTGATAAGCCTGGCTAGAGGTTTGTCAATTTTGTTTACTTTTTCAAAAAACCAACTCTTGGTTTCATTGATCTGTTCAATTGTTTCTTTGGTCTCTATGTTGTTTATTTCTGCTCTAATTTTTACTATTTCTCTTCTTCTACTGGGTTTAGGGCGTTCTTGTTGCTCTGCCTCTAGCTCCTTTAGGTGAGCTGTTAGATTTTGGACTTGTGCTTTTTCTAATCTCTTGAAATAGGCCTGGAGAGCAATGTACTTTCCTCTTAGGACTGCCTTGGCCGCATCCCATAGATTTTGAATTGTTGTGTTTTCATTTTCATTTGTTTCCATATATTTTTTAATTTCCTCTCTAATTGCCTGATTGGCCCATTCATTCTTTAGAAGGGTGTTCTTTAACCTCCATGTTTTTGGCGGTTTTCCAGACTTCTTCCTGTAATTGATTTCAAGTTTCAAAGCATTGTGATCTGACAGTGTGCATGGTATGATCTCTATTCTTTTATATTTATTGAGGGCTGCTTTATGTCCCAGTATGTGATCTATCTTGGAGAATGTGCCATGCGCACTTGAGAAGAAAGTAAATTCCCTGGCCTCAGGATGTAAAGTTCTAAATATATCCGTCAGATCCATCTGGTCCAATGTGTCTTTCAAGTCCATTATTTCTTTAGTGATTTTCTGTCTGGTTGACCTATCCATTGCTGTAAGCGGAGTATTAAAGTCCCCTGCTATTAGCACATTCTTATCTATAAGCTTGTTTCTGTTTGTGATTAATTGTTTTAGATATTTAGGTGCTCCCATATTCGGTGCGTAGACATTTATGATTGTTAGTTCTTCCTGATGGATGGACCCTGTAATTATTATGTAGTGCCCTTCTTCATCTCTTGTGATTGTCTTTAATTTAAAGTCCAGTTTGTCTGATATAAGTATCGCTACTCCGGCTTTCTTTTGATTTCCTGTAGCATGATATATATTTCTCCATCCCCTTACTTTTAATCTGAAGGTATCTTCCCGTCTAAAATGAGTTTCTTGTAGACAGCATATTGATGGATTTTGTTTTTTAATCCATTCTGCTACCCTATGTCTTTTGATTGGAGCATTCAGCCCATTTACATTCAGTGTTATTATTGAAATATGTGGGTTTAGAGTCTTTGTATCTTTTGTAGGGTTCATGTTTGTGGTGGTGTCTCTGGTATCTTTGTTCCTTGCAACCTTTCCTTCAGAGCATCCCCCTCAGGATTTCTTGTAGGGCTGGCTTCGTGGTGACAAATTCTTTCAATTTCTGTTTATTTGGAAAGGTTTTTATCTCTCCTTCTATTTTGAATGACAGGCTTGCTGGATAGAGGATTCTTGGCTGCATATTTTTACTGTTCATCACATTGAAGATTTCCTGCCATTCCTTTCTAGCCTGCCAAGTTTCAGTAGATAGGTCTGTCACCACTCTGATAGGTTTCCCTTTGTATGTTAGGGCCCTTTTCTCCCTAGCTGCTTTCAAAATTCTCTCTTTGTCCTTGTATTTGGCCATTTTCACTATGATATGTCGTGCAGAAGATCGATTCAGGTTACGTCTGAGGGGAGTCCTCTGAGCCTCTTGTACTTCCACATTTACTTCCTTCCCCAGGTCGGGGAAGTTCTCTGCTATAATTTGTTCCAGGACTCCTTCAGCACCTTTCCCTCTCTCTTCCTCTTCTGGGATTCCTATGATACGGATATTGTTGCGTTTGACCGTATCGCTGAGCTCTCGAATTCTTCTTTCCTGTTCCTGGATCAGTTTGTCTCTTTTTTTGTCAGCTTCTTGTTTTTCTATAATGGTGTCTTCTAAATCACTTATTCTCCTTTCTGCCTCTTCAATCCGTGCATTGGAGGCCTCTAATTTATTATGGATCTCATTTATCGCATTTTTTAATTCTTCATGCCTATTTTTATTTTCCATTCTGTCTGTAGCCATAGTTTCTTTGATGTCCCCTATGTTTTTTTCAAGCCCAGCTCTTAATTTTACCATTATTATTCTAAAATCTTGTTCAGTTATGCTGCTGATATCTGTTTTGAGCAGTTCATTAGCTGTCATTTCTACTTGGAGTTCCTTTGGAGGAGAGCTCTTTTGTTTCATCATTTTAGTTAGCTTTCCGGCTCTTGTTGGTTTTAAATACCTGTTAATGTTCTCTGTATCTATGAGCGCTGCTCTATCCAAGAAGACTCTTTGACTGTCCAGGGCCTATCCTTTCATAGAGTGTTTTTTAAATGGTATCTCTTGGTCTCTCTTGTTGGGACCTTGGTTATTTTATTTTCCTATTCGTAGTGATATTTGGGACTCTCCACCTTGTGTACTCTGGCTTGTTTCTTGAGGTAGCCCTAGAAAAGAAAACAGACAGACAAACACACAGGGAGCAGCAGCACACAAACGCACAGGCTAATTCAACTAACATGTAAAGCGAGTGGGAAAACGAAAAAGTTAATAGAAAAGACTGAGGAGGGAGGGTCAATAACACGGAATATAAAATCCATAAAAGGGTCAAAAAGGAGAAAAGAAAAGGAAAAAAGAAGAAAACCGATGGACAAAGAACGGTTTAAAGCATATAACCGGATTTCCCAGCTACAGTTAAATAGCCGTGTGTATGCAGTGCTGGTTGAAGAGCATAGAGAGAGAGAAGACCGGGCGGGGATGGCAAAATTGGAAATAGAATGAACAGGCAGAAGGGATAAGAAGTTTTTTCAAAGAGCTAAAGGGTAGACTATGGTTGGATAGGTGAGAGAAGGATGCTGATATTATCCAGAGAAACTGGATAGTCTAACTACTCCTGAGAGAAAGAGATGAAAATGTCGGTAGGTGTAGAATTTACATCTACAGAATGGACTCGTTGTGATTGTTTAAGCAAGCGGGTGACCAGAGTTAATCAGGTCAGTGTTCTGGGGAAAAAAGAGAGAAAAGAGAAAGAAGAAGAAAAAAAAGAAAGAGAAAAATAAAAAAGAGATAGGGCATCTCTCAAGCAGGGATGGGCGTGGCATTATCCAGTGCCTCAGGCGGGGGTTCTGCCTTGGCGGTTGTGGGGAGGAGAGTGGCGGTGCTCCAGTCCCTTCTTGAACCAAGCGCTGCACCTCGCTTTTTTGGGCGTGTAAACTCCCCGTACCGGGGGCGCAGCCAAAGTTGGTTGCACTCTTCAACCCAGGCCAGTCCCAAACTCTAAATCCCAGTCCGTGCGCCCCGCTGAAAGTTCCTTAGACACAGCTACCCAGGCAACCCCCTCAGGCAATTCCAGGCCCCCTGCCGAGCTCTAGGGGCGGAGTCAGAATCACTGCTTCCTTCTCCGGGTCGGGCTGGCGCGCATGGGCGGGGGCTTGCCTGCCGGGTGCGCGGAGCCCGGTGGAGTGAGTTAAACCGGGTCCCTCTATGGCTCGTCACCCGAAACACGAACTCACAGGCAAATCTCTCAGTTTTTAGCTCTTTGCCTTCCCTCTGGAGCCCCAGCCAGCCAGGAGCGCGGACACCCGGTGTCCGTACGGCTCTTTCAGGGGCCCCAGCCGCCCGGTAGCTACAATGGCGGCAGGTGCGCCACCACTCTGAAGTCTAGCCGCCAGGAGCCCGCACAAAGGAGCAGTCTGTGCACTCAGGCCCCCCGGACCAGTTGGCGCGAGGGGACCTGGCGTGCAGGTATTTGGCAAGTACGGTCTTTCTATGCCCCGAGCGCAGGTTTTTCTGTTTCAGACTCTTTCCTTTTCCCCTCTCACTCTCCGTAGAGGGTAGAGGGGGATCGCCTCCCACCCTGGAGTCTCCGATCCCCGCCTGATTTTATCTTCCCTGGTTCGCACTCACGTTAGAAGGCTTTCTCAGTGGATTCTGCATCCTTTTTCTCCCAATCTCTCAGGTTTTGTAAGGTTTCCAGTGGCTTCAGATCTTTTCCGTGTGATGTATGGGCACGAGTGCAAGTACGGACCTCCTTGCTTCTCCGACATCTTGCCCCCTCTCGGGGTAATAGTATTATTGAAGTGTTCTATACACTTACTGATTTTCTTGTCTGTCTACTTGTTCTATCAATTTTCGATGAAAGGGTTTTGAGACCTCTGGCTACCTGCAGTTCTATCACTTTTATCTGTATGTACGCTGAAGCTCTGTTACTGGAGGCATAAACATTTAGGATTCTTATGTCCTGTTGATGCACTGACACACTTATCATGATTAAATTACACTCTTTATCCCAGATTATATTCTTTACACTGAAATATGCTTTGTTTGATATAGACACACCAGCTTTCTTTTGATTAGTGTTGCATATCATATCTATTTCCATACTTTTATTTTGCATCTTAATTCTTAATGTTGGTTTATTGTAAACAACATATCATTGGATTTTGCCTTTTAAAATAAAATCTGATAATATGTGCCTTTTTATTTGGGTGTTCAGACTGCTAACATCTAATGTGATTATTGATATGTTTGAGTTTTAATCTATTATCTATTTATTTTCTATTTCCTCCATCTATTTTCCACTTTTTCTGAATTCTTTTGAATTGGAACTGTTTTTTAATGTTTTTTTTTTTTATTTATTTCTAGGGGAGAGAGAGAGACAGTGTGAGCAGGGGAGGGTCAGAGAGAGAGGGAGTCACAGACTGAAACAGGCTCCAGGCTCTGAGCTGGCAGTCAGCACAGAGCCCGACGCGGGGCTCGAACCCCCAAACCGCGAGATCATGACCTAAGCGAAAGTCGGACGCTTAACTGACTAAGCCACCCAGGCACCCCTGAATTGGATAACTTTTTATGATTCCATTTCATATCCTTTTAGTCTTATTAGCTACAGCCCTTTGTTGCATTGTTTACAGTTTATAATGCACATTTTAATTTATCAGTCTGTCTTCAAATGCTTTTATACCACTTCACACATAGTATAGAAACCTTACAACTGTATCCGTTTATTTTTTCCTTCTCAATATTTGTGCTATTTTTGTCATACATCTTACTTCTACATATGTTATAAACTGCAAAACACATGTTTTTATTTTTGCTTCAAACAGTTGCCTATGCTTAAAGGTGATTGAAATTATAAGAAAAAGTCTTTATAATTATTCATGTTGTTACTATTCTTGGAGTTCCTCATTAATCTTTGTAAATTTACATGTCCATTTAGTATCATTTTTTCCTACACAAAGGACTAACTTACATTTCTTGTGGTATGGGTCTGTTGAAATATTAACCATCACAGCTTTTGCATACCTAAGAAAATCACAATTTCTCTTTTGTCTTTAAAGGACATTTTCTTTGGGTAGAGTAATTTAGTTTGACAGGATTTTTTTTCTAATACTAAAAAGATTATACTCTACTGTGTTCTTTTTTTTTTTTGAGAAGATATCTGCTGTCATTCTTATCTTTGTTCTTCTGTAGATGATGTGTTCCTCATTGTTCTGCTTGTAAAATTTTATCTTTGTCATTTGTTTTAAGCAGGTTAATTCTGATATGCCTTGCTGTAATTGTCTTCATACTTATTATTTGGGGGGATTTTGAGATTGTTAGAGCTGTGAATTTATAGTTTTCATCAAATTTAGAAGAATTTTGGCCAATATTTCTTCAAATGTAATTTCTGTTCATCCCCATTCTCTTTTCCTTCAAGGACTCCAATTATACTTATATCAGAATATTTGAAGTTGCCCCACAGCTGTCTCTGATATTTTATATTTTCCAGTATTTTTTACTATTTATGTTTCATCTTTTTTTTTCTATTGCTATGTATTCAAGTCCACTTATCTTTTCCTTTGTAATGTCTACTCTGCCATTAATCCTATTCAGTGTTTTTTCTTAGACATTGTAGTTTTCATATCTAGAACTTCATTTTTTTCTTTCTTTTTTTTTATATCTCTTCTTAACATGTTCCATTTTTCTTCATGTTTCTTGAACATATGGAATAAAATTATGTTAACTTTAAATGTCCTTGTCTTGTAATTTTGTTATCTGTATTCTTTCTGTGGTAATTTTGATTAATTGATTTTCCCCCTCCTCATTAAGAGTTATATTTAACTACTTCTTTGCATGCCTGGCAATTTTTGTTTGGAAGACAGACATTATGAATTTTACTTTGCTGGTTGCTAGATATTTTTGTATTCCTATAAATATTCTTGAGCTTTTATTCTGGGACATCTACTTCAAAACATAATGATCCCTTTGGTTTTGCTTGGAAGATTTGATAGGTGGGATTATAGCAATGCTTAGTCTGGACTAATTATTTTTCTTTTAGCGGTAAGACTGTTCTGTGTACTCTACCCAGTGATCTGTGAATACTGAGTTCTTGCAGTCTGACTAGTGGGAACAGGCATTTCTCCCAGACTATGTGAGCATTGAGTACTCTTATGTCTAATCACTTCAGATGGTACAGCACACACATATATTGATCAGCCCTCAGCTGAATACTTGAGGAGACCCTCTACAGATCAGTATGGTTCTCTTTTCATGTAGATATCCTTTTTGGTATTCTTTCCTGAAGATCCAAGCTGCCTTGATGTCCTCAGATCCACAGCTCTGTCTCGTCAAATGAAGGAGAGACTATCAAGTTTTCCTGGGCTCCTGCACTTTTTACTGTGGCTTGGAAACACTCCAAAAGCAGTAATCTGGGACAGTCATAGAGTTCCCCTTGTTTTTTATCTGTCTCTCAAGGATTGCTACATTTCATTACCTAATGTCTAATATTTTGAGAACTGTTGTTTCATATGCTTTGTCCATTGTTTTAGTTGTTTCAGTCAGGAGAGTAAATCCAGTTTCTCCTAGCCCATCTTGGCCAAAAGTGAGTTTTCCATCCTTTATTTTTGAAAGTCTCCTTTATCTTGGTTCCTGTGATATGACTTCTTCTTGATTATCCCCCAGGTTTTTTTTTTTTTTTTGTAAATACCCTTCTTTCACTCACTTTTTAATGTGGCTGTCTTTGTTCTTGTCTCTATATTTTCCCACCCAGAGCTCATCCATGATTGTGGGTCCAGATACTATCCCTTCTGATAACATCTTAAGTATTCATTCACTTGAATGTCTGTACCATATCAACTGCTCCCTATAGGGAATCCACTTAGATATTGTGCTCTCATTTGAAATTCAACAGCTTAGTGTTTTATAAAATGCACTTGTTAAGGTGTTGAAAGGCCTGGATTCTAGTCCTTGCTTTGTCACTAACTACTTGATTAGGTAACTTTAGAAAAATCACTTATACTTTCTTAGTTCCAATTTCCTCCTATATAGAGTGAAGAAGCTTGATTAGATGACTTCTAACATGTTTTCTAGTTTTAATATATTTTATTGTAGGTAACTCTGGTTACCTACTGGATAAACTTTAACTCTGGTTAAACTTATCATGTCTGCCCTTTTTCTGAAAGCTAGTTGCCTTTATCTCATATCTACATTAATGCCATAGTCTCCTAATAAGCTTTCTTTCTTCCACCTAACCCTGCTGGACATTATGACTAGATCAACTCATATCCCTGTGTAAGAACTAACGATAGCTCGCTGTTTCCTAACACATTAAATACCAACTCTTCTGTTTGACTTATAAAATACTTATCCATTTTCTTCTATATGCTTTTATGTCCCACTATTCACCAATATTAATTCTCAGCCTCATTCTGGATGATCTCTTCTCTATTCTCCGTCTTCCTGTTACTGTTCACATGCCTAAAGTTCTTCTAACTTAGTGTACCCTTTTCGATCAATTCAAGTCCTAACTATCCCTCAAGACCCAGTTCAAGCCCCTCTTACTCCATGAAGCCTTTGACTATTGCTTTAGAACACATTGATCTCTTTACTTTGTATGTTCCTTATTGTACTTCTTCAGTACACCTCCAGGTCTGCCAAATATTTGATTAGTTCATGCCTGGTAATTTTTTGTCTCCTCATACAGAACTTAAGGTCCTTGGAGACAAACCATATTTTTTCCTTTTCTTGGTATCATCTAAGCATATGGTATTTATCAAGAAATCCTCATTGATTGATTAAAAGCTATTCAACTCAGGTTTAGATCATCTCCTTCCTGAGTTATCATTGTGTGTGTGTGTGTGTGTGTATGTGTGTGTAAGTTCTGGTTCCTAAGACAGTTTGAGCTCATGTGTAACCATGTTATACTGACATTTACATGCATTTTCTGACCACTGTCCATCTCTAAGTTCTCAGAAACAAGTCCTTGATTAGTGACTCTGAGCTGGGACTTGGAATATAAATCTGTCTGGATGGCAGAAGCTGTGTATGCATCATATCATCTCTTCCTTAGTGAATTTGGCAGCTCTTTCTTGGGAAATCTGTGAGTGAATCATTGTGACAAAGAGGGTGAGAAAAGCCCAGAGCTCTAGACCTTGATGGCTTAAGAAAAAATATCTGATATGGGGGGCGGGGGGAGAGGATATGACACAATTGTGTCATGGTACCTTTAGGATAAGCAATCAGAAAATGGTCAGGACCTGAAGAATCAGACAGCTTTAAGGAAGGGTGAGGGAAAAAAAAGAGTTTCTAAGCAGACTTTCTTGGAAATGAAAGTGTGCTAAATAAGGGAAAGGAAGCAGGGAGCTGTGAAATAATTTCACAGAAGCAAACATCTTGAATTTGTTTTGAGTAACTTAGTATGCGACGTGAACAGTATTTTAAGGCTTCTGAAATCACACTTTGCCCTGTTCAACTCAGAACTCATTCCTAAGCTTCTGAAGTACTGAAGTGGAAGCAACTCAGCTTCTTGGTTTCATATTGATGTGGTTGGAATAAATGCATACCATCCCTTCACAATCCCTACCCCTTTTCCTGCCAAAATTAAATGCTCAGAATTTAGCTTTTATTGGCTTTCCTTGTTGTTTACTTGCCCCACCACGTTGGCTATAGTAAACAGACTAGAATCCATATAGCTGTCTGTTGGGCACAGGAACCACAGAATTTCTGTCACAAGCAGATGTTTCACATCTATCTATGAGGAAGAAAACAAACAAAAGCATGTCAATGGAATTGCCGAGAAACATTTATCATTTTTTCCCAAGGCTGCTTTATTAACAGGTTCATT
>NW_024080929.1:39731-51489 GCF_003009895.1 Hyaena hyaena | reverse complement strand
CATTGGAGGCCTCTAATTTATTATGTATCTCATTTATCGCAAGTTTAATTATTCATGCCTATTTTTATTTTCCATTCTGTCTGTAGCCATAGTTTCTTTGATGTCCCCTATGTTTTTTTTCAAGCCCGGTTATTAATTTTACCATTATTATTCTAAAACCTTGTTCGGTTATGCTGCTGATATCTGTTTTGAGCAGTTCCCTAGCTGTCATTTCTTCTTGGAGTTTCTTTGGAGGAGAGCTCTTTCGTTTAGTCATTTTAGTTAGCTTCCGGCTCTTGTTGGTTTTAAAGACCTGTTATGCTCTCTGTATCTATGAGCGCTGCTATATCCAAGAAGACTCTTTGACTTTCCAGGGCCTATCCTTTCAGAGAGTGTTTTTTGAATGGTATCTCTTGGTCTCTCTTGTTGGGACCTTGGTTATTTTATTTTCCTATTCGTAGTGATATTTGGGACTCTCCACCTTGTGTACTCTGGCTTGTTTCTTGAGCTAGCTCTCGAAAAGAAAACAGATAGACAATCACACAGGGAGCAGGAGCACACAAACGCACAGGCTAATTCAACTAACATGCAAAGCGAGAGGGAAAACAAAAAAGTTAAGACAAAAGACGGAGGAGGGAGGGCGAATAACAGGGAGTATAAAATACATAAAAGGGTCAAAAAGGAGAAAAGAAAAGGAATAAAGAAGAAACCCGATGGACAAAGAACGGTTTAAAGCATATAACTGGATTTCCCAGCTACAGTTAAATAGCCGTGTGTATGCAGTGCTGGTTGAAGAGCATAGAGAAAGAGAGAGAAGACATGGCGGGGATGAGGCAAAATTGGAAATAGAATGAACAGGCAGAAGGGATAAGAAGTTTTTTCAAGGAGCTAAAGGGTAGAATATGGTTGGATAGGTGAGAGAAGGGTGCTGGTATTATCCAGAGAAACTATATAGTCTAATCACTCCTGAGAGAAAGAGATGAAGATGTCGGTAGGTGTAGAATTTACATCTACAGAATGGACTCGTGATCGTTTAAGCAAGCTGGCGACCAGAGTTAATCAGGTCAGTGTTCTGGGGAAAAAAGAGAGAAAAGAGAAAGAAGAAGAAAAAAAGGAAAAAAAAAAAGGGAGGAGGGCAGCTCTCAGGCAGGGATGGGCATGGCGTGATCCAATGCCTCAGGCAGGACCTCTGCCTTGGCAGTTGTGGGGAGGAGAGTGGCGGTGCTCCAGTCCCTTCCTGAACCAAGCGCTGCACCTCACTTTTTTGGGCTTGTAAACTCCCCGTACCGGGGGCGCAGCCGAAGTGGGTTGCACTCTTCAACCCAGGCCAGTTCCAATCTCCAAATCCCAGTCCACGCGCCCCGCTGAAATTGCCTTAGACACAGCTTCCCAGGCAACCCCCTCGGGGCAATTCCAGGCCCCCTGCGGAGCTCTGGGGGTGGCGTCAGAGTCGCTGCTTCCTTCTCTGGGTCGGGCTGGCGAGCATGCGCGGGTGCTCGCCTGCCACGTGCGCGGAGCCCGCTGGAGTGAGGAAAACCAGGTCTTTCTATGGCTTGTCACCTGAAAAACGAACTCACAGGCAAATTTCCCAGTTTTTAGCTCTTTGCCTTCCCTCTGGAGGCCCAGCCAGCCAGGAGCGCGGACGCCTAGCATCCGCGCGGCTCTTTCAGGGGCCCCAGCCGCCCGGGAGCTACAATGGCGGCAGGCGCGCCGCTACTCTGAAGTCCAGCCGCCAGGAACCCGCACAAAGGAGCAGTCTGTGCGCTCAGCCCCCCCGGGACCACTTGGCGTGAAGGGACCTGGCGTGCAGGTATTTGGCAAGTACGGTTTTTCTATGCCCCGAGCGGAGGTTTTCCCCCCGAGCGGAGGTTTTTCTGTTTCGGACTCTCTCCTTTTCCCCTCTCACTCCCCGTAGACGGGGATCGCCCCCGACCCTGGAGTCTCCGATCCCCGCCTGATTTTATCTTCCCTGGTTCGCACTCATGTTAGAAGGCTTTCTCAGTGGATTCTGCCTCCTTTTTCTCCCAATCTCTCAGGTTTTGTAAGGTTTCCAATGGCTTCAGATCTTTTCCGTGTGATGTATGGGCGCGAGTGCAAGTACGGAGCTCCTTGCTTCTCCGCCATCTTGCCCCCTCTCTGGCTTTCTTTTTCCTAACATAAATTTGGTAATTTCCAGATGAAGTATTATCATGAAAGCAGAATCTTTCTCCCTTCCCCAATTTTTTTTTCTGATAAAACGTTTCTTCATAAAATTGTAAACATGGTCTTCATAAATGCAAGCATTAGGGGTGAACCCTGCTTCTAGGCATGAATCCAAATTCTAGAATTCTTATGTTTTGAAATGTACACGGGATCCTTTGAATTCCTTCAAGGAAAGATATTCCTTTACAGAGAAGCAAAACGTAAATTGGCATTCATGTATCTCTCCTTAGCTCTGACTCATTAAAATAAGGTGAAATTAGTTTGTAGCCATTGTTCTGAGTTTTAATGTACCTATTATCAAAAAATGTTTTTTCTTTTAATGAGATGGGTAGCTCCAGGAGAATATTTCAAATCTAATGATGGGATTTTGGGTTGGCTTATTCTAGGAGTATATTTCCTAAATTTTTCTGAGTGCTATTGAATGAAGTTTCTTAAGCTTTTTCAATCTAACTTTTACTTTATTGGACTTGACTCTAAATCTGCTTTCCTATTTCGTTTTTTTTTTAATTTTTAAATGTTTTTTAATTTATTTCTGAGAGAGAGAGACAGTGTAAGCAGGGGAGGGTCAGAGAGAGAGGGAGATACAGAATCTGAAGCAGGCTCCAGGCTCTGAGCTAGCTGTCAGCACAGAGCCCAATGTAGGGCTCGAACCCATGAACTGTGAGATCATGACCTGAGCTGAAGTCGGACGCTTAACCGACTGAGCCACCCAGGCACCCCTACTTTCCTATTTCTATATCAAACCTCTACTTTTGATATCTTTAAGGAATGTTACTAAGAAATATATATTATTTTGTTTTATTTTTTATTGAGCTGTAATTGACATATAACATTATATTAATTTCCAAGTGTACAACATATTGATTTGATATTTTGTATATATTGTGACATGATTGCCACAATTAGTCTGGTTAACATCTATTACCACACATAGTTGAAGTTTTTTTTTTATTGTGATGAGAATTTTTAAGATCTTCTCTTTTAGTAGTTTTCAAATATACAAGACAGAGGGAAATTAAGGTACATGGTGAGGCCCTAAAGACAGGTTGGTTCTATTTAGCAGTTTGCCTCAAACCAGCATGGTGACCATTGAACCAAAGTTTTCTGTGGATTTTATCAGATTATTTTCTCTGTCAAATTTCTGGTGTATCCTGTATTTCAGAGAGGTAAAATAAATTGAAAAAATAAATTAAAAAAATTTAAAAATAACTAAAAAATAACTTTAAAAATAAATAAAATTGGGGTGCCTGGGTGCCTCGGTGGGTTAAAGGGCCAACTCTTTGATTTTGGCTCAGGTCATGATCTCAGGGTTGGGGAGATCATGCTGACAACACGGAGTCTGTTTGACATTGGAACTTTCTCCCTCACTCCCTGCCCCTTCCCCCCTCTCAGAATAAACTAACTAACCAAATAAATAAAATTGGAGATTAAGGAATAGTTAGCCCGATTCTGCCATTCTGCTCAAATGTCACACAAGGGGTAGACATTCATGGAGGTTTAAATGGCTTTTCAGGCTCTACCACAGCCCTTGGTCTTACCTCCCCCACCAAATAGCTGCGTGTGGAGTGGGGGCGGGATATGGACTCCTGCCCCACCATACTGCCCTGGCCTCACGGAGTGGGCGGGACTCGATTCCTCTGAGGCATTGGACTCTGCATGGCCTCTTGGCTGTGTCTGGAGTGACCCTACCTGTGGAGGGCAGTGCCGCGTTGTGGCTTCAGCCTGCTAGCTCTTTGACACGCCAGTGAGATGTGCCTGGCCCTTCATACTTCCCCTGAAACACTCCAGTTGGCCCAAAGCCAACACACTATAATTTCCTGTTCCCAGTAACCCGCCCCCAAGGTCACTGCTGTAGCTAGAGCGTCTGAAGAGCAGATTTCAGTCGGTAAGAATGTATGTCTAGGTACCCTTCCTGGGGTGGGCCCATCATAGTCCCTCTGTGTGTTTGCCCACACACAGACCCCCACCCCTTCCAAAGTCCTGACATATCTGGATGACTTTGCTGGCCGATTTGAGGACATTAGTAGGGATAACACACCCTTGGTGAGAAAGGCTTCTCTAGAGATCAGAGAGGATACCCTGCAGTATAGGGCAATCTCCCCCCTCCACCCCTCCATCCCGGCTGCCCAGAAAGCCACTTCCTTTCCCCTGCGTGTAGGTCCATGTCTCCGTGTTGAAGTCAAATTCTCTTTCCCTAAAATGCTTAAACAGGCAAACTGTTTGGTGAATCTTTTTAGGAAAACACTCTCCTAAATTTAACACACTTGCTCTATAATATTACAACATTACGTTACTAAACAGTAATTACATTAGATAGTTAAAAATTGAGCTAAGTATAGCTTAGCCCTATATGAATTAGCCATTTGTAGTAGCAGGCCAGTTGGCAGAATTTGGGATTGCAGAAATTCCTAGGATATAAATCAAGGAGAGTCTTTTTCTTGCCTAAAACATGGAAATGATTTCATCCCTTAAAATTTTGTTTTGGGGGTGCCTGGGTGGCTCATTCAGTTAAGTATCCAATTCTTGATTTTGGTTCAGGTCATGATCTCACAAGTGTGGGTTTGACCATACATGGGGCTTAGTGCTGGCAGTGTGGAGCCTGCTTGGAATTATCTTTCTGTTTCTCTCTGCCTCTCCCTAGCTTAAACATTTTTTTCTCTCTCTCTCAAAATAAATAAATAAACTTTAATGAAACTAAAAAAAAATTCTCTTTGGAGTAAGCTGTTCATGTGAGAACCTAGAGAATTTACATGGATGTAAATTTTCTTTTCATTCACCTCTTTTTCTCTTTCTTTTATCAATGCCTCCTGCCTCTGTTTCTATAATTAATTAATTCATTAATTAATTTTCATTATAGCTAACATAGTGTTCTATTAGCTTCAGGTTTAAATGTAGTGATTCAACAATTCTGTACATTACTCAGTGCCCATCGTAAGTGTACCTAATCTCTCTAAGCTATTTCACACATCCTCTTTCTCACCCCAACCCCATCTGTGGGCGCTATCAATGTGTTCTCTACAGTTAAGAGTCTGTTTTGGGGCGCCTGAATGGCTCAGCCAGTTGAGCATCTGACTCTTGATTTTGGCTCAGGTCATGATCTCATGGTCATGGAATTAAGCCCTGCATCGGGCTCTGCACTGAAAGTGTGGAGCTGTTTGGGATTTTTTTCTCCCTCTCTCTCTGCCCCTCCTTCACTTGCATGCTTTCTTTCTCTCTCTTTCTTAAAATAAGTTAAATAAAGCATTACAAATAAATAAATAAATTCCCCCCAAATGATTCAACTATCTAGTTCAAGATTGCATTAGTTAGTCATATCCTGCTCACCCATTAAAAAGTCTTTTTCTTTTTGGTGTGTCTCTTTTTTTCTTTGTTTCTTTTCTTAAATCCCATCTATTAGTGAATCATATGGTATTTGTCATTCTCTAACTGACATTTCACTTAGCATAATACTCTCTAGATCCATCAATGTCATTGCAAATGGCAAGATTTCATTATTTTTATGGCTGAGTAATATTCCTGAGTGTGTGTGTGTGTGTGTGTGTGCACGTGCGTGCGTGTACACACGCACACGCAAGTGCACACATATACCCTTTTTCCTTATCCATTCATTTATCGATGGACCATTTCATAGTTTGGCTATTGTAAATAATCCTGCAATAAACATAGGGGTGCATGTATCCCTTTGAATTAGCGTTTTTGTAAATTTTAGGTAAAACCCAGTAGTGTGATTACTGGGTCATAGGATAGCTATATATTTAACTTTTTTTAATGTTTATTTATTTTTGAAAGAGAGACAGAGTGTGAGTGGGGGAGAGTCAGAGAGAGAGGGAGACACAGAATCTGAAACAGGCTTTAGGCTCTGAGTTAGCTGTCAGCACAGAGCCTGACGCGAGGCTAGAACCCATGAACCGTGAGATCATGATCTGAGCTGAAGTCGGATGCTTAACCGACTGAGCCACCCAGGCGCCCCTGGAGCCTGTCTCAGATTCTGTGTCTCCCTCTCTCTCTGACCCTCCCCTGCTTATGCTGTCTCTATCTCTCTCTCAAAAATAAATAAAACCTTTAAAAAAAATTGAAGCAGGCTCCAGGCTCTGAGCTGTCAGCATAGAGCCCAATGCAGGGCTCAAACTCACAGACTGAGATTATGACCTGAGCCGAAGTCTGACACTTAACCGACTGAACCACCCAGGCACCCTCTATTTTTAACTTTTTAAGAAACTTCCATGCTGTTTTCCAGAGTGGCTATATGAGTTTGCATTTCCACTAACAGTACAAGAGGGTTGTTCCTTTTTCTGCACATCCTCTCCAACACCTGTCGTTTCTTTTGTTTTTGCATTTAATCATTCTGACATGTGTCAGGTGATATCTCATTATAGTTTTGATTTGCATTTTCCTGATGTGAAGTGATGAATAATATCTTTTCACGTGTCTGTTGGCCATTCCTGTGTTTTCTTTGGAGAAATATCTGTTCCTATCTTCTGGCCATTTTTAAATTGAATTATTTGTTTTTTAGGTGTTGAGTTTTATAAATTCTTTATGTATTTTGAATATTAACCCTCTATCGGATATGTCATTTGCAAATATCTTCTCCCATAAGGTTGTCTTTTAGTTTTGTTGATTGTTTCCTTCACTGTGCAGAAGCTTTTAATTTTTTTAATATTTATCTATTTTGAGAGAGATAAAGTGTGAACAGGGCAAGGGCAGAGAGAGAGACAGAGGATATGAAGTGGGCTCTGTGCTGATAGCGGAGAGACACCCAGGCACCCCAGAAGCTTTTCATTTTGATGAAGTCCCAATAGTTTATTGTAGCTTTTGTTTCCGGTGTCTCAGGGGACATATCTAGAAAAAAGTTGCGATGGTTGATGTTAAAAAAGTTACTGCCTTTGTTCTCCACTAGGATTTTATGGTTTCAGGTCTCACATTTAGGTCTAAATTCAGTTTTCCCAGCACCATTTGTTGAAGAGACTGTCCTTTTTCCCATTGTATATTCTTGCTGCTTTTCACAAAGCTTAATTGACCATATAATAGTGGGTTTATTTCTGGGTTTCCTCTTCTATTCTGTTGATCTATGTGTCTATTTTTATGCCAGTACCATGCTGTTTTATTTACCATAGCTTTGCAATATTACTTTAACTATTGAATTGTGATACCTCATTTTGTTTTTCTTTGTCAAGATTACTTTGGCTCTTCAGAGTCCTTTGAGGTTCCATACAAGTTTTAGTATTGTGTTTTTTCTAGCTCTGTGAAATATGCTGTTGATGTTTTCATAGGGATTACATTAAATCTCTAAATTGCTTTGGGTAGTATAGATATTTTTAAAATGTTTGTTCTTCCAACCCATGAGCATGACATAGTTTTCCATTTCTTTGCTGTGTCTTGAATTTTCTTTCATCAGTATTTCATTATTTTCAGAGTACTGGTCTTCTACCTTTTTAGTTAAATTTATTCCTAGGTATCCTATTATTTTTGGTGCAATTGTAAATGAGACTATTTTCTTAATTGTTCTTTCAGCTGCTTCATTATTGATGTGTAGATATGCAGCAGATTTCTTTTTTTAATTTGTTTCTAATGTTTATTTATTTTTGAGAGAGACAGAGAGAGAGAGAGAAAGAGAATTAGTGGGGTAGGGACAGAGAGAGAGGGAGACAGAATCTGAAGCAGGCTCCAACTGTCAGCTCAGAGCCTGATGTGGGGCTTGAACCCATGAACTGTGAGATCATGACCTTAGCTGAAGTCAGACGCTTAACCAGCTAAGCCACCCAGGCACCCCAAATGCAGCAGATTTCTGTCTATTGATTTTGTATCCTGTAACTTTACTGAATTCATTTATTAATTCTGGTAGTCTTTTGATGGAGTGTTTAAGGTTTTCTCCATATGGTATCATTCTGCCAATAGTGAAAGTTTTATTTCTTCTTTGCCTATTTTGATGCCTTTTTTTGGTCTGATTGCTGTATATATTGCTATCAGTTTTTTCCTTTATGTGTATTAACAGTTGCTTTTGTATTTGGGTGCTCCATATTGGGTGCAGAAATATTTATAATTTTTATATCTTCTTGATAGATTTGTCACCGTTATGATTATATGGTATCCTTCTTTTCTGTTGTTACGGTCTTTTATCGTCTGTTTTATCAGGGCACCTGGGTCGCTCAGTTGGTTAAGCATCTGACTCTTGATTTTGGCTCAGATCACAATCTCACGGCTCTTTTGGGTTCCACATCGGGTTATGTGATGACTGCACAGAGCCTGTATGGATTCTCTCTCTGCCCGTCTCCCTATCTGTCTCAAAATTAATAAATAAACATGAAAAAAAATAAAGTCTACTTTGTTCAATATAAATATTGTCCAATATAAGTATTGTTACCCTGGCTTTCTTTTCAATTCCATTTACACAATAAATGTTTTTGAATCCCCTCATTTTCAATTTGCATGTGTCTTCTTTTTTAAAGTTTTTATTTATTTTTGAGAGAGAGAGAAAGAGACAGAGCATGAGTGGGGGAGGAGCAGAGAGAGAGGGAGACACAGAATCGGAAGCATGCTCCAGGTTCTGAGCTGTCAGCATAGAGCCCCATGTGGGGTTCGAACTCATGAACTGCAAGATCATGACCTGAACCAAGTCGGTGCTCAACCTACTGAGCCATCTAGGCACCCCAATCTGCATGTGTCTTTAGGTCTGAAAGGAGTCTGTTGTAGGCAGTGCATAGCTGAGTCTTCCTTTTTTATCCATTCAGTCACCCTGTCTTTTGATTGGGGCATTTAGTCCATTTACATTCAAATTTATAGGTATGTAGTTACTACCCTTTTGTTAGATGTTTTATGATTGTTTTCTATGATTCTTCTCTGTCCCTTTGTTCTCTTGCTCTCTTTTCTTGTGGTTTAATGGCTTTCTTTAGTGATATACTTGGACTCCTTTGTCTTTATTTTTTGCATATCTATTACAGGCTTTTGATTTGTGGTAATCCTTTAGTTTATATATAGTATCCTATGCATATAGCAGTCTAAAGTTGATGGTTATTTAAGGTTGAATCCATTTTCAAAGCACTGAAGTTTTAGCCCCCCCACCACCATGTTTTAGTTATATGGTGTCATACCTTCCATCCTTTTACTTTTTAAATTATTTGACTGATTTTTTTTAATGTTTTTTTTTAAATTTATTTCTAGGAGAGAGAGAGAGAGACAGCGTGAGCTGGGGAGGGCCAGAGAGAGAGGGAGTCACAGACTGAAACAGGCTCCAGGCTCTGAGCTGGCAGTCAGCACAGAGCCCGACGCAGGGCCCGAACCCATGAACCGCGAGATCATGACCTAAGCGAAAGTCGGACACTTAACCGTCTAAGCCACCCAGGCGCCCCTATTTGACTGATTTTTGACTAATCTTTAAGTATATACTCAATTTCACTGCTTTTTGTTCTTTAAGCCACCTATGAGTTTGATAAATGATTAATTTACTACTATTATTATTTTTATATGTACCTGTGAAAGTTTTTCCATTCCTACTTTTCTTACTTTTTGCTTATGGTCTTTTCTTTCCACTCAGAGAATCCCTTAACATTTCTTGTAAGGGTGATCTAGTGGTCATGAATTCCTTTAACTTTTGTCAGGAAACTCTCTGTCTATTCTGAATGCTGTCCTTGCTGGATGAAGTATTCTTGGTTGCAGGTTTTATTTTTTCTTTCATCACTCTGAATGTTTCATGCTACTCCCCTCTGGTCTGCGAAGTTTGTGCTGAAAAAGCAGCTGATAGTTTTATGGGGTTTCCCTGGTATGTAACTGTTTACTTTTCTGTTATTGCTTTTAAAATTCTCTCTTGATCACTATTTCTTCCGGTTTAATTATTGTGTGTCTTGGTGTGAACTTTCTTGGGTTGACTTTGTTGGGGGCTCTCTGTGCCTCCTAGATCTTGAGTTTTGTTTCCTTCCTTAGATAAGGGAAGTTTTTAGCTATTATTTCTTCAAGTAAATATTCTGTCACCTTTTCTTTCTCTTCCCCTGCTGGGATCCTTATAATGTGAACATTTTTCTGTTTGTTGATGTCACTGAGTTTCCTTTAATCTCTTCTCAATTTTAAAAAAATTTTTTAGTGCTTTATTTATTTTTGAGAGAGAGAGATATAGCGTGAGCAGGGGAGGGTCAGATAGAGAGGGAGATACTGAATCTGAAGCAGGCTCCAGGCTGTGAGCTAGCTGTCAGCACAGAGCCTGATATGGGGCTTGAACCTACAAACCACGAGATCATGACCTGAGTCAAAGTCGGACGCTTAACCAACTGAACCATCCAGGTGCCCCATCTCTTCTCATTTTTTATTATTCTTTTTTTTCCTTTTGTTGTTCAACTTGGTTGTTTTCCATTGTTCTGTCTTCCAGGTTGCTGATCCATTCTTTTGCTTCCTCTGGTCTACTATTTATTCCTTCTAATGTATTTGTAATTTCAGTTAGTGACTTCTTCATCTCTGATTGTTTCTTTTTATATTTTCTTTCTCTGTTGAGGGTCACACTGAGATCCTCCACTCTTTTCAAGCCCATTGAGTGTCTTTATGACCATTTATTTAAATTCTATCATACCTCTCTAGATGTAGGTGGAATAAATAATATGATTTAAGAAAGCTCTTTTTGAATAGCAAAGCACCTTGATAAGATGCTCCCTACCCCTTCTGCTATTCATGCAACCATATGAAATGAAAAATTCTTAATTGAATTGTCAGAGTTAAGTTTGGATTCCTTTGATGATTTCCTAAATATTTTGGCAAGGCAGAATATCATAATTATTCTCAAAAGTGTGAATCTTGGGACACTTGGCGGCTTAGTCAGTAGAGCATTCATCTCTTGATCTTGGGATTGTGAGTTTAAGCTCCATGTTGGGTGTAGAGATTATTTAAAAATAAAATCTTAAAAAAAATGTGATTCTCTGGGTATATATTGTTTGATATTGTTTCAGAAAAGAAATTGTTATAATAGTTCATTGTTAAGTGTCAGTAGCTGAGTAAATTTACTATTTCAATTTATCCTCTGATCAAAATAGTGTCAGTGGACTAAACTGCCTAATACACTGTGAATGCTTTGCTAAGATAGCCAAGTCTATTTCTTTATTTTTGCTCTTGCCTACAAGATCATTCAAGTCTCTTGTATTTCCTGTCCTTAGTGATGGATTGGTAGTTGTCTTTTTTCATTGAATGTAATTTGTCTTTTTCCTTCATTTAAGTTTTATTAGAGTCAGCAGCAAATGAGGCTTATCTAAGCTAACACTCTTCTTTTTAATACCAACTGTAACAACAACGACAGTAAAGATCCACAGATGGAAGGGATATCTTATTTCTCTGAGATTTGGCAAGTTGGGAGACATAGCTATGGTTATACATGTGAATGTTTTTTGTTCCACTTTACCGGATCCGTTTGTTGCATGCTGTACTTAGGGATTGGTTGGAGGTCAAACTAGGGGCAAAGAAGCAGAACAGAACTTTCTTATATCTCCTTTGCAGATAATAGTCTATAGATAAAGTCTCAGTAGCTTTTATTATTAAAAAAAGGGCAATTAATGTTCTTCAGATTCACATGTTTTATAGATTTAAATGATATATATTTTTTTTT
>NW_024080929.1:0-38150 GCF_003009895.1 Hyaena hyaena | reverse complement strand
CACACACACACACACACTTGCACCACTCTTGTATTTTAGGTTTATATTATATTATTTTAATATCAGCAATATAAATTCCACTTTCCATTCTCACTTCATTTCATTTTAGTAGGCTTTTTATCTCCAGAACTCTATTGAAACAACTCTTATTAAGGACACAAAAAAACTACATATTGCCAAAGCCAACAGCCCATTCTCTGTCATTATTTTCACTTTTCAAATGTATTTGCCATGATGGACTATTTTCTCATTTTTTTTTTTTTTTTAATATTTTTATTTATTTCTAGGAGAGAGAGAGAGAGACAGCCTGGGCAGGGGAGGGTCAGAGAGAGAGGGAGTCACAGACTGAAACAGGCTCCAGGCTCTGAGCTGGCAGTCAGCACAGAGCCCGACGCGGGGCTCGAACCCACAAACCGCGAGATCATGACCTAAGCGAAAGTCGGACGCCTAACCGACTAAGCCACCTAGGTGCCCCTATTTTCTCCTTTTTGAAGCATTTTCTTTTCTTGACTTCCATGACACTTTACTTACATGGTTTTTTCTATTTCAGTAGCTACATATTCTAAGTTTGATTTGATGGATTATCCTCTCTTATATGCCTTCTAACTGTTAAAATGGTTAGATTACATCCTGGGACACCTTCTCTTCTCTATACTCTCTCTTTGGACATTGCAAGTAATCAAAGAACTTAAAATTCTATTTAAAAACCAGTGACTAAAATTTTCACCTCAAAGGAATAGCCATGACAATCATAATAAAAAAGTGAGAATAAAGCTTGGGAATTACACTACCAGGTATTGAAACCTATTATAAAACTGTAGTGATTAAAACAGTACAAAAATATATAAACTGTTTAATGGGACAGAATGGAGTAAAAAATATATGTACCTACATATATACAGTCACCTGTTTCATTACAAAATGACACCATAGTACATTAGGGAAAGGATACTTTTTAAAATAAATGGTGGTGGCTCAATCAGATATCCAAGTGGGGAAAATTGTATCTTGACTCTTACCTCACATCATATACAAAAATAAATTTTAGAGGAGTACCTGAGTGGCTCAGTTGGTTAAGCATCTAACTTTGGCTCAGGTCATGATCTCACAGCTCCTGAGTTCAAGCCCCACATTCAGGCTTTGTACCAACTACTCAGAGCCTGGAGTCTACTTTGAATTCTGTGTCTCCCTTTTTCTTTGCCCCTCCCCCACTCATGTTCCATGTCTGTCTCAAAAATAAACCTTTGAAAAATCCATTTTAGATATACTGTATATGAAAGGTAAATTGATAAAAGCTTATAGAGGAAAACATGAAAATATATTTATTACCTTGGAGATGGCGAATATTTATTCAAAAGTTAACCATAAAAGAAAAAAAGAAAAATTTTAAACTTATTTTTATCAAAGTTTCCATTAAGAGAATTAAGAGGTAACTTACAAAATGTGACATGATATTTGTGAGACACACAAGTAACACATGACTAGCACTGAGAATAAAAAAACTCCCATAGATTAATAACATAGATTGGTAACAAGAAAGAAAAATAGGCAAATGATTTAAACAGACAAGTCACAAAAGAGATTCTCCAATGGCCGATAAAAAAGAAGAAAAGTTGCTCAACTTCATTAGTCATGAAGGAATGTAAATTACAACCACAGTTAGATACCATATACTCATCAGAATGGCAATCAAAAAGCAAAAGTAAGCATAAAAGAGAATGGTTAGTGAGGATATAGAGCACTGGTATTTTCAAACCATGTTAGCATGAGAGTTAACAGCATGGGTGTTAATTGGTTTAAACATTTTAATAACCTGTTTGATAGTATCTCATAAAACCATAAATTCATAGCCTATGACTCAGCAATTCCACTCCTAGGTAAACTTCCCTAAAAATTCATATATAAGTTAAAGTGAAAACCTATACTGAAATATTCATAACAGACAAAATTATCAAATGAATGCAAATGACTCAAATTCTCATGACCAGTAGAGTAAATAAACGTGGAAAATTCACCAATGTAATACTATACAGCAATGAAAGTGATTGGCAATACATACAGATCTCACAGACATGTTGAGCAAAAGAAACGAGACATAAAATATATTCTCCATGATTTTTTTCAAAGTACAAAAACAGATATATGATCCAATATATGCTGTTTTGATATCAAGATAGTGATTATCCTTTGGGAATGAGAAGACTGGGTGGCGGCACACGGGTTCCTTCTGTACACTGGTCATGCTCTGTTTCTTGATCTTGGGGTCGGTTATACAGGAATGCTTAAAAACTTATTGAGAACTTATGTACACTTTACTGAATGTGTATGATACTACAATAATAGATTGTTTTAAATGTACATCTCCAGGGGCGCCTGGGTGGCTTAGTCGGTTAAGCGTCTGACCGCTTAGGTCATGATCTCGTGGTTTGTGGGTTCGAGCCGCACGTCGGGCTCTGTGCTGACTGCCAGCTCAGAGCCTGGAGCCTGTTTCACAGTCTGTCACTCCCTCTCTCTCTGACCCTCCCCTGCTCACGCTCTCTCTCTCTCTCTCTCCTAGAAATAAATAAAACATTTAAAAAATTAAAAAAAAATAAATGTACATCTCTGGTCCTAACCTGAACTTTAGATATCATTGCTTGCTTGTCATCTCCACTTATGTATCTAATGGACATAGCAATCTGGTCATGATCAAACAGAACTATTTAATTTTTTCCACCTTACTCTCCTTCAAACCCATTCTCCCCAAACATTTCCCATTTCACTAAATTTTGCTTAAGCCAAAAACCAATAGATTTTCTTGATTTTTTTCTTCAGAGTGCACAGCCAATCCTTCAATAAGACCTCTTGGTTCTACTTCCAAAATGTATCCTATTTATGACTACTTCTCACCATTTCCAATGTTAAAATATTACTCTATGACACCACCATGGCTTGGACCTTGCTGTAGTTCTCTAGCTAGTTTTCCTGCTTTCATACCTACCTTTCCCTAGCCCACAATGAATCTTTCTAAAGAGTAAATCACATCATATGACTTGAAACCTGCTACTGACTGTATTTTAGTGGTACTAAAATAGCTGTAGATGAGTGAAATTTTTCCTTTTCTAGCCAAGAATCCCACCTAACAAATAAGGAAAGGATGAAGGATTAGAAAATCAATAGTGCACAACACTTAATGAGAAAGTTGATTTAGGAAATGATCTTTAGAAGATGAAAGCATTGAGTGAAGGATTTATGGGGGAGTTTACAATGGAGGTATCAGGGTGCCATCACATGAATCTACTGATCAATCACTAAAAATTAGACCTAGAAATTGAGTGTCTTCTGAAGATGAAAAATATAGCACAGCTTATACATATATATATATAAAAGTTGTACTTGAATATCAATATCATTCAGGACTAGCTTCCATTTAAAGAAATATGGGAGCTAGATAAACAAGTTAAATATCATCACAAGGAAGTGAATCCACTATATTGGAAAATTTTCAGTAAAATGGACTTACATTCTTTTACAACTCAATGACATGAAAAGGACTGGGGAGATTGCATGGGTGGCATAGTCAGTTGAACGTCCAACTCTTGATTTCAGCTCAGGTCATGATCTCATGGTCCTGGGATAAAGCCCCGTGTCTGGCTCTGCACTGAGCCTGGAGCCTTCTTAAGATTCTCTCTCTTCTTTTCCCTTTACACCTCTCCAGCTTGTGTGTGTGCATTCTCTCTTTCTCAAAAAGAAAAGAAAGAAAAAGAAAGAAAGAAAGAAAGAAAGAAAGAAAGAAAGAATAGGAAGGAAGAAAGAAAAGGAGGGGGTTTTTGCTTTAGCATGAAAAAAGAATAACAATAAACATAATGTGCAGAATTTATGCGGATTCTGCTTTGAATAAATCAATGGTGAAAAGCTATTTGTGACTAATTGGATAAATTCAATTATAGATTAGTTATTATATGACACCAAAGACTTAATTGTTACCAATGTTAGGTGTGATAATGGCATTGTAGCTATGTAAGAAAATATCCATACTTTTCAGAGATGCATACTGAATTGTGTATTTAGAGGTGAAGTGATATGAATTCTGGGACATTTGCTTAAAATACTTATGCAAAGAAAAAAAGCACAGATGAAGCAATATGATAAAATATTGATAATTAATGAATTTGGATGATGGTCATATGGTGTTTATTATATCATTCTTTTTATTGATTAGATTTTTTAGATTTTTTAAAATAAAAAACAAGTATCTGATGGCTACCTAGCCCCTTATAAAATAAAAATTCAACTCCCTTATAGAAATCTTATAAGATTTATATGATATGTTTACTTCTCTGACTCATCTCTCTTGTAATCTTCCCCCCTATTCATTACCCTCCAGCCATTCTGCTGATCATTTTGTTTTTGAACACATGCATGCAGCTCTTTTCTGTTTCAGAGTATTTGAATTTCTTGACTTTTTTCAGTCTGAAATGATCTTCCTCCAAATAATTCCATGGCTATTCCTCTTTTCAACATTGGGGATGCAACTCAAATAAAGTTCATAATATTACGTGCTTGGAGAGATTGTCCTCACCCATCCTATCTAACGAAGCCTCCATACTCACACTCTACAACGGTGCCCTATGCAGAAGATCAACAAATATTTACTACCTACTCCTCTTCCACTGGAGGAATATATTTCCTTTCTCCAATGTTGTTGGGCTTGGCCAGGTGAATTATTATAACCAATTTGGCCAGTTGGATATGAGCAGATATAAGCAAGCAGACTTGAAAAGTGTTTGCAGTTAGGCACTCTTACCCTTTTTGATAGAGCCATGGAAAGATATTTCTCAGAGTAGCTTCTGCCCATTCATTATCGATCTTGTTACCAATAGCTCTAAAGTACTATATAGATATTTGTTGTAATTGTCAAAATCTATCAGTGACTGGAAAGTAATAGGTATTCAGTAACATTTCATTGAGTAAATGAATCAATATCAGGCCATAAAGATTTGGAAAGAACTTGGTTTAGAATCCTTTTGGCCATGTCTTAGGGCCTCTAATTATACTCCAGAATCCTATACATTGGGAGGCAGGATTTAAAAAAAAACTATCAACCAAACCAAAAGGTCAGATTTCATGGCTTGTCATAGTTTGCATTATGAACTTTATTTGCCCTCTACAAACCTTCTCAAAGCCTTGCTGTGAAGAAATGTAGTCTCCTACCAAAGGAATTTCTGTCCCTGCTAGAAAATGGTTGGAAGAGAAAAGATAATGTAGATATAGTAAGGACAGGTCTTTCCATGATTTGTATTTTATATCTTAATGAAAATTTTCACAGCAGTCACAGCACAAATAGTACCATGTCTCTTATTTTACAATTTATGAAGTTTTCAGATATTTTTGACCTGATTTTTTTCCACTGCAATGTTGAGATATTGTATCGGAAAGTCATAAGGCCTATTACTTTTGATCTTTAGGAAAGTTGTATCCAGGAGTCAGGTGGTTAGTTCCCATATGAGTGAATGATGAGAAGTTTCCTATATTTCCCATGAATCTCTGTTCACTCCAGAAGGATCCTCCTAGGACAGGAGAAGAGAGAGGTACTTAATGAGGGTTTATTGCTCTGATTGAGCTGCTTATTAATCCTCACACATCATGGGTGAGTATGAAGGGCAAACAAAGTTTAGACCTTGTATGTGCTAAAATTATAATATGGGCTAATGCATCATACATTTACCGTTATGATTATTTTAAAATATAATCCTTGGGAATCATGCTTTATTTTGAAATTTAGTTTTACTATGTCTTATGATTGTGTACTATGGTCTATTTCAATCAATTACTAGTAATTGTTGTTATGCTTTCATAGCATTCTAAATCTGGTTTATTTGTTGATTCTAAATGCCATCCCAGAGAAATCTTCAGTTTATTTAATCTGATAACTGGTCTGTTTATCTTCGTGCGTTTCTTACTTTTCCCTTCCTCCCCCACTCCCTACAAATCCTACTAGAGTTATTATTATTCTGAAATTTAGTGTATATTCCAATCTAATGTCCCTTTATACATTGCTCACTAGACTCTTATTTTAAATTTTTATTTATTTATTTTGAGAGAGAGGAGAGAGAGAGAGAGAGAGAGAGAGAGCAAACGCATGGGGGAGTGCCAGAGAGAATGGGAGAGAGAAAAAATCCCAAGCAGGCTCTGCAATATCAGTGCAGGAGCTTGATCTCATAATTTGTGAGATCATGATCTGAGCTGAAATCAAGAGTTGGACGCTTAACTGACTGAGCCATCCAGGCACCCCTAGAGTCTTTATTCATTCTAAAAAATATTTATGGAACACTTGTTACAGAGCACTACTAGATACTGGATTTTGAAAAAAAAGAATTTTGGTTTTCTATTACTGGTTCTTTTTCAATATGTCTTTTTGGTTAAATCTTTAATGTTTTTCTGGGCCTATCACCTATGCTAATCTCCTTTTAGTTACTAGAAGCTCCTTGCTAGGATTTCTTCCTTAATATTTATATGGCTATCCCCCAAATTAATCAATGATCATGTGAGTCAGGAAAAGAGCTGTGCAGAGTGTGAATGCAGGCCTGAGTTGTGAGCTATGACAGAGAGGAATTATAGTGTATTTTAGAATAACCTACAACTGCTGGTAAATATGTAGCTATTTAGGGCTTGGCTGTGGACCTCTCCCAAGAACTAGTCCATGATATCTTGGTAGAAGATCAACCTTCAGTTGATATCAAGGTTTTCAGAGTTTCAAAAGGCTTAGGTCCACTGATGATGTGTAGGAGAAGGATTGTGTTTCCTAGGCTGTCAGCACATCAACTCTTCTCAATTTAAACTTTTTGAAAACAAACTCTAGATTAATTCATATCACAAGCTATGGATTCCATTTCTGACTCTGTCAATAAATAGTTATTTCCTCTTTGGCTGTTCTTTTCTGTGAACTGAGGAACGAACTCTACTACAAATTCCAGTGATGATATTCCCTGATGCTATGACTATATAATGAGTCCTGGAAAGATACTAGTTTTTGTATATATTTACATGGCATATACACAGTTAAGGAACACTGAAAATGGAAACCTGTGGCTAAAGAAGTCAGACACCATAAGAAGTCAGAAATTTATCACTGCCCTTTGTAGTTATTTTAATAAATGATTTGTACCTTAAATACATGCATATCTCTTTAGTTATACAACTGCTCAATAATCAAGCATAAATGCCGTGTGATGACTGTGGAGTGTGCTTCTTAATGTGGGATCATAAGATATGAGAATTGGGATGGTTAATTATTGCTACAGTAATTGAAGAATGAAATAACGTGATTAGTTCTTTTTCAAACTGTGTCTTTTTTTCCTCTTTAAGAAAACAATGAATAGGAGCTTTTATTGCAGATAGAAAAGAATGCATATCAGATTTTCAAACCCTTCCAAAGGCTTTCATTAAAGAAGGTATCTCACCTTAGAAACGGCAGAAAAGACTTGGTCATAACAAAATGGAAAATTTGAATGCTCTAATTACTTAAAATATCCAGCTGCAATGAAGCAGAACTGATCTAAAGTCTGAATGGCCCAGCAAAGTAGAAGCTAAGATTGTCTCCCTCAACAAAGCATAAGCAAGCCTTCTATGCTGATAGCTGAGACCTTGTCCCCTTCCGCCCTTTCCCCAGTGAAGTATCTGAGGACTGGAAATACATTAGTGTTCTCTAGAAGTCCTTTGAACATCCTTTGATGTTCAGTTTACACGGGAAAAATGTACTTTTCTATGCGATTTTTGTGCTGTCAAGAAGGTTCATTGCCCAGAAAAGCTTATCCAACCTACTCTCTAAGGCTCAATTCAAGTCTTATCTGTTGTGAAACATTTTCAGATGAATTATCCCTTCTTTACTCCTTTTTTTTTACATTTATTATGTGCATCACACAAATAGTATCTAATTGTTTAGTTCTGATATTACAGACTTTAGCATTTTAATATATACTATTTCATTCTTTATATAGTTTATGAGCATGTCGTGTCTCTCAGCTCATTTTCAAGTACCTCAAGAGCAAGACTCACTTTCTCTACTTCTAAAATTCCCCACAACATCTAGCATGATTCAGGGCACACAGAAGGTACTTGATTAAATGATTGATTAATCAATGTGGTTTGGTGAAAAATGATTCCAGGTGACATATTCTGTGTGCAAATTTGAGAAAGCAAATGTGACACTTGGATATCTTGAAGGATGTGCCATTACAATACCTGATTAATGGATAAACTTCATTTAATTCCAATTTCTCATCTTTGGCCAAAAGATATACAATGTCAACATTAATGTAGTAAAAAATTTTGTTTTAGGAACATGGCAGTGTCACTAATAATATAAAATACAATTTGATCAAACTTGGTCAAGCTGAATTTTTTTTGCTTGCAAGGATGTTCATGTTAATTTTTATAAAATTTTAAATATCTATATATTCTTAGTTTCAATAGAAGTTCATTTGGTCCACTTTAATAATTCTTTTTCTACAAACATAACAGAGATGTAATCTCATGGTCATTATCTTATATATTATGATAGGGTTTGTGATGGTTAATTTCATGTGTCAACACTGACTTATATAATGTCTCAGCTGTACTTGGCCTTGTAAAGAAGAACTACTCTTGTCTGACCCCCATCTTGCTTTTCGCTGGCTTAGGACAATGTCACATCAGAACTAGGTAATCCAATTAGAGCCCAATTTGATGTAAATTTCATATACCAGTTCTCATATTGCAGTTCTTCCTTGTTTTCCTGAGACTGACCCCCTACTAATGCCTGTTTGGTTGTATAGCTTGTTAACTGCATTAAAGCACCAGAATGAGGGGGAAAATAGAGGAGGGCATGGGACTCTATTGCCTGGAAGAATAAGATCCTTTTAGTAATTTGGGCCTGGACTGGCCTGACTATGGCTTAGTTTTCAACTTTGGTTTAGTTTTAGCCTTGATCACTACGTATCACTTAAAACTCCTGTACCCTTTCAAACTGGCATCTCTGTACTCTGCCTGCTTGGTTCACTTACTGTGCCCATTTAGACAAATCCCCTTTATTGCACTTACCCCACGGTGGTCAATAAGAGCCTGCTAAGTGGAGGAATTATCCTGGTTATTGGCCCCTTGAATATTTGTTACCATCATACTTTTTGGTGGAGGGTTTTAGGCATTTCACATATTAGAGGTCAAGCTCTTCAGTTTTAGCTGCGAGTAAGTGTACGCCACTCTTCAAAACTGCCCTTGGGATTTGGTTTGCTGCCACCAAATGATATTAGTGTGTTACACTTAGTGATTTCCTTAAAATGGGAAATAATGGTATTTTATTAGAAGCCTCAAGCATAGACTTTAAAGATTCATTATATATAAGAAGTAAACCTGTTTTTTTTTTAAGTTTATTTTGTGAGAGAGAGAGAGCGAGTGAGCAGGGGAGAGGCGGAGAGAGAGAGAAGGAGAGAGAGAGAAGGAGAGAGAGAGAGAGAGAGAGAGAACGAGAACCAAGCAGGCCCCACACTTGTGGAGCCCAGCGCAGAGCTCTGTTTCACTAACTGCAAGATCATGACCTGAGCCGAAATCAAGAGTTAGACGCTTAACCAGCTAAGCCACCCAGGTACCTCAAAAAGTAAATCTTTTTAACCAAAATGGTAAGCTTCTGCAAACATTAAATGTTCAAAAATACAATACGTTTATGGTGAGATTTTCTTTAGAAGCAGTTAAATATTAAGATAAAGGGATATGTTTGGGTAAAAAATGGCTCTTTACTATCACAAATTATTAATTTTTATTAATTTTAACACAAAATAATGTATGGTTCTTGAATCAAAATTCAAATAATACATAAGTGTAGAGACTAAAGAGCTATAGCTCCTCTTATCTCATCGACCTAACCAGTCCCACTTTCAAAGGGTAACTACTGTAAAACGATTGATGTGTTTTCTTCCAGATGTTTTGTATGCACATTCAAATATATATGTTTGGATATTTTTTAATGTTTATGCTTTTTTATTATGAAAAATGGTTGGTGGTTGATGTATTGTCCTGAAAATTACTCTTTTTAATATAACTAACTGACAAGGACGTACTTTCATATTAGTACATACTTTTCAAAAAAAATTTGTTAAATGTTTATTTATTTTTGAGAGACACACAGAGAGAGAGAGAGAGAGAGAGAGCAAGAAAGCATGAGTGGGGGAGAGGCAGAAAGAGAGAGGGAGACATAGAATCTGAAGCAGGCTCTAGGCTCTGAGCTGTCAGCACAGAGCTTGACGTGGGGCTCAAATTCATGAACTCTGAGGTTATGACCTGAGCTGAAGTCGAATGCTTAACCGACTGAGCCACACAGGCACCCCGGGAACTTACTTTTTTAATGACATCATGACATTCCATAATCCAAATATACCCTGATTTATTTAACAAGTTATTATTTTGGATTTGAGATGGTTTCCTTTATTGTTATAAATAATGTTATCAACATGCTTATATAGATACCTTCTATTAGTTTTCTATCATTGAATACTACATTATAACAAACTTAGCAGTTTAAAGCAAACAAATATATTATTTTACAATTTCCCAGGAGGCTTGACTCAGGAAAAAATCTGCTTCCAAGCTTCCTCAGGTTGATGGCAAAATGGCTTTCCCTGAGGCCGACTGAGATTCTCGATGTCTTACTGGCTATTGGCAAAGGGACCACTCTCAGTTCCTAGAAGCCACTTCACCTGCCACATGGTGCTCTGCATAGACTCTCTCACAGTTTGTGTATCTCTAATGTTGGGAAAGGCTCAGTCTCTTTATAGGGGTCACCTAATTAGATCAGACCAATCAGAATAATCTATTTTTTTTAAACTAACTCCGGAGTCTGCTAATTTCAGTTGACCCTTGAACAGGGCAGGAGTTAGGGGCCCTGAACCCCCACACAGTAAAAAATCCACATATAACCTTAGAGTCCCAACAAACTCTACTAATAGCCTGCTGTTGACCAGAAGCCTTACCAATAACATAAACAGTTGATTAACACATATTTTGTATGTTGTATACATTTATATATTGTATTCTTATAGTGAAATAAGTTAGAAGAAAATGTCAAATTCATAGGGATGATTACAGTACTGTACTGTATTTATTGAAATATTCACATATATGTGTACCTGCATTGTTCAAACTGGTATTGTGCAAGGGTCAACTGTAACAACATAATAACAGGATTGATTCCCATTATATTCACAGACTGTGCTCACACTCCAGAGAGAATTACAGAAGACATATACATCAAGGAGTGGGAATCTTGGTTATCTTAGAATTCTACCTGTAACATACCCTTAGGCCTTTGTATGTTTATATGCTGATAGAGTCACTGAAGTAGAGTTGCCAGGCTAAAAGTATGGGTGTTAGAAATTTTGGTTTACATTTAACTTTTAAAATATTGTATTTCTTTATACTCTCAATAAAGCCCATTAGATTATACTAACCCCAATCTTACCTATTAGAATGTAAGCACTATAAGCACAAGTATTTTTATTTTTTAATGGAAATATCTTTAATATCTAGAATAGTTATTGGCATGCAGTACATACTCTTGGTTAAAAGCTTTCACCATGGGAGTGCCTGGGTTGCTCAGTTGGTTAAGTGTACAACTCTTGATTTCAGCTCAGGTCATGATCTCATGATTTGTGAGTTTGAGCCCCGCATCAGCACAGAGCTTGCTTGGGATTCTCGCTCTCCTTCTTCCTCTCCCCTTCCCCATCCAATAAATAAATATTTAATATTTTAAAGTTTATTTATTTATTTTGAGAGAGACAGAGACAGCACAACTTGGGGACAGTCAGAGAAAGAAGAGACAGAGAATCCCAAGCAGGCTCCTTGTTGTCAGTGCAGAGCCCAATGGAGGGTTAAATTCACAAAACCTTGAGATGATGACCTGAGCCAAAACCAAGAGCTGGACGCTTAACCGACTGAGCCACTCAGGTGTTCCAAATAAATAAACGCTTTTTTATAAAAAGAATTTCCATAATAATCATTTGCTACCTTATGAACATTTCATTATCTTATAAAGCATCAATGTCTATTTTTCTACCCTCAAAGCTGCTTTTCTATTTACCCTTAAGAAAAGGATTGGATATCTCTCTGTTTCAGGAATTATTAATGTACTATTTGTTTTGCTGTACAATTAATACGTGTCTCTGTCTTTGTGATTTTTTGTTTCTTGTTTTTGTAATGTTTATTTATTTTTGAGAGAGAGACAGAGGAGAGAGAGAACCCAAACAGGGGAGGGGCAGCGAGAGAGGGAAACACAGAAACCGAAGCAGGCTCCAGGTTCTGAGCTGTCAGCACAGAGTCCAATGAGAGGCTCGAACTCGTGAACTATGAGATCATGACCTGAGCTGAAGTTGGACGCTTAACCAACTGAGCCTCCCAGATGCCCCAATACTTGTCTTTGTCTTTGAAAAAAGGTAGAGGTACTTCTGGACCCTCCTTCTAGACTTTTTAAGCTGTAACTTTGATCTGCATCCAGAATTGTACATCCTTACGCCAGTTAGCTTATTTCATTGATAATCCCTTCCAAATGCCTTTATAATACTAATTATTTTCAACTACAAAGAGGCCACATCCCTGACAACAGAACTTCAACAAGAAGTTAAACAAATATTTTCCTTTCAATTTGAACAAAGAAGGTTAACAGAATGAAGATGAAAGTATCTATTATTGTAAGTGTGGTGAAGAACATTTTGATTAGGGGAGAATCCAAATAATGTGTTGGAGAATAGAAGCAAGGTATTTGGTAGGGGTGAAAATATAATCCAGAATAATTAAAAAAATATATAGAAATCAAATTGTGTTTTTATTTATTTTCCATTTTGACAATTGGAAAGCATTTTTCCAGTTTTATTGAGGTATAATTGACATATAACTAGTATAAATGACATAACATATATATAATGTTATATATAACATTATGTAATTGACACTAAACATTTGTTTAAAGACATTGTGATGATTTGATAAACATGTATATTGTGAAATTACCACAGATTATTTGATACATCTCCATTATGTCACAGTTACCTATTTTTTTTTTTTTTGGTGTGAGCAATTAAGATGTATCATTTTAGCAACTTACAGGTATGCAATACATGTTGTTAACTATAGCATTAGATTTGCAGAACTTATTCATCTTATAACTGAAAATTTGTATTCTTTGGGCAAAGTCTTCCCACTTCCCCCATACTTAGCCTCTGGTAACCAGTAATCTACTCTATTTCTGAGTTGGGCCTCTTTAGATTCCACATATAAGTGATAGATATCATATTTGGCTTGATACCAAATACCAGTATTAGTCTTTTGTTATCTAACTTAGTTCACTGACCTCAAAGTTCATCCATTCTCTCATGAATCGTGCGATTTCCATCTTTTAAAAAAGCTGGAGGGGTGCCTGAGTGGTTCAGTCAGTTGAGCATCTGACTCTAGATTTCAGCTTAGGTCATGATCTTACAATTTGTGAGTTCAACACCTTTATCAGGCTCTGTCCTGACAGCATAGGACCTGCTTGGGATTCTCTTTCCTCTCTCTGCCCCTCCCCAGCTCTCGCTCTCTCCCTCCCCCGCCTTTCTCTCTCTCCCTCTCTCTCACAAAGTAAATAAATACTTTAAAAAAGCTGAATACTGTTCCATTGTGTATATATATCACATTTCCTAATCCATTTGTCTCTAAACAGATAATAAGCTTGTTTCCATATCTTAGCTATTGTGAATAGTGCTACAATAAACAATGAAGTACAGATACCTTTACAAGATAGTGATTTCATTTCCTTCAGATGCGTATCTACAAGTGGAAGTGCTAGATGAAGTGGATTTTCAGTGGAAATTAATTAGATTGGAGAAAAGAGTGGGAAGATAGTGTTGTATTTGATAGAGGATGTTAGAGTCCTTGATTAATAATTTGTGGTATTAAAATTATGTTTTAAATTGCAAAAGTAATACATTTTCATTATCTAAGAATCTGAAAATTGAATAAGAGAAAAAAATTTGAAACATCAGATTGTGTGGAGAAAAAATAGATTAAAATCTTGATTTATTTTTTTCCCAGTCCTTTTGTTTACATATCATACATTTACCTTACAATTTCACAAAAATGGAATAATAGTAAAAATACTATTTGATAATTTTCTTAAAAATCTTAAAATGTTTTAAATAACTTTTACTGCCTTTCAACACAGATCTATGGTATAATTTTTCAAGACTATAAAATATTCTATTCTAATAATGAAATATTTTTATATAATTGCTTTTATTGTTTAACTAAAGAGCCATTTAATTGTTTTTTAAATATATATTTTTTATTTTCCAAATTATTATACAGCAAAATTGACCTTTTCCCCTTTGGATTTTAATCGATGCATAGGTTTGCACAACCTCCACCATATTCAGGATGCAGAATCTCAAAAATCTCCTCTATTCCAGCTCTTTTGAGAGATTCTCACTCATCCATTTCCCCTGACAACCACAGACCTGTTTTCCATCATTATGGGTTTTTTTGCCTTTTTAAAAATGTCAAATCCTGGTTTCTACTCCTGAAACAAATACTGCAGTATACATTAACTAACTTGAATTTAAATAAATAGGTTTAAAATTATAAATAAATAAATAAATAAATGTGTGAAATCTATGGAATGTATGTATGTAACCTTTTGAAACTGTTCTCTGACTCAGCATAATGTCTTTAAGATTCATCTAAGTTGCTGTTCGTAACTTTTTTGTTTTTAAACTCCTGAGTAGTATTCCATAGTATGGATATTACAGCATCCGTCCATTAAAAGATATCTGGTACCTCTCTGTCCTCATGCTGCTCCACTGTGACCCTGCCAAAGCCTGCAGATGAACACCCCACCTCTAGGCACTGCTCCACTGTGGCCCTGTTCAAACCGACCAACACGTGCCGCTCACACAGAGGATACCCCATGAGTGCCTGGCTCTGGTGACCAAGGAGGATTGTGTTTCTGCGTTCTATGTGTCTGAAACCATTGGAGAGATAGCTCATGGCAGGCTACCACCTCCCGGCACTATGCGGATAGCAGACTGAAACACACCCCCTGTCTTCTGGTAGAGAGAAAAAAAACCTGTCTACTTGACCTGGAACCTCAGCTTGAGAGTCATCAAGACTTTATCACACATCTGGAGGTTATAGTATTCTCAGGGAATGTAGGCCAGGGGATACAGTCTTTGAATTCTCATTCAGCTCCGCTATAGCTCACCAGTATTTATCTGAAGAAAAGAAAAACACTAATTTAAAAAGATATATGCACCCCTATGTTCACTGCAGCATTATTTACAATAGCCAAGACATGGAAACACTCTAAATGTACATCAATGGATGGATGAATAAAGAAGATGGGGTATTTATATGCAATGGAATTCTACTCAGCTATTAAAAAATGAAATCATGCCATTTGCAAACAACATGGATGGAGCTTGAGAGTATTATGCTAATTGAAATAAGTCAGACACAAAGACAAATACCATATGATTTCACTTATCTGGAATCTAAAAACAGAACAAATGAACAAACAAAGCAAAGTAAAACTGCTAGGTTCAGAGAACAGATTGGTGGCTCCCAGAGGGGATAGGAGTTGGGGAATAAACAAAATTGGTAAAGGAGATCAAGAGGTAAAAACATCTAGTTATAAATACATAAGTCATGGGGATGTAATGTGTAACATTGGGACTATAGTCAAGAGTACTGTATTATAAATATGAAAGTTGCAAAGAGTAAATCAAACACATAAGAAAAAATGTAAATTTGTATGGTAACAGATGATAAATAAATTGACTTAATGTGGTGATCGTTTCTCAATGTATACAAATGTTGACTCACTGTGCTGTACACCTAAAACTAATGTAATGTTATATCTCAATTATACTTCCATAAAAAATAAGGATATCTGGGCTGTTTCCAGTTTGGGGCTATTATAAAAAATGCTGCTATGAACATTCATGTACAAGTTTTCTGTGGATGTGTTTTTGTTTCTCTTAGGTGTATATCTAAGAGCAGAACTGCATATTTTCTCTTTCCACCAGCAGTGTATGAGGATTCCAATTTCTTCACATCCTTGTCAACATTTGTGATTGTCCATCTTTGTTATTATAACCATTCTAGTAAGTGTGAAATGGTATCTCATTACGGTCTTGATTTGCATTTTCCTAGTGACTAATGCTGATGAGCATCTTTTCATGTGCTTACTGGCCATTTGTGTATCTTCTTTGGAGAAATGTCTGTCATTTCCTTTGCCCATTTTAAATTTATGTTCTGTAATTTCTCACTGACTTATAATGGTTCTTTATATATTCTGGATACTAACCCTGACCAGATATAGAATTTTAAGTATTATTGTTGTTACTAATATCTGGAAGTATAAACATTATAATTGGAATTAAGGATAAAGGAACAGAAGAAACATAGTCCTTTCTTTCTAGGAGTTGAAAGTAGTGGAACAGTAAAACTTGAGGATGTCTTTTCAATGGAAGGGGCCAGAGACAAAGCAGTTAATATTTATAAGCCTCAGGAAATGGGAAAGCTAACTGTCCAACTAACAGTGATGGGTAAATAGGGAAAAGATGGCTTGGGAAAGAAAAATTGTAACCATTGTTCACTTTGTTTTATTTAATAATTGTCCTCTGAGGCCATTTATTAATGTATTAGTGTCTTTTTGGAAAGTTGTGACAAATATCCTATGCAAAGATCAGGCTTGAGTCAAATTGTATATTTACTGTAATTTTTTATACCAGTGCTTCTCAAACTGAGTATGTGGATATGTGTTCAATGGATACATTATGATCATCTGGCTCATAAAGATATACTCTTTGGATGGGGGTGACTGGGTGGCTCAGTCGGTTAAGTGTCCAACTTCTCCTTAGGTCATGATCTCATGTCCATGATTTCGAGCCCTGCATTGAGCTCTGTGATGACAGCTCAGAGCCTGGAGCCTGCTTCAGATTCTGTGTCTCCCTCTTTCTCTTCTCCTCCTCTGCTTGTGCTCTCTGTCTCTCAAAAATAAATAAACATTAAAAAATTTTAAAAATATCTATACTCTCTGGGCTACATACTAGGTTTACTATAATATACACTTTGAGAGAGATACCTGAGAATATGCATTTTAAATCTGCTTCCTCAATGATATGGAAGTATCGCTAGATTTAACAATGACTATACAAAATGAACAAAAGCCATCAGGGAGATTTGTTTTGCAACATGGCCTACCCAATGAAGACAGGAAAACTGTTTCCTTCTTATATTTATCAGTTCTGATAAAGAATTCAAAGGCCCTTTAGGAATCCATCAACTTACTGGTTGAGTGAATAACAAACATGGCAGAGAAAGTACAATTTAAGATCTACAATGTAGATAAACTCAAGTACCCCTCTCATGTGTAACTGAGCCCCATGGTATGTAGAACTGTGTTGATGTGGCCTTTTAGCATACTTGCATGAATAGAGACAGCTGCATACACAGGCAAAGTAGGCCACTGCTTTTGTCAGATGATCTAGGTGTTGAGGGTAGAGAGTCCTAGGCTGTCTTGCCTAAACACTTCTACCCTCTCACTACTTGCTAACTGAAATTCAGCAATAGAGCTGAAGCTGTTGATCCCTTTAAAAAATGCAAATAAAGGTGATCCCAAATTTTCTGATAATTCGGGTTTCTAGAAACTGGTAAAACTGATCACATCCAGCAGCTGTTTCCCCCTTAAGCATTTTCAGTTCCTTAACTCATGGCAGCCAGTTTCTAGAAACTGGTAAAACTGATCACATCCAGCAGCTGCTTCCCCCTTAAGCATTTTTGGTTCCTTAACTCATGGCAATCAGTTTGGAAAGTGTGTGCCAAGTATTTATTTATTTAACTATTAATGAAATACACATTGGGTGATTTCACTTAAATTTTTTCCTTGCAGATTCAAGCGTTACATAATCAATCTCTATCACTCATCATATTAGTTAGGGTAAAATTAAAGCTGCTATAACAAAGGACCCCCCCAGTTGCGAGGCTTACAGAAAAAGATATTTCTCATATAACAACAAACCCAGATACCAGTGGTCCAGACTGACTGGTGGACATTCAGGGACTCTGAGGTTTCTTTATTCTTGTTTTTCTACCATCTCTTAGTAGTCAAATTGAGTCAAATCTGTTCCAACCTTCTGTTTTTAGTAAATACACTTTTATTGGAACACAACTGTTTTTGTTTGCATATGCATTGTCTATGACTGGTTTTGTGGTACAATAGAATTGTGTAGTTGCAACAAAGACTCTGTATGGTCAGTAAAACCTAAAATATTTACTGTTTGGCCCTTTACATAAAAAGTTTGCCCATCGCTATCCAAAAGAATCACCTTTATCAACATGGTCACAATTGGGTCTCAGGCATTTCATGTTAGAATTTAGGGTAAAGCAAACATCTAAGGTTTTTGTTGTCATTTAGTATCTTGGAGATCATGTAGAAATTATGCATATCACACTAATTCACATCCCATTGACCAAAATTAGCCATATGACCCAAGATAACTGCAAGAGAGGTTTGGAAATATATGGTCTAGTTATTCTTGTTCCTATTCCACTGGGGAAATAGGATAACCAGTTTGGGGGGACAATTAGCAGACTGTGATACTTGTATTTCTGTAGCTTTTTAAAATATATAATAATCAACTTATTAACATGTTGATGTAAGCATCTGCAATGGTGACTTCAGTCTCAACTGTTGGCTCAATATTGATGGAAATAATCTGTTTAACAATCTCAGAACAACTGTGCAAATCATCAAGTTGCTTGTGGATCCCCATCTGAAAATGGTCCCCAGTCTTAGAACCTTCATCACAAGGAGTTTTTCTTATACTGATCCTCAAGTCTTGGTAGGGATCGAAATTGGTCCTTTCACTTTGAGATTCTTTTCCTTTGCACCTCTGAGCAAGTTGGCACATACTTCCTCCAAAGATTTTACGTTGCAGCTGGTTAGAGTAATTCTAATTCAGTGAATCGCCACCCTGTTTCCACAGGTGTCTTCCTGGTGTCTTTAAAAGCCATGGCTGAGGCTCTGCTTCCTGACTGACTTGTTCCTCTGGGAGAGTGAACAGCGGTGAGTCAGGAGCAGGACCGTGGGGACTCCAATGTCCCCCTGTAGCTGTGACCATGTCTTCCTCAAAAAGCAAGAAACGAGTAAAATAAAAGATCCTGAATCACAATCTCAACAGGGGTGTGTGCCATTGTGAACCTGATCTATTGAGTGATTTTTCAACGGAAAAGAATAGAAGAAAACTTTGTGTACAATATCCATCATTTCATTGTTACCTACAATTACACTGGCTCTTGTGTGGCGTTGTGTTGAATTTGTACACTTGTAGGGGGTAGCAGGAGATAAAAAGCCAAAGAATAAGTAAGGGTCTCAAGAAGTGCAGGGCTGGTTGGGGCACCTGGGAGGCTCAGTCAGTGGAGCCTCTGACTTTGGCTCAGGTCATGATCTCTGGTTTATGAGTTGAAGCCTCACAATGGGTTTCTGTCAGCACAGAGCCCACTTCAGATCCTCTGCCCCGCTCTTTCTGCCCCTCCGCCACTTGTACTCTCCCCCTAAAAATAAAAAATATTAAAAATATTAAATACACACACACACACACACACACACACACACACACATATATATTCTCCATTACCATCCCCAATCCTCTTAATCAGAATCCCCAGCAGAAGGGATTGTCTAGGTTTAAAAAGAAAAATTAGAAGTGCAGGACTGGATTAATATGAATATGAGGATAAAGAGTAGAGGATTAGAAAAGGATCCATGAATCAAAAAGGCCTCAATTTGAATGTGGCATTATTAGTCACTAGCCGTGACAAGCTCTCAGTTTCAGTATCTTCATCTGTAGAATGAGGATAATAATAACCTAGTGTTTATGGTTGTTGTGATGATTAAATTAGGTGATGCATATGTAAATATGTTATGCAGGGGGGCTGACAAGGGGTTAGGATTTAAAAGTGTAAGTGAATATTATTAGGCAATGAAGTGCAAAGCTGCAAAAAAAGGGGAAATTTACAATTATTAATCATCTACTTTGTGTCAGGAGTTGTGATAGGCAGTTTACTTGTGTTATCTCAATGAATACACTATCCACTGGGGTACATATATGTTTAGCACTTTTAAATTCTTTTCAGTCATTTTTGAACCCATAGGATTGTCATAAAATATTTTAATAGGACAAGTTAGAAACTAGAGAGCATAGAGTAAGAAACTGAGCATGAGTGAAGGGAAGGAGAGAGATCAGATGGGGAAGGGAGAGTCAATTACATTACATTGCTAAATGCCGAAAGTGATGCACTACTTTAATAGTATGAATGAACTCACAGTTACTAATATTGAAGACAAATTAAACTTTATATTAAAAGTCAAATTAAAAAAAACTATAATCGGTTTCTTAGATGACACCTGGAAATTAGTGGGCTTTTTTCTTTGTTTGTAATATACGGAAGGAGTATTGATCTTCTAGCTTGGTTTTGGTTATTTATTCTCATTAAAATTACCTGAATATCATATATATTATGATTAAAATCATCTTTTGCAATTATTTTAATGTATTATTGTAGTTCATCAAATATTTGGCATTAAGAATATTAACATTTCACCTTCAGCTTTCATCATCTTTGAAAAGGTTTATGGTAAGAAAAAATCCTCTTGATTTTTACTTTTGAAGTCTTCACTCTATATTACTACCTGATTGTATGCCCAAACAAAAGAAACTTGCCTTAAAACATTTATTTTTTACAATGTCATAGAGTATAGCTACAAGAAGGACTTTTTTCTGTAGAAAGAGCCAAGTATTATATAGAGGAAAATGTAGAGGTATATTTAAAATACCTTTATTAAAGTTTAATTTTTTGAAAGAAACATAATACTAAGATTATGCAAAATTTTCCTGGTAGTTAAATATGATTTATTAAATAAGCTGGTGTCATCCATCATTAACAAAAACGATGACTGCTCAAATTTGTATTAATGCTAACTCAGGCAGTGAGTGATAATTACTTATGCTTGGAAAAATATCATATTTGCATGGAAAATTTACCTGAAGAGGGTGGACATTCAATAAATATTGTAATAGCCAGCCTCACAAATCACTGCTCCCCAGTGATACCCCTCCTTCCTGGTACTCACAGACTTGTATAGTCTCCTCTCATATTGTACCAGGGTTAGGCTTTATGGCCAAGAGCATATGGCAGAATATGACTTCAGATATTAAGCTGTACAAGACTGTGGCTTGTTTGCTGTTCTGTCTATCTGAGCTCACATACTCTAGAGAGAGCCAAGTCATGAACAGGCCTATGGAGAAGCCCACATGTGATTGTCAGTGAATACTTCAGTCCCTTTAGAAAGTGCATCCCCTGTCATAACTTCACCGCTGCCTTATGGGAAGGCCTGAGCCAAAACCACCCAGCTATACTGATCCCAGATTCCTGATTCTCAGAAACTGTTTGCGATAATCAATGTTTCAAGCCGCTAAATTTTAGCGTCATTTGTTACACAGCAATACAAGATCAATATAAATACGATGGCTTCAGACATGTTAAAGAATTTTTTTTAGACAAGGAAGAAAACACTTGATACATATATAAACACATACCATTTATATCTTATATTTTGCTGTTCTACTGGGCAAACCTAATATTTTGGTGTTGATTGCTTATTATGTCACTTATTGCTTACGATTTGCCAAACTGTATAGTCGGCATTTTATAGACATTATCTCATTTAATGATCACAAAAATCTTGTAATGCAGTATTATCTTCAATTTATAGCTAGGGAAACTGAGACTAAAATTGCTTAAGCAACCTGCCAATAGTTACATACAGAAGTGGTATAGCTGGAACAATCCCTGTTTCCTTTGATTCCGAAGTCTGCCCCTAACAAGTATGCAAAAGAAACCCACCAGATGAGTGCCTCCAGTGTAGCTGGGAGAAGTCCTCCTGCACCCCAAATCATCACCTAATCCTCTACCCCAGTGTTTTCCAAACTTTTTTTTTATTAAGACTCCCAGTAAACTATAGTTTACATTGTGTCCATTGTACATACACACTCTCTCTCTCTCTTTCACTCTCTCTTTCACACGCACACACACACCTGAAATAAACACTCGATAAAATAATACTTCCCCTTATGTACTCTGATATTTTCCATTCTAGTCTATTTTAATCAGTTTGATTATAACGCTGCTGGTCTCAATTTCTTAAATGTCAAATCTTCATTTAAAAATTTTCATTTCTGGCTGATCTTGGAAACTTTTCTTCAAAGGTAAATTCTCATATTTAAACAATGTTTTTTTAAGTATTTATTTTTGAGAAAGTGAGGGACACAGCACAAGTTGGGGAAGGGCAGAGAGAGAGAGAGAGAGAGAGACCAAATCTGAAGTAGACTCCAGGGTCTGAGCTGAGCTGTCAGCACAGAGCCCAACATGGATCTTGAACCCATGGACCACTAGATCATGACCCAAGCTGAAATCAGACACTTAAGTGACTGAGCCACCCAGGGGCCCCAAAAATGCTTTTGTTAGTGTGAATGTGGCATAAAGCTATATATAAATGTTCGCTTTGTGTTATAAGTTAAATTCATTCATTTGAAAGGTAAGCACATATGCTGGTACCAATATTGAAAACTTTTTAAAAATGTAAATGCCTTTAGGTGAGGCCTGTTTTCTCTAGTTTATCACAAGCCTCACAAACCCTACTACTTAACATCCATATATTTCCCTCATTTTTATGATCTCTTAGATACCTGAAGGCACTTAATCTTTCAGCTTCTGTTACCTTGTTTTAGAGCAGTGGTTACCCAGGTAGGCAGTCTCATTCCTAGTGGATGTTTTAGAAATGGAGGGAATGGCATTTTCCTTTAGTTGTCCTAGTGCTTGGGGATGGACCTGGCATTTGACGGGTGGTGACCGGGGATTTATTGTATTGCTCTGCAAACAGGGGATAAGCCTACCCAATGAAGATTTTCCCTGTATCTCATATGACTTTTAAACACTCTCAGACATTTATGTAGGGAAACCCCTAAAATAATGTGGGCCTAGAATATAACTCCATTTTTTATATGAACACAAAGAGTTGTGTTTTTTTTTTTGTTTTTACAAAGAGTTTTTTAAGTTTATGTATTTATTTTGAGAAAGAGACAGAGACAGTATGAGTGGAGGAGGGGTAGAGAGAGAGAGAATCCCAAGCTGGCTCCTCACTATCAGCACAGAGCCTGATGCAGGGGTCAATCTCAAACTGTGAGATCATGACCTGAGCCGAAAGTCAAGAGTCAGATGCTTAACCGACTGAGCCACCCAGGCACCCCACAAAACATTTTTTATACAGCTTTAATATATGCTGACCTTTCCAGAAATGCAACTACTGTATACATCAAGGGGAGATATTACTTTATTTTGTTTAGAACTTCATCTAGGGTAGTTTACCATTTCCAAGAATCATGTAATTAATCCATGCTAATGCCCACTGGTGGTATCTGAGTTGTCAATACAATATCCCTATGTTAATCTGCATTTGTAGTCGGCAAACACGTGGCAATTCTGTCACATGCATGGTAATTCTATGGATATATTTCCATAGCTCTTATTTTGCAGGGTCAATTATAAAGAAACAGTAGTGAAAATACTCAGTTCAATATTATTTTATTTATGTGAAATTTAAACTTCTTACATCTGACTACTTCATTATGTCTTGCAGTGTATTCATGCCTGAATATACTGAATATGTGATGTATGATATGAATATGTGATGTATCATATTTACATATTATCATATTAAGAAAGCTTTTTCTGGTGTTTCTCTTTTATGCCTTATTTATCTAAAAAATTTTTAAGTTTATTTATTTTGAGAGAGATAGAGACGGAATGCACAAGCAGGGGAGGACAGAGAGAAAGGGAGAAAGATAATTCCAAGCAGGTTCTGAACCATCAGCACAGAGTCTAACGCAGGGTCTGACCCCACAAACCATGAGGTCATGACCTGAACTGAGATCACGAGTCAGTTGCTCAACTGACTGAGCCACCCAGGCACTCCTCTTTTATGTTTTAGTTAAGACACTATATTGATATTTTGAAATTTTCTGTGTAGACAAGTTGTATATTTTATGGGTTTCTTGAAGAGAACATTACAAAATATTTAAGACAAAGAGGCATTGGTCTGATAGAGGTGAAAAACCACTAAACTATAGCTATGCAACACCGTTACTTGAGCAGTTATTTAAATACACAGGTTTGTAGGCCACAACTAAGGCCTACTGAATTAGAACCTGTGAGGGCTAGGCCCAGCAATTCACCTTTCTAATAAACTCCTGTCATGATTCTGACATTGTCTTTGTGAAATCAGTTCACGAACTGGCATTTGAAAACATTCATCTTGATGTCATCATCTTCTGCCTTTATATTCTTGTGATCTTAATCCCACCTTCATCTCTTTGTAGGAAAGGAAATAAATTATTCCTTCCTACTTTTATTCTAAACATCTCTCCACTGGTTCCTTTATCTCTGTCTACATGTGTGCTTAAAGAGTCAGTGGCTTAAAGAAGTCCTTCTTTGACCCCATTTTCTTCCTAAAACTACACTTTTATCATTCACATTTAATGCCCTGAATGAATGTCTTGAAAGAGTTGTGTATCATCTCTTATCTCCACTAATATTTCTCTGTTCTCAGCGACATGTAATACATCTTCTGCCCTCACCACTTTAATGAAACTATCTTTCAAACTGTTCTGACAATACAATTACATTTTCTCGGTTCTCGTGCTGCTCAATTTCTTTGCAGCAACATACACTTTTGAATACCTCATTCTGCTGGAAAATTTTCTTGGTTTCTAGAACACTGGGCTCTCCTAATTCTCCTCTTACCTCTGTGATAAACACTGGTACAATTTCCTTTTCTGACTCATCATGTATCCACTCATTATAGATTCTTTCAAAGATTCAGTCCCCAGATTAGTTTTCTGTACATATATGTCCCCCATAGTGTGTTATTGGTCATTTGTGTTTAGGATCCAGACCTATATTTTCACTTTCCTTCTGGAAATTTATTTATACACAACACAATATATCTTCTAGATATCTCAATTTTATTTAAAACTGAACTCATCTTTCTTCATAAAGCAGCCAGAGTTCCTTTCTCTTAGGTTAGCTAATGTCACCCCCGAATTACTCAGACTTGAAACTTCAGTCAAGGTAAACAACTGTTTCTCATCCTTCATGTATAACATTTAACAAATTCTACTGATTCTTCTACATTTCCTATAAATTTTAAAAATTCCTACTGTATCTGTCATCATTTCAACCACCTGTTTACCCTTCCACTTTGACTCTGGCCTTCTAACTAGTCTCCCTTCCTCAAAACTCTCTTGTTCCCATCTATAGCTCAGCATCTAACTAATTGGCTTCCATACCCAGGCTGGCAGTGTTTTGTTTGGCGTTGTATAATGATTATTTATTTATTTTCAGAGAGAGAGAGAGAGAGAGAGAGCAAGAGAGAGACCAAGCAAAAGAGGGGGAGAGAGGGGGCGAGACAGAATCCCAAGCAGGCTCTGCACTGCCAGCACAGAGCCCAATGCCAGGCTTGGCCTCTCAAACTGTAAGATCATGACCTGAGCCAAAATTAAAGTCAGATGCTTAACCTAGTGAGCCACCCTGGCACCCCCAGGCTGTCAGTGTTTGACTTCACCATTCATTGCATGACCTTGAACAAGTTACTTAGTCTCTGAATGTGCTTTAATTTTCTTTATCTATAAATTAAAGCCAACAAGAGTATCTACCACATACAATATTTTGAGGAAGAGAAGAGATGGTATATATATATATATATTGCTCCAAAAAGCACCTGAAACAGGCTAAGAACTCTTTAACTGTCCACTGTTATTAACTCTTTGACTCACTAGCATTTTTACCCAGGTTTATATTTTCCATTGAAAAGTTCCTAGTGTACTCTTAGAAATCATTGCAATTGTAAGCAGCATTAATTATTTAGGGTCATTTGATATGATGTTTTGCATAAATTATGAGGAAATAGATTGCCTTTCACTTTGCTCCCTTTGAAGTTTTTGATAAACTATATCATAATGTAAACTATATTGTAATGTAAATTACTCTCCTTTCAGGTCAGAACATGTTAATTATTCCTATCTTATAATATTATTTGCATTTATGGGATCACTTATAGTTCATCTTTGAAATCTGACTGATTGATGTGACCTCACACTTCTGAGTAAGGAACAGAGTACTTCATGAAGTCAATAACCATTTCTTTGATGTGTACTCTCAGTTTTGCCTTATATGCTGTGCTTTTCGCTCTCAGCTAATGAAATTGCTTCTTGGAAGGCAAAGAAAAAAATGTAACTAAAATCCAGAACTGTGGTGCTGGCTTTGAGAATGATATTCTGTGAAAAGTCCTATATCTGGTAGACTAGGGAAGTCTGTTTTTTTCAGTGTGTGTGTGTGTGTGTGTGAATATTTACATAAGCTCTTTGTTGTGTGCTTCTCTTCTACATTGATTTCTCTGATCATTTTATATGTAGTTTATGCAGTGCAAGTTGACTTTTTCAGGGTAAGTCCATTTCTTTTCTTTGATTAAGTTTGAGTTTTATATTCAGGGTGGATGGGTTCCCACTTCTACCCTCACACTCTTGTCCTGGACAAACTATGGGTTTTGAGTAGACGGAAGTTAGATGTGAGTTCACAGAGCTCCGTGCTCAGTATAGCTGGCCCCATGATCCATTTAGTGTTCAAACATGGCTATGAGCAAGAGGCAAAATACAATGCATTTGCCTTGTTGCCCTTTAAAGTGTTAAAAATAAAACAACAGGCCCAAAATGGAGTCACTTATGCTAAGCTGTATGTCACCAAACCTAGACTTAATTGCAATTTCAGTTCTTTCATAACTAGAATCTCAAACCAGTCAATCAAGAATCTCTTGATAAGCACTCGTTAGGTAATCTGCTTGATAGACCCTTGCCATCCCCTAAAAGAAAGCAATCTTGCAGTAAACAACCCATTTTTTTGGCCCAGTAGAACTTCTTTGTTCCTGCTCCCTTCTGCCTATAAATGGTTTTCATTTTGTATAGTTCCTCAGAGCTTCTGGATACCTGCTAGATTAGACGCTGATTGATTCATGAATCATTGAATAAATCTAATAAGATCTTTAAAATTTATGCAGCTGAATTTTGTTTTGTTAACGACAATTTTAAGAGTGTTTTCACAAACAGGTCAGCAGGATGGTAGGAAAAAATGGAGAGTTGAGGAGAGGAATGAAAGACAGAGGGCTGGGGAGAGATCAGCAGATGGAGAAGAGGGCAAAGGTGTATTGCAGAAGAAACTTCTCAGCCTCCTCAGCTGGTTCTTGGAAGATCTGTTGTTTTATGTGTCTCCATACAAGAGGATGTGGCCAGATCTTAGGTATAGACTCTCTTCAACCACTGAGAGCAGCTTTGAAAAACAACCAATTTCTTTTTTTTAATAGTTTATTGTCAAGTTGGCTTCCATACAACACCCAGTGCTCATCCCCACAAGTGTCCTCCTCCATGCCCATCACCCGCCTTCCCCTCCCCCCACTCCATCTGCCCTCAGTTTGTTCTCAGCATTCAAGAGTCTCTCATGGTTAGCCTCCCTCCCTCTCCCCCACTATTTTTCCCCTTCTTCTCCCCCATGGTTCTCCGTTAAGTTCCTCCTAATCCTCCTATACGTGCAAACATACGGTATTTGAAAAATAACCAATTTCTTAATGCAGTATAAGAGATCTTTAAAATTACTATACTCTTGACTTTACCTGAAATCTTTTCTCCTAGAATATATATCCTTACACCTCACCCCTACCCCTCAATTCCTTCCTTTTTTTTTTTTTTTGTTGTTGTTGTTATTGTTGTTACTCACTCCCCTGGCCTTTTGCTTGGCCTCTCTCTCTCTCTCTCAGGTCCCCTGACCTGTTGCTAAAGAAGCTGTGATCCCTGCTTATTAGTAGCTGCTAAGGCATCAGGAAGGGAAGCAGTGGGTGGGGGCCTACCCATATGGTGCATTGAGGTCAAAATATGAATATCATGGAGAAAAATGATGATAGTGTTGCCCCTTATCTTTTTAGAACTATATTGTAAAAAGACCTTCTTCAACTTCCCCATGCATCATTTTCCTCCCACAACTTGTTTGCCTCACTTCTCATTCACTGCTCACCAGCAATCACTCACTAAGCTGGTTGACCAGCTGTCTCCTCTCTTGCCCCTTTATAATCTACCGGGCCCTTCCTTTGCATAGTCATTAACATGGAAAGTATACTTTTACATCATCGAAGCTAATGAAAAAGCAGAATGATTACATGGTCTTTGATTGATGAGGCAGTCATGTTAGTTAAATCAAATTTGCAAGTAGACAGACTGTTGAAGCATTTATTTAAGAAGAGAAATTAAAAAAAAAAAAAAAGAAGAGAAATTCACAGGGCACCTGGGTGACTCAGTCAATTGAGTGTCCAACTTTTGATTTTGTCTCAGATTGTGATCTCATGGTTCATGGGATGGAGCCACACATCTGGTTCCATGCTAACAGTGCAGAGCGTGCTTGGGATTCTCTTTCCTCTCTCTCTGCTTTCCCCCCATGCCCTGCTCATGCTCTCTGTCTCAAAATAAATAACTATTTAAAAAAAGAAGTGGTACGTGAAACATTCTGTACTATGGAGTGCCTCATTCATGTGCTTTAAGCAGCTCCTCCAAAAGCTGAAGACATGGCCTATGACAAAAAGTTGATCGTCTAGTTGGTGCAATTGAACATAAACAATGGGAAAGATTTTAAAAATGAAATATCAACATCTGTAGGACGATTTTGTAATAAATTTTCTCTGTCATAAAGGTAGGCCACTCTGTTGGGATCAATGAAGGAAGATATCTGATGGGTTCCAGTTAGACTTTGAAGAAGTACTACATGGAATCGGATGAATTTAGAGAGAAAAGAACAGAGAGCTTAGGACTGAACCGTGGTGAATTCCAAAAGTCAATGGGTAAATTTAGATTTGGATTCAATACTATTTAGTGATTGGTCACTGTGTGCTAGGCTTGGTATTTTTACATATGAGATCTCATGTAATTGTCATCAGAGCTTTGGGATGATATTGATTCTCAGAAGGATTATGTAGCTAGACCAAGATCACGCAGTTGGAAATTGATAGTTTAGATTCTAATGCTTGATAGTTTATTCTAAATCCAGTGATTTTTCCAACAAAAAGGAAAAATAAACAGAGAAATAAAATCTTGAAAGGTAGACCAGACAATGAAGATAAGAATGAAGCAATCTGAGAAGTGACCATTGAATTTAGCTAAGAAACATGTTTTTGGTTTTTGTTTTTTTTAAGTGAGGAATCCATATGGAAGCAAGCTAACAGGTACTTGCTGACTCTCACATGGGGAGAATGTTTTGTTGAAACTTCAGGAACATTTCTGCATTATTTGCATTAAGAAGGATTAAATACAAATGATTCAGGCTACAGTGTTTCCTTCGGTAGGTTATGATTAGTGTCTTTCTCCAATAAAGATGTCTGTAAATTGAATTCACAGTACTATGATTTCTATATGTAATGTACATTTCCATTGCATTCTGACGACTTGAGATCTGTCATGAGGAAAAAAAGAAAATAATTAGTAATCAGCAGTGGGAGTTTAATATTTTAATTCTCCAGCTGTTGTGCAAAATGTCTTTGTGCATGTAGATTCAGTTAATCATAAAGTAGGTAATCCGAACAAAGCAGCTGCATTATACAGCCTTTCAATATGCACTGTAGGTGAAAATGGATAGGTTCTTTACTTTATTCCCACTATTCAGGAGGACGACAGATAGCAAAAATCTTTCAAACAAAAGATTCTTAATATTGACAAGGAAATATTAAGAGAAACCTCATGGCCATGGTAGAACTATAGGATATATTGAAATTATAGGATATAAATTGAGATAATTACAAAGGAAATATTATAATTTGACTGTCTACAATTAAAAAATAAATGTATACAAATCGAAACTTTTGCCCGTCTAAATGAATGATAAGCAAAATTTAAGAGCTAATGACAATCTGGGGTAAAATTTTCACAAATATATGGCAGACAAAGGGCTGATGCATTTAATATGTAAAGAAATTTTGCAGATCAGTGACAATGAAAAAAATTTTTTATACAACATACATATAAAGAACTCAACAGTTGAAAGTACAAACAACCTAATAATAAAATGGGCAGAGTACTCCAACTAGTACTTCACTGAAGAAGATATATGGAGAGCAAAGAAGCGCATGAAAAAATCCTCAACATCGTTAGTCACTAAGGAAATGTGTATTCAATCCACATTGAGATCCTACTACATACCTGTTAGAATGGCTAAACTTCAAAAGACTCATTATACCAAGCATCTGCAAGGATGTGGAGTGGGGACATGAGATATTTGCACATTGCTGAAGAGAATGCAAAATTGTGCAGGCACTTGGAACAAGTTTGCCACTTCTCTTAAAAGTTAAATGTATACTTATCATGATCTAGCCATTCTATTCACAAGTATTTACATAAGAGAAATAACAACTTATCATCCTGTAATTACCTGTACATGAATATTCACAGCAGTTTTATGTGTTCATTGGCTCAATTGGAGTGATGGCTTCATGCTTGCATAGATATATCAAAATTTATCAAATTGTACACTCTGTGAAATTTCTTGTATGCCAATTATAGTTGAATACAGTTGTTTAAAAAAAAAAAAAGTATAAAAAAATGTGCCCTGACAACAGTTCACCCCCATTGGGGACTAGGACCTCACACCATGCAGAACCTAGAATTGTGAAGATGGAAAGCACAAAGTCCTCCTCATTGGAAGTGATGATAACAAGACCACTCCTGCTTTGATCCCCTGTTTTTTTGGACTCATTGACTTTAGCCTTCCTCTTGAGGATGCAATGCCACAGAGGTCTCTAATTTACTACATTTACTACTTCTTGGAAGATGGCACTACTTTGCAGAGCATTGTATCCAGGCTTTTCCTTTAGCTGGAAAGACTATTCCAGTGCTCTATAAAGCCAGTTCACTCTGGATGGTACAGTAATGCAGTATTAACTATGGATACCAAGGTCATGGATCTGTTTCTGTACCTCCTTTGTTTTGAATTGTACATTGGTGATATGTTGGATGCTGTATTGTTTAGGGTTCCATGCCCATCGACTGAGCTTCCCTTAAGTCCCTGGATGGTAGTGCTGCCTGAGGCTTTTCAGACAGGAAAGGCAAACCCATACCTGGAATAGATATATATCCCTGTGAGAACAAATCATTGACTTTTCTTATATAGATTGGACTTGATGTAGATGACTTGCCACTAAGTGGCTGGCTGGTCTGAGATATAGAGCCATAACAGGAGCTCAGCATTTGATCTGTTGCTGAAAGGATAGCAATTCAGAGATATCACTAGCTACGCTAGTTTTGGAAAATAGAAGCATATGCTGTTAGGCCTATATATATAGCCTTCATCTTTGCCAGTCTCTTATCATGCCCATTGTGCCATTTCCAGGGTGACTGATGACAATGGCTAGCTGATGACAACTGGCTGAGTTATTTTGTCTGCTTGGTTTTTCAGTGTGTCTTCCATGGTGGATGCATTCTGCTGGACATTAATGTGTAATACAAAAAAATCTGAATATTTTCTGCCCACTCCCTTTGTTCATATGCCTCTATTCCAAACCTTTTTGGGTCTGATTTTCCAGTCTTTTCCTTCCAGGCTCCTGACCAGATGGCCAGAAATTTATCATTTCCTTTACACACTTTTTTTCTTGCTCTTTCTAATAATTTGGATGTAAATATATTCTATTTCCATTCTTTTAGTGGTTACTATTAAAAATTTACAATGAATACTCACTGGAACCTAAAGTTAATAACTATTTTTAGGCTTCTCCTGAATCGTTTGACTCTGACCACTTAATCTCCATCTCACATGTTACAACTGTCCTGTATTTTAGTTTTACCTTATTTTTCTTTTTACTCTCTGGATAAGATGATATTATTTTTTTATTCAATTAACATTTGTTTATAATTATACAACTCCTTGTTCTTTTCTCATCATTCCTTTTTGTGTCTTGAGCCTTCCTTCTGGAAATCGTCCTTTTCTTTATTCTGGAAGTACATCTTTTAAAATTCCCTTTTCGTGGTCTGTTTTATGCAAATTCTTTCCGTTTTTGTTTTTCAGAAAAGTGAAGTTTAAAAAAATTAGAAAGAGAGTGTGAACAGGGCAGGCAGAGAGAGAGAGAATCTTAAGCAGATTTCATGCTCAACGGGGAGCCCAACTCGGGGCTCAATCCCATTACCCTGGGATCATGACCTGAGCTGAAATCAAGAGTCAGATACTCAACCAAGCCACCCAAGTCCCCCTCATAAAAGTGAATTTTAAATGAGAGCTAATCTGAATATCAGATCATAAATTAAGAGTTTGTTACCCTGCCATGTTTGCTGTTATTAGTCTGGTGAAGTCTGTGAGTTTAATAGTCATTCATTCAAGGTATTTTTTCTTTACTCTCTGGCTGTCTTTAACATCTTTTTGGTTGGGTATTCTGCAGATTCACTGTAACATGTCAGATGCAGACTTTTAAAAATTCATCCTGCTAGTAACTTCATTGTGTTTCTTCAACCTGAAGGTATCAGTCATGATCTTGTTGACTCTTATCTCTCTCTCATTCTCCAAATTCACGTTTTCTGGGACTTTGTTCACATACCCATTGGATCTTCCCATTATATTTCCATGTTTCTAAACTTCTCTTTTAATAATTTTCAGTCTCTTTGTCTTTCTGAACTGTAGTTTTGGGTAATTTTTTCAGATTTATCAGTTCTACGATCTGCCCTTTATTAGTGTCTATCCAGTTGTTTCGTCTGTTTATTGGGATTTAATATTTTAGCTCACGTTTTTCATTCTAGTTGTTTTATTTGGTTTTGAAATATAGCTGGCCTTTAAAAATAATGTCATTTTCCTCGATGAAGTTTTGATTATTATTATTTATTTCTCAAATGCATTTTCTCTATTTTCTATGCTGTATCCATTAATTTCAGTATTTCATGTCCTTGAGGATCTAATTTTATTGTTTATTTTATCTGCTTACTCACTGCCGTGGCTAATTTGATCGTCTGCCCTATAGTTTGGGGCTGTGTGGTCACGTGCATGAGGCTTTATCTGTAGAAATCCATAAACTTGCAGGTCCATGGTTCATTCTTTCACAGAAATTTGTATTTGTTTCTGCTAGCCACATCAGGGCCCTAATGATTGAGGGCCACATTAAGTTAATTTCTTAGCGTGGGGCTTTTAGGATCATGTAAAAAGTGTCACTTTAGCCACAAACTGGTTTCATTGGCCTGTGGTTTTGAATTCTCAGAGGAGATATTTTTCCATCAAAGGCTAAGTTGGAACAGACAAGAATTCTTTTCAGCTTTCTTACTTTGCTAGTGGGTGGATTTTTTTCCAGTCTGCCATTTCGTTGAGGTGTGAAACTTTGAGATTCCTAGTTTTATGTGGTGTCTCGATTCCCACTATCCACTTTATACAAACTTTGTTTTCTATTTGGCTGTTAAGCCAAATATTTTGGATTTTTTTATAGTAGTAAATCGCTTCTGAGCAGCTGCAATTTCATAATCGGCTTATCTCAGATTTCTGTGTGTGTGCTTGTGCACAGGCATGTGTGTGTGTGTGTGTATTTGTATGTGAGTGTATGTGTCTCTCTCTTTTCTTCTCCTTCTCTCTTCTTCTCCTTCCCCCAATCCCTCTCACTAACTTCCTCCATTGCTCTAAAATTTGCTCTCTTTCTTGGGATCATATGCATGAATATTTTTTAACTTTATAGTTTGATCAGCTACGAATTTAATAGCATGCTTATTATATTTTAATCCAGAATTTCTTGGAGTTTTTAATGGATTTTTTCAAGATGTCCAATCTGCTATATTTCTAGGAACAGAAGTTGACATGCATGACCTTTTAAAATAAAAAGTAATAAAATTAATTAACAGCATATATACTAACTCAATATTATGAGTTAAGCAAATTTTTCTTGACTTCAATCTATATGGTAATAACACCAGGCAGTGATAGAGGACCTGAAACTTTTTCAAAGCATTTTCATATTTTATCTAAATTTGACTCTCTCATAACATTCGTAAGGTTGAATATCTGTACTAGAGAGGTGAAGTTACTTGTCAAGGTCATATAGCAAGTTAGCAAGAACTCAGACCATTAGATGCTAAGACCATTACACTCTTATCTGTGTACAGATTGTTCACAAAGTAGGAATGTTTGTCTCTACACTGAAAAAACCTTTGATGTCAGAAATCCAGAGAGCCACACGTAAATCTTCCTACTGAAAGCACATTTTGAACTCCAAAGTTTGTGCTTTAGGATTGGAATATAAAAAAGAAACTATGCTGGAGGCCCTGGCTACAGCTTTCTCTGGGTTATAAAGGCAGAACAATTTGTTTATACTTCTCTCTTGGTATGCATCATGTTATATCCTATATTATCATTACTTATCTAAACAAATAAAACTTGGAAGTGTTAAGAATCAACTGCCCTTCTGTCCCTAAGAACTTTAATCAACAAAATCACCCAGGCTAAGCCTTGTGTCCCCGCTTTTCAATATGCATAGGTATCTTTAGGCCAACCTTTCAGTCACAGTCGCATTCTGCATGGCCTGACATGCAGATGGGTATTTCTTTGAATATAATCCTGAAGGAATGATGTTTCCTTTTTATCTGAAATTTTAACCTCCTTGGAAGTTATGCTGACGCAAACACAGCTGGGCAAGACCAAAGATATTTTTTGTAGGTAAATAGTATGAGTTGGTTACAAACTAAACAAATCTATGTAGGTGGTCCCCATAAGCTCATTTGCTTGAGACTTGTCAGCTTATCTTGTCCGTGCTTGTAGGAGATGCATAGGAACTGAATCCTCCCTATAAAAATGGATGAGGTGATTGGAAGATATTCCTGAAGGCAAGTGGGAGGGAGAGGCCTGAGTTGCAGGGAAGGAAGGAAGAAAGACTAAGCTATGATGTTTTTATTTTCCTTTAGTTTGCTGGAAAGGGGATACAGGTACAAAGGCTTGCAAAATGAGTTTATGTCTCTTTAATTGGGAAGCCATCGATTAGGTAAAATTGGCAAATATGGATTGCATTACTATAACAGTTTAAAATTTTTTAATGTTTATTTTTTGAGAGAGAGAGAGACTGTGAGCAAGGAAGGGGCAGAGAGTGAAGGAGATGTAGAATCTGAAGCAGGCTCCAGTCTGAGTTTTGAGCACAAAGCCTCATGCAGTCTTGAACTTAGGAACCGTGAGATCATGACCTGACCTAGTGTTGGAAGCTTAACTGACTGAGCTACCCAGGCTCCCTTACTATGTGGTTTAGATAGGATGTTCTCTGGATCTTAAATACTGAATTTTGGAACATGGCTCAATGTATTATTGCTTAATATATAATATAGCAATAATAATATAGTAACAACTAATATTTATTGAGCACTTACTATGTGAAAGCTACCATTCTAATTCTGTTACATATGTTAACTAAGTTAATTTTCAGAACAACTATTAGGTAATAATGGTGTCTATATTAATATTGTCTATGTTAGTATCCATATTTCACAGATGAGGAAGTGGGGTCTCAGGTTAAGTAAATTGTTAAGGTTATAAATCTAGAAAACAAAGCTAGAATTTGAGCTCAGACATCTGTTTTCTGTCCTCTTTGTCATCTCCATTCCTTTAGAATTCTTATTTTAACCTTTGCCTTGTTGGGACACCTGGTCGGCTCAGTCAGTAGAGCCTGCAACTCAGGGTCATGAGTTAAAGCCCTGTGTTGGATGTGGAGCCTACTTTTTAAAAATATGGTAACCTAACCTTCTCCTTACTCTTACATGAAATCTCTGCTGCTTCTGTAGATAGAGGTGCTATGGTGCCCACTTAATGCGGATTCACATTCAAACTGTCTTTAGAAAGCTATTGGGAAGTGCCAGTAACCACAAAGCAGTTTCCACATTCTGGGTGAGTTTCAACTGTTCATCAAATAATCCATCAAAAATAGCTAATAGTTAGAGATCCTGAGAGATTACACTTGTATAGTAAGAGTCTGATGATGTAAGTTATCTTGGTTCCATTGAACGTTATCTGCATTTGTCTTAAAGAAGAGGGCACAGGAGGCATGGACACTTTTCCAGTGCAAGGCTCTGAGTTTAGGAAGTTCTTTCATCATTTAGACCTTTCTTTTGGTCCTTCATTCAGCAAATATTTCTTGTGTACCTACTATTTTCCAGGCACTATGCTAGGCACTGAGGGCATTTTGGCAGGCACAGCCTAGTCTGTCACCGCCTCTCATAGCATTTGTAGTCAAACACAGGAAGCAGAAAATCTAATAACCCCACCAACACATGTGTAATTACAAACTGAGACATGTATCACAAAGGAAAGGAATGTGGGACTACAGAGGAGATACTATCACGGAGAGAATATGGCCTCATCTGGAGGCTTAGAAAACACTTGTCTAAGGAGATGACATTCCAGGTAGAGAAAGCAGCATGCAAAGGCCCTGTGACCCTTGTTGTTAGAGCTTAGAATGAGAAATAGATAAATGATTTATTCATAGAACAACAACTCTAGATACAACTGTATACTATTCATAATTTTCAGAGTTAGACATGCTCTTCTAGCTTCTTGTTGGCAAACAAACAAAAAAGACTTTCTTTTGGTAATTGGTAAACTCAATTTTTATTTTGGTAAGATCCTCAGATTAAGGAAACTTTCTCATTTATCCATCAAGTTTTCTTCTCCAGCTCCCTTTCTTCCCTCCCTCCCTTTCACCTTGACACAAAGATTTATTGGATGTCTGTAATATGCCTGCACTAGTATTCTTCTCTTCAACAAAATTCTTGTTAGAGTAGTCTACACGTGCTGCCTCCATTTTCTCACATTCTTGACCCATTGCATTCTGTTCTCTATCCCCATTATGTTCCTGGAACTGCCAAATCTAGAATTCAATTTCTTAGCTCTTCATTGTACTTCATTTATCTCCAGGCTTTTAGCCCTGCTGTTCAAACAATCACAAAACCTCTTCTCATTGGTCTTCTGTGACACAGTTCTCTCTCTCTTCTTCTACCTCTCTTAGTAGTTATTTGTCTTTTTTTTCCTGGCTCTGCTTTCTCTACCCAACACTTCAATGTGGTTGCTTTCCAATTCCTCATTTTCATGCTTTATTTCTCCTTACATGTGTATTCTCTCAGGGTAATCCTATCTACTTCTGTGAAATCCATAGGAATCTGTAGATTTCTCCAGTAGCCTCCTTTGTCTGGGGTTTGAACTCTTTGTACCGAGGAATGTGTTATCTCTCCCTGTTTTCCTGCGGATACTTCATATCTAGTATGTTTGAATGTGAAACCATTCTCCCATTTTTCCTCCCTTCAATTCAATCCCTACCATAAATCCACAGTGATCTTTGTAAAATACAAGTCTGGTTGTTAATCATGTCTCTGCTGGAAAGACTGCAGTGATTTCACTTGCTATCCTAAGTATCTTGTAGTTACACTGTAGTTTCATCTCCACCCCTTTCCCATACCAAACCGCTATCCAAACCCAAAACCTATCTGAAGCCTTTGCATGGGCTGATCTCTCTACTGGGAATGCCTCTTTCCCATTTTTCTTTTTTTGCTTACATTTCATCTTAATATTTATTTATTTATTTATTTATTTATTTTTTTTACAAATAGTTTATTGTCAAATTAGTTTCTCATTCCTTGCCTTTTCTAAACTGCATTTTTAAAAAGCTGCTTTTTGAGAGAGAGAGAGAGTGTGTGTGTGTGTGTGTGTGTGTGAATGGGGAGAGGGAGGGAGGCAGGGAGGACAGGGATCCAAAGCGGGCTACGTGTTGACAGCAGTGAGCCTGATGTGGGGCTCGAACCCATGAACCATGAGATCATGGCCTGAGCCGAAGTCGGAGGCTCAACTGACTGAGCCCCCCTGAGGCACCCCTTCCTTGCCTTTCTAACTTCTGGTGGCTCCTGACATTCCTTGGCTGTTGGCCACACCGCTCGTTTCTGCCTCTGTTCTCTCACTGACTTCTGCTCCGTGTGTGTTAA
>NW_024080928.1:1980952-2155092 GCF_003009895.1 Hyaena hyaena | reverse complement strand
ATTACTTTAGAGCTCTCTTCAGTACAGACTTTTAGCCAAGGAGGCTGGGACAGGACCAGGTCTTGCCAACAGTAAATATAAGGAAATTGGTCAGGGTGGCCTGGGTCCCCTGCAACGACTCTGAACACCCGGCCAACTAGTTCCTTATCAAGTGAGCCCTCAGAGGGCCAGCCCACCCCAAAAGATGGCCAGTCAATTTCACAGAATGTCCGGAGCTTTTCAGGAGTTAATTTTACATCATAATTTCCTGAATATCCCTTTTTGAAATTCCTCAACATACACTCTAGGGGAGTCAGTTTACTCTGCTTTCCACCCATTTCCTCCCCCTAACAGACGACTTTCACTCACAAGAAGGGGAAGATCAGGGAAGGAGGGGGACCAGTTTGGAAAGGACGCACACCCGCTTTGTCCGTTTCCGGCCGCTCTCCTCTCGGAGATATTTCAGGCTCCTCTTAGCATTGGCGGGTTCAGTTTCAATCCCTGACCCGGATCAGACTCCCGAGGAAGTCTGACGCCGCCTTAAGCTTTATGATGTCGCCACTGAACCGCGGATCGGGACTCAACACTCGCTTCGGCCCTTGGTCAGGTCGGAACCTTCCCGTTGTCCGTCTCAGTCACACACATTCACACAACGACTCCAGCCCATCGCCCTACATCCAGCGCCTTAGAGTTGCAGCTTCGTTCCTCTTCCCTTGTGGACTTACTAGTGCAACTCTGGGAGGTGATCAGGCTCCCCTTCTGCCTCTTAGGGGCAGGTCCACCAAAACGAACCCGGGTTCTTACCAGTCAGATGGGCGGCGCTCCTTAAGCTGGTTCCTGGGCCTCGGGTTCCATTAGCGCACACAGGGCCCTCGCCCCGGCTCGCCGGGATAGGCTAGTCCCCTACGGATCAAGAAGTCCACTGGCGCCAGGTGAGGTCGCTTCTCCCGGCGCTCCGAGGCTCGTACCCTGGTGGCAAGGGAGGTGGCAATGCACCGTCTCCGAATCCCGGACGAGCCCCCAGGTAATGTTGCAGGATTCTCGCTCAGAGAGTCGTGACACCAAGACTTTTCTTTCCAGGAAGCAACTTCATTTTGCCGGCACCGTTCAGTTGGGTTCGTACCCAAAAGAACTGAGCGGCCCACATCATATGGCATAGGGTTTTTTATGCATTTTCTATTTCTTTGTCTCCCATATATGGTAATACACATAAACATGCAGCCTGATTAAGTTGTTTCAGTTTACAGGAACATGGGGGATGTAGGCAGCTGGACTCATATCTAGGTGACCTTGAAGTCTTCTCTTCTCTCTTCTTCAATTTTTTTTCTTTCTCCTTAGGGAGGGGTTCCTACCACAATATTAGCACAACAGTGGTGTTTTCTCTCGCTTTTGTAGCCCGTATTTGTATTAGCATATTGGCACACAGTAGGTACTCCATTTATATGTTGAGGGAAGAAAGGGAGAACAGAAAGGAGAGAAGGAGGGAAAGAGGGAGAAAGAGACATTAATATTTTTATCTTTTGTAAAGGAAAATGTGTTTTAATGGTAAACTGCATAGTCTAGAGCAGGGATGTGCAGATGTTTTCTGTAATGGCCAAATAGTAAATAATTTTGGCTTCGTGGGCCATCAGGTCTCTGTGGCAACTCCTCAACTCTGCCACTGCAGTGTTGAAGCAGCCACAGATAATATATACATGAATGGGCTGAGTTCTAATAAAACTTTGCTTATGGAAACTAAAGTTGGAATTTCATATAATTTTCATATATCACAAAATATTCTCCTCTTGATTTTTTTTCAGCCATTTAAAAATGTGAACAACGTTTTTAGCTTATAACCATACAAAAACTGGCTGCAGCTGGATTGGATTCTGAGACCAAACTGCCAAGCCTTGGTCTACAGCACATTCTTCCAAGTTATCTGATTCTGATTCTCTGGAGCTACTGACTGTTCCCCAAGTTGTAGATAATTAACACACATGCAGTCTAATTCCTGTCTGTAGCCACTTAATTTTGTCAGGTAGAGGGACAAGCTCTGCCACCAATGCTAAAGCCAGCTTTGCAAACTTTTATAATTCATTTCAACATGCCTTGACTCCATATGTATTTATACTTCTGTAACTTCTCCCTTAACTTCTTTAGGCTTCTTTCACTTCATTCATGAGTTAGTCATTAATATATTTTATATATTAATATATATAAATAATATATATAAAATAATATATATATAAAATAATATCTATAATAATAATATATATAAAATTATATATATATATATACGTGTGTGTGTGTATGAAATAATGTTTTAAACTTTTGTTTAAAACTCCCTCTTAATACCTTTTACCCAGCTGTCCTTTCCCAACAACAGTAAGATCTGTGATAGAACCTAAAGTAAATTCTGTGGCTTCCTTTCAAATATACCCCCATGCTAAGGCAAAAGCTCACAGTCACTCTTTATTAATGCATTAATGTGCCTCATTTATTTATACTGGCCCCCATGTCAGAAAGTAAGGATTTTCAAGGAAATAAATACACAGTATGTACACAGGGAAAATGAAGGTAAGAAGGTGAGTTGAATCCAAGAATGAGATTAGTACACAAAATACTATGGCAAGAGATGGGCAGTAAATTAAACTCTCAAGTATCTACAGATAGACACAGAGAAGGAATACAATCAGTTAAGTTTATTGCCCAGTGTCCATGAGACAAAAATATACCAGGAGGCTCAGGGGAAAGAAGAGTTGTTCTGGGTAGGAACACCAGAAAGAAGTTTCTGCCTCAGGTTTTCACTAAGAAGCAGCCTCCAAAACCTGCCACTGGTTATTAGTTGAGCTCTTACTAGGCCCAGGCCCAGTTTTTAAGCACTTTGTAGACAAATGGTTTATGCCACTGTCTGAAGGAATTTCTTAGCCAAAACTTAGACCCTAAATTGATTAATTGTCTCTTTATATAAGACAATGAAAGAGAGATTCAGAACACAAAGAGACAGATATAAAAGGGATGCTTTGGGTGTACAGGTTACCTATATGTATATATATACATACACACACATACAATGGAATATTAATATTATTTGGCCATAAAAAGAAAGAAATCTTTCCATTTGTGACAACATGTATGGAGCTAGAGGGTACTATGCTAAGAGGAATAAGTTAGAGGAACACAAGTACCATATGATTTTCCTTATATGTGGAATCTAAAAAACAAAAACGAATGAAGAAACAAAACAAAACTAATCAATATGGAAAATAGAATATTGGTTGCCAGAGGGGAGGGGGATTGAGGGGTGAGTGAAATGGGTGAAGGGGGTTAAGAGGTACAAACTTCCAGTTAAAAAGTACCTAAATAATGGAGATGTAATATACAGCATGGTGACTACAATGAATAATATTGTAGTGCATATTTGAACTTGCCAAGACCATAAATCTCATCACAAGAAACAAATTTGTATGGTGAGGGATGGTAACTAGACTGATTGTGGTGATCATTTCACAGTATATACAAATATCAAATCATTACATTGTACACCTGAAACTAATAAAATGTTATGTGGCAACTTTTTAATTTTAATTTTTTCCATCATGGTAAGTACACTCTTTAATCTCCATCCCCTATTTCCCCTATCCCCCCACCCACCTCCCCTCTGGTAACCATCAGTTTGTTCTCCATAGTTAAGAGTCCCTTTCTTGGTTTGTCTTTTTTTTTTTTTTTTTTTGCTCGTTTTGTTCCTTAAATTCCACGTATGAGTGAGATGATATGGTATTTATCATTCTCTGACTTATTTACTCATCATTATACTCTCTAACTCTATCCATGTTGTTGCAAATGGCAAGATTTCATTCTTTTTTATGGCTGAATAATATTCCATTGTATATATACTACTTATTTGTCCATTCATCTGTTGATGAACACTTGGGCTGCTTCCATAGTTTGGCTATTGTAAATAACACTGCAGTCAGTGTAGGGGGTACATGTGCCCCTTTGAATTAGTGCTTTTGTATTCTATGCATAATTACCCAGTAGTTCTATTTTTAACCTTTTGAAGAACCTTCACACTGTTTTCAGAGTGGCTGCACCAGTTTGCATTCCCCCAGCAGTGCAAGAGTGTTCCCCTTACTCGGCATCCTCGCCAACACCTTTTGTTTCTTGTGTTGTTGATTTTAGCCATTCTGACAAGTGTGAGGTGATATCTCATTGTGGTTTTGATCTGCATTTCCACGATGAGTGACATTAATCATTTTTCATGTGTCTGTATGTCTTCTTTGGAGAAATGTCTATTCAAGTCTTCTAACCATTTTTTAAATGGATTATTTGGTGTTTGGGTGTCGGATTGTATAAGTTCTTCATATATTTTGGATAGTAACCTTTTATCAGATATATCGTTTGCAAATATCTTCTCCCATTCAAGAGGATGCCTTTTTGTTTTGTTGACTGTTTCTTTCACTGTGCAGAAACTTTTTAATTTTAATGTAGTCCCAATAGTTCAGTTTTGCTTTTATTTCCCTTGCCTCAGGAGATATATCTAGAAAAATGTTGCTATAGCCAATGTCAGAGATTACTGCCTGTGTTCTCTCTAGGATTTTTATGATTTCAGGTCTCACATTTAGGTCTTTCATCTCTTCTGAGTTTATTGTTATATATAGTAAAAGAAAGTGGTTCAGTCTCATTCTTTTTCATGTGGCTGTCCAGTTTTCCCAGCACCATTTGTTGATGAGACTGTCTTTTTCTTGTATATATTTTTCCTCCTTTGTCACAGATTAATTTACCATATAATCGTGGGTTTATTTCTGGGTTTCCTGTTCTAGTCCATTGGTCTATGTGTCTATTTTTATGCCAGTACCATACTGTTTAAAGTCTGCAATTATGATACCTCCAGTTTTGTTTTTCTTTTTCAAGATTGCTTTCGCTATTTAAGGTCTTTTGTGGTTCCACGGAAATTTTAGAATTCCTTGTTCTAGTTCTGTGAAAAATGCCGTTGGCATTTTGATAGGGATTGCATTAAATGTGTAGATTGCTTTGGGTAGTATAGACATTTTAATAATATTTGTTCCTCCAACCTATGAGCATAGAATGTCTTTCCATTTCTTTGTGTCATCTTGAATTTCTTACATCAGTGTTTTATAGTTTTCAGAGTATATATGTCTTTCACTTCCTTGGTTAAGTTTTTTCCTATTTTTATTGTTTTGGTGAAATTGTAAATGGGATTGTTTTCTTAATTTCTCTTTCTGCTATTTCATTATTAATGTATAAGAATGCAATAATTTCTGTACATTGATTTTATATCCTGTGAATTTATTGAATTTGTTTATTGGCTCTAGCAATTTTTCGATGGAGTCTCAAGTTTTTTATATATGGTATCATGTCATCTGCAAATAGTGAACGTTTTACCTCTTCCTTACCAAGTTTTTGACTTTTATTTCTTTATGTTGTCTGAGTTCTATGGCTAGGACTTCCAATACTATGTTGAAGAAAAGTGGTAAGAGTAGACAACCTTGCTTTTCCCAACCTTAAGGGAAAATTTGCTCTCAATTTTTTCCTATTGAGTATGATGTTGTTGGCTGTGGTTTTTTCATATGAGGCCTTTATTATGTTGAGATATGTTCCCTCTAGACCTACTTTGCAAAAGGTGTTTATCATGAGTGGATGTTGTACTTTGTCAAATGTTTTTTCTGCATCTATTGAAATGATTCTGTGGTTTTATCCTTTCTCTTATTGTTGTAACATATCACATTGATTATTTCGCGAATATTGAACCACCTTGCATCCCCCTAATAAATCCCAATGATCATGGGGTATGAGTTTAATATATTGTTGTATTCAGTTTGCTAATATTTTGTTGAGGATCTTTGCATCTATATTCATGAGAGATACTGGCTTGTAGTTCTCTTTTTTTGTTGTGTCTTTATCTGCTTTTGATCTCAAGGTGACACTGGCCCCATAGAATGAATTTGGAAGTTTTCCTTCTTCTTCGAGTTTTTGGAATTCTTTGAGAGGAACCGATATTAACTCTCTTTCAAATGTTTGATAGAATTTACTTGTGAAGCCATCTGGTCCTAGGATTTTGTTTTGGGGGAATTTTTTACTTACTTATTCAGTTTCATTGCTGGCAATTAGTCTGTTCAAATTTCCTATCCCTTCTTGCTTTGATTTTGGTAGGTTATATGTTTCTAGGAATTCATCCATTTTTTTCTACATTTTCCGGTTTGTTGGCCTATGGGTTTCATAATATTCTGTTAGAATTCTTTGTACTTCTTTGGTACTGGTTGTTATTTCTCCTCTTTTATTAGTAATTTTGTTTATTTGAGTCCTTTCTCTTTTTTTTTTAATGAGTCTTGATAGAGGTTTATCAACTTTGTTGATCTTTTCAAAGAACCAGCTCCTGGTTTCATTGATCTGTTCTATTGTTGGGGTTTTTTTGTTGTTGTTGTTGCTGTTTTTTTTACTTTCTGTATCATTTATTTCTCCTCTAATCTCTTTTTAAGTTTATTTATTTTGAGAGAGGGGGAGAGCATGCAGGTGAGCAGGGGAGGGGCATAAAGAGAATACCAAGCAGGCTCCACACTGTCATTGTGGAGCCCGATGTGGGGCTTGAACTCACAAACCGTGAGATCATGACCTGAGCCAGAACTAAGAGTGCCAGAACTAAGAGTCAGATGCTTAAATAACTGAGCCATCCAGGTGCCCCTATTTCTGTTCTCATCTTTATTATTTCATTTATTTTGCTAGGTTTGGGCTTTGTTCTTCTTTTTCTAGATCCTTTTGGTGTATGGTCAGATTATTTCTTGCTTCTTGAGGTAGGCATGTGTTACTATAAAGTGCATGGTATGACTTCAGTCTTTAAAACTTTGTTAATATTTGTTTTGTGGCCTAACGCATGAATTTAGCCTCAGTACTTTCATTTTGACCCAGAGTTTACCTTCTGGGTCTGCACTTGGAGGGCTACATAACTATCCTCAGGTGCAAGGAAAAAAAAAAAAAGAGGTCAAGTGTTAATGTCCCATGCTACTGTTTATTACAGTTTGCATACTTTGTCCTTGAGATAATGGCTATTCCTTTGAAACACCCCTACACCCCTAAACCTTACCTTGAAAATAACAAATGTTTTCCTACACATCAGGATAAGGGCTGCTCTCTTTAGCACTTTGTAGCCTTTTTACAATAACCGCTCAATTCTGCTTCTGTACTGCCCGTTTGCCTGCTTGTTCATTATAAAAAGCCCTAAGTCCGTGGGCTGGGGCTGCACATTTAAAGTTCTCTGTTAACTCTGCGCGGTCCTGGCCGGTAAGAAAGACTCCCTTAATTCGGCTTCAGCGGTCTCGGTTGGTCTCTGTGTCTTTTGGCATAACAGCCTATTCTGGAAATTGTTCCATATGAAATTGAAAGGAATGTGGGTTCTGTTGTAGGATGAAAGTTCTGAATATGTCTGCAAAATCCATCTGGTCCAGTGTGTCACTCAAAGGCACTGTTTCCTTGTTGCATTCTGTTTGTATGATCTGTCCATCAATGTAAGTGGGCTGTTAAAGTTTCCTGCTATTATTGTATTATTATTGATTATTCCTTTTATGTTTGTTATTAACTGTTTTATGTATTTGGGTGCTTTCATGTTGGGTACATAAATGTTTAATTGTCACATCCTCTTTTTAGATTGCCCCCTTTATTGTTATATAGCGTCCTTTTCTCTTCTTACAGTCTTTGTTTTAAAGTCTATTTTGTCCACTAGAAGTATTGCTACCGTGACTTTCTTTTGGCAACCATTTGTGTAATAAACGTTTCTCCATCCCTCACTTTCAGTCTGCAGGTGTCTTTTGGTCTGAACTGAGTCTCTTGCAGGAAGCATATAGATTGGTCCTATTTTTTATCCACTCTGTCACCTGTGACTTTTGATTGGAGCATTTAGTCCATTTACATTCAGAGTAATTATTGATGGGTATGTATTTATTGCCATTTTGTAACTTGTTTTTTGGTTGTTTCTGATACTTTCTTTTTGCCTTTTTTTTTTTTTTTTTTTTTTACTTTTCATCCTCTCCCTTATGGTCTTCCTTTCCTCTCAGAGTGTCCCTTTCAATATTTCTTGTAAGACTGGTTTAGTGGTCATGAATTCCTTTAGTTTTTGCTTGTCTGAGAAATTCTTTATCTCTCCTTCTATTCTAAATGATAACCTTTCTGGATAGAGTAATTGTGGATACAGATTTTTCCCCTTTCGACACTTTGAATAAGTCATGCCACTCCCTTCTGACCTGCCGATTTTCTGTTGAAAATTCAGCTGATAGCCTTATGGGTTTTCCCTTGTATATAACTGCCTTCTTTTCTCTTGCTGCTTTAAAACTTTATTTCTGAGGCACCTGGGTGGCTCAGTCAGTTAAATGTCTGACTTCGGCTCAGGTCACAATCTCACAGTTTGTGGGTTTGCCACATCGGGTTCTGTGCTGACAGCTAGCTCAGAGCCTGGAGCCTGTTTCAGATTCTGTGTCTCCCTCTCTCTCTGACCCTACCCTGCTCTCGCTGTCTCTCTCTCTCTCTCTCAAAAATAAATAAAACATTAAAAAAATTTTAAACTTTATTTCTTTATCACTGCTTCTTGCCATTTTAATTACTATGTGACTTGGTATAGACCTTCTTGGGTTGAATTGATGGGGGGAAGTATCTCTGCGCCTCCTGGATCTGGATATCTGTTTCCTTCCCCAGGTTAGGGAAATTTTTGGCAATTATTTCTTCACATAAATTTTATACCCCTGTCTCTTCTTCTTCTGAGATCCCTATAATATGGATGTTAATACACTTGATGAAGTCACTGAGTTCCCTAAGACTATTCCAAATTTCCATAATTTTCTTACCTTGCTTTTGCTCAGCTTAGTTACTTTCCATTACTCTGTCTTCCAGGTCATTAATTTGTTCCTCTGCTTCATCTAGCCTGATGTTTATTCCATCAAGTATATTTTGTAAATGCAATTTATTGTGTTCTTTATCTCTGGTTGATCTTTTTTATCTCTGTGTTAAAGGTATCACTGATGTACTCTCTTTTCTCCAATCCAGTGAGTATCCTTATGAACATTACTTTAAATTCTCTATCAGGCATATTACTTACATCCATTTTGCTTTGATTTCTTGCTATGGTTTGGTCCTGCTCTTTCATTTGGTAGATGTTTCCCTGTCTCCTCATTTTGTCTGATTTGCTGTGTCTGTTCTGTATGTTAGGAAAGTCAGCTACTTCTCTTGCTCTTAACAATAATAGTCTTCTGAAGAAGAGGTCCTGTAGTGCCCTATAATACAGTGTCCCCCGTTCTCCAGGACCTGTTGCTTCAGGGAGTGTCTTCTATGTGTGTTGTATGTGCTCTGCTGTTGAGTCTTGGCCTCTTTTTCCTTCAGTTAAGTTGCTTGCAGAGGTTCTCTTTGCCGATTGTGGGCAGCAAGGTGAGGGGTTGTCTGCTTGTACATCAAGACCTGACCCCACAGCTTTCAGAATGGAGGTCCTGCAAAATGCATGAGTCAGGATATATGTCGTTGGCAGGGTTTGAACCAGTCTTCTGGGGGAGGGGCCCACAGAGCTGGGACTGATGGCGGCACGATCAGGAAGGGCGGATTCAGCCAAGCACAGAGGTGGGGCTTGGTGTAAGCAAGTTAGGGAAGGAGTGTGGCCACGCCACTGGTTCCCACAGGTGGCCCTTGTTTATGCTGCGGTGGGGAGGGAAGTGGTTCCTGCCAGCGCCTTTGTTCCTGGAGGGGCCTCCCATTGATCCATGTCTCTCCAGGCCTTGTTCTCAGATGAGGAAATCCCTCTCTGTCCCATCTGCCCCTGGTGGTTTTCAAACTGCTGGTTCTATGCCATGTCTGTCATGGGCTATTTGTTCTGCTGTCTCCTTAAGGGCAGGTACTGTGCTTCCTTACACCTTCCAAGCTCTCTCAGAGCTGAATCCACTGATTTTTAAAATTCCAAGCTTTAAGTCCTACTGGTTTTCTCCCTCTCTCTCTGTCTCTGTCTCTCTCTGTCTGTCTCTCTCTCTCTTTAAGTCCTACAGGTTTTAGGAACTCATGAAACTCGGCCCCTCTCATTTTCTTTTTTTTTTTTTTAATTTTTTTTAATGTTTTCTTTATTTCTAGGAGAGAGAGAGAGAGAGAGACAGCGTGAGCAGGGGAGGGTCAGAGAGAGAGGGAGTCACAGACTGAAACAGGCTCCAGGCTCTGAGCTGGCTGTCAGCACAGAGCCCGACGTGGGGCTCGAACCCACGAACCGCGAGATCATGACCCAAGCAAAAGTCGGACGCTTAACCGACTGAGCCACCCAGGCGCCCCGACCCCTCTCATTTTCAAAAGCAAATAATACGGAGATTCATCCTCCTTATTCATGGGCTTCCCGGTATAAAAGTCTGTTTTGTACTCTTCTTCACACTGTAGACTCCCTTCCCACCATGGACAGCCGTGTTCTGTTTTACTCCCAGGCCGCATCTTTACCATTCTACCTTCTTCGATGTGGCTTCTTCCCCGCATTTAGTTGTGAAGTTTTTTTCTACCAGTCTTCCGGTCATTTCCTGGGGTATTTTTGCTGCTATGGGTGTTACCTAGTTGTATCTATGGAACAAGGCGAGTTTAGGGTCCTCCTACTCTGCCATCTTCCCTGTTAGATGGCAATTATACCTCAAAAAAATTAGAGTCATGCTGCCACAAGCTAAGGAACTACCAGAAGCTGAGAGAAGCCCTAGAACACATCCATCCCTAGTGCCTTCACAGAGAGTGTGGCTCTGCTGACACCTTGAACTTGGATTTCTAGCCTCCAGAACTGTGAGACAATAAATATGTGTTCGTTTAGCCACCTAAGTTGTGGTACTTTGTTATAGCAGCTCTAGTAAATGAACACATATTTATAATTATTTTCAACAGCCTCGCTCCTGACAGCCATGCCATGTTAACTTAGTGGTGTGACTAAGTAAATGAGAAGAATAGAATCACAGGAGCCATGCAGACTAGAAACATTTTGCCACATGTCCACATGGGAATTATGGGGTTGTATTTCTAGCAAATCATCACCTTCAAAAAGCTTACACTTCCTGGTTTGGTCAGTATCTACATACAGTATTGACTATCCTGTAAGTTTTCAATAAATCCTTACTGGCTACCCGTATGGCTATGCCCCCGACAAGTATAAAAAACTGAAAACCGCCACACCAAGATGGGGGCCGTCTGAGAACGACTCAAGGCACCAGCTTCTGTCATTTGGAAGTCTAAGTAAGTGCACAGCAAGGTCATGTTCATATATTCCCCACCTTTCAGTGTTCTTACATAATCATAGACTTTTAGACCATACTTCTAAGGCATTTTGTTACAGTCCTGCAAAATCTTCATATTAACCCAGGCCCAAGGAGTTTTGACCACAATTATTCTGTGGTGAATTAAGCTCCCTGAAGATTTGGCTATGGCATGTTAAAAGAAGATAATTTTATAGCCATTCATGCCTATCTGCCAGAATTCATTCTTGCATGTGATTTAATAATAAGTAAAAATTATTTTCAAAGATATTTAAGCTACTTCTTTAAAATGACATCCGGTAATAATCCATCTCTAGAGGCCCATGAAAATGTCTGTGAAGATATAGACTACACATACACACTCTATCCTGGCTTCGTTGTTTTTCTCCTTTTTCTTAGTCTGCTTCCCTCACTTCCTCTCTAAATAAATTGTATAAAGAACAGTCCCTGTCACAGTTCAACAGATCCTGTGAGAAACAATCTACAATGAGCATATATTATTTTAATAAACAGAAAGGTAAAAATATACTTACATTTTAAACGTTAAGGTTTATATCTTTTCAGAAAGAATCGAGACGCAAACATGGAAGGCCAGAGAATAGACAGACCAAAAAGTCCCCCTGAAATGATAAGAGCAAGTATTGGCTCAACCTAAACTGTCTTCTTTCTCTTGTTGAAATTCAAATATTCATAAGTATCCAAAGGACTTGCACTAACAACTCTTGTTTAAATTTTAATTGAATTACTAGTGAATAACAGTTCATCCCCACCAGCCCAAATGGTTGTTTTTAAGAAGAATCAATTCATCGATTGTTTTCACAATTCCAATACAGAAAAACGACATAAAGTTGTTAAAAATAACCGCAGTGCAGTAGGGCATATTTGAGAAGCTGCTCCTCAGTTCTGCCCACGTTGCTTTTCTGGCTTATGCTGAAGTCACTAGGGAGATTCTCATGTCATCTTAGCAGCAGCCAGTGCCTCACAAGATTTTAACTTTAAAACACCTGTATGGAAAAAAAGGAAATAAAATCTAAGTACCTTAATTAGGATTACATTTGCAAAACTCCCTTGTTAGTTTTCCATTTAAGGACTTTATGAAAATATTTTTAGTCATGTACGAAATGAAAGGAACTAGCAGGCTAATTAGCATGAAATTCCAGTTTCTCTCTAGGTTGAACACAAGGTGACTTGTTCTAAAGCAATTCAAAAGAAGGTCATCTGGTATTATATAGGCTGTCTTTGTAGGACATTATGTCCTATATTTTTCTCATTCTATTTCCAAAAGATGTTTTATAAAATAATCATAGAAGGGTGGTACCTAGGAAAACAATATTGCATCTGTTTTTAAAAATATGAAAATGAGCAAACTAATTTCAATTAGTTTGGAGAACAAATGCACTGAAATTATGTTCATGTAAGTTTGACTTTAGAAGCATGTACATATTCTATAAAACAAAATTACATTTAAAAGCAATTCTTAAACTATCCAAAAGGAAAATGACATGAATTAACATAACTATGTATCCAGTTGGTGTCATAACTGGACAAAGAAGTGACTTTAAGACAAAATTATCTGACTCTACACCCCTAGCTAGATATAGCCTAATGACAAAAAGGCCCAGTTAAATTCAAATTTCAGACAAACAACAAATTATGTTTTTAGTATAAGTCTGCCCCAAATGTTGGATGGGACACACTTATACTAAAAATACTTATACTGATATAAATATCCATTGTTTTTCTGAATTTCTAGTGAAAGTGGGCATCCTGTTTATTTATCTGGCACCCCCCCCCCCCCGCCCACACACACACACTGGGGGAAACTGGGTAAAATATACACAGGATTTCTCTGCACCATTGTTGTGATTCCTCTGAATCTATAATAATTTCATTTTTTTAATTAGAGAATAAAGTTTGAAAAATACTTGATTCATGAAATGAAAATTTAAATCCTCTCAAACTACCTATAGCTGAAGAAAAAAAACCCTGATACCTATAATATTTGTTAAAAGTAGTAAATGCAAAGAAGCACTAGTCCCAGGGCTAAGACCTGACATGAAACTATTTAAAATGAGGGCAAGGTGAACTGAGGACCTAAGAAACTCTTCTTTACAGGTGAATGTGTTACTGCTACCTAACAGAAAGTGAGAAGAGATGGAAATCATTTCTCTGTCCATGGTGCTACACTGGTAATAAGTAAATTTTATTTCAATCCAGTACAATTATATCTTAGTTTAAACCACACCTTAGATCATTGTAAAAAGCATGCCTTGATAATTTTTTTCCTTTAGAAAATCCTGCAGACCTGAAATAGCATAAAAGCCAGTAACAGCAGAAAGTGAAAGTTAGGAATATAAAAAAAATCTCTTCCAGAAAAGCAGTGTTTCTTATCATTGATATAATTTTTTCTTCAATTGAGGAATTGTTTTTACAGAGTACCAAGCTATTTACTCTGAGTCATTTAGACCCTAACCTGAAGTGGAGAAGAAAAAATAGCAATGCCCTCCTTCCTAATCTCAGTCACATTTTCAATTTGTGAAAAAAAAAATTGAAGAATCAACTTTCTTTATCCTGGGTTTGGGGGAGGGAAATAAGGTAAGAAGGAGAGAGTACTATGAGAGTGGACAAAAATACCACAGCAGCAGAACACATGGTGAGTGGGTAGAGTGGGAGAACACTACAGAAATGGATATGTATGACCTCACCATGAGCATCTCGAAAATATCATGTAAAGATGGAAGGATTAAGAGCTTATTCAACACTGTGTGTATAGATGTACAGAGCAGAACAAGAGCTCAGTAATCATTCCTTGCCTGTCAGACTCCTCACTGAAAACTGGTGCTTAAAATTTATGATAGTTATAGGGGTGCTCGGGTGGCTCCATAGATCGGGTGTCTGACTCTTGATTTTGGCTCAAGTCATGATCTCACAGTTGGTGAGTTCAAGTCCTGCATCAGGCTCTGTGCTGACATGGAGCCTTTGTGGGATTTCTTTCTCCCTCTCTCTCTGCCCCTTCCTGGCTCTCTCTCTCTCCCTTTCTTTCTCCCTCTCTCTCTCCATCTCTCTCTCTCTCTCTCTCTCTCTCTCTCTCGCTCCACCTCTCTCAAAATAAATAAATAAATAAATATGATTTAAATTTTTTAAAATTTAAGATAGTTTTGCTCAGATAATTAAGTATATGTTCCTAAAGCATATGTTTTAGTTAACAACATGCCTTAAACAGGTTTCTCCTCTTGCAACCAATATAGCCCCACCCAGCATACAGGTGGCTCTTTGCAGAAAATCACCAGAGAGGGAAAGAGTCAAAGGTTTTCGTGGTAAACATTGTGTAAAAATTTAAACCAAAAATATTTATCAAGTGCCTGTTCTTTACTTAGCCCTGAGATAGATAATAGGGATTTACAAAGATGGAATAATGTATCCCTCAACCACAACAACCTTGTATTCAATTTGGAGAGAATTCAAAATCATACAAAGTTAAAAACTTCATCTAAGAGCTTTGAAATTTTGAAAGTTGACATCATCCATACATGATAAACATTTGCTCCACACTTCTATGTATTCTGCCATCTGATCTGTATAGCAGCCCTATGAGGTAAGGTGTTTTTTTTTTTTTAACCCATGAAACCTATGGGAATTCAGTTCTGAAGAAGAAACCAAGACACATTCTTAAACAGTTCTTCAAATGGTGTTAATTGATTTGATTTGCTAACTTACAGGGGCATGGAAAGTAATTGACCTCCTTAGGGGCATATTTATATCCCCCCAAATATATTACCGAATCTGTGGTATGCAGTAGATGTTCAATAAATGCCATGGAAAACAAGTTGCATTACTTTATTAATAAACGTTACTCTTGAGGAAACTGTGAGAACAGCATATCCCTCTATGTGATAGCCACTGCTCTAGCCCAGTGCTCAAGACAGTTAGGAGTTTGGTATACAGAATTAAACTAAATTCGTGGAAGACTGACCCTAAAAGTAGTGTTTACTATATGCCAGATAATATGCTAAGCCCCTCTGCATTTCTTGCCTCATCTAAACCTCATGACAATTTTATGAGACATGGGCTGTTGTTACTAGCCCCCGCCCTTTTTTAAGAAAAAATACAGTGACCTCAGGGAGACTAAGTAACTTATCCAAAGTAACACAGATATTAAGAGCTCATGATCTTTTCATTGTATACCCAGGAGACCATAAAACTAATAGTCACTTTAGAAATTTGGAGTGAGAGATTGCCTCAGGCTGAGATGGTCAGAAAATGCTTAATGTCAGGAAAAAAATTAGAAAACAGGTCATCAAAGTGCTTGTCAAATTTGATAAAGTGAGAAGAGGACACTCCAGGAGAGTGACGCAGAATGACTATATTCAGAGAAAGAAAAATCACATAATGAATATGTATTAGAGTAACATCAGCAACTGTAACAAACAGACCCCAAAATCTCATTGACTTAGTAAGTTGATTTCTTGCTCATGTGAAGTCCAAAGTGTATATTTCTAGGTATAAGATTGCCTTCCACATGGCCTTCAGATACCCAGACTCCTTTAATCTCATGGATATACCAGCTCCAAAATCTTGGCATATATTGTTGGATCCTGTGCACCTTTCTGGAAGGCAAGGGAAGAGAGAGCATGGAGAAGCATTCTGGAAGTTTCTAGAGGTCAAGCCTAGAAATTGCTCATTTCACTTCTTTTTTTTAAAATTCCAGTTGGTTAACAGTGTACAATTTAGTGATTCAACACTTCCATACAACACCTGGTGTGCATCACAAGTATAATCCTTAATCCTCATCACTTATTTCACCCATCCCCCCACAAACCTCCCCTCTGGCATTAATCAGTTTGTTCTTTATGGTTAAGAGTTTCTTGGTTTGCCTCTCTTTTGCCCCCTGCTCATTTATTTTGTTTCTTAAATTCGACATACGAGTGAAATCATATGGTATTTGTCTTTCTCTGACTTATTTTGCTCATCATAATACTCTCTAGCTCCATCCATGTCATTGCAAATAGCAAGATTTCATTCCTTTTTTTGTGGCTGGGTAATATTCCGTATATACATATGCATACCACTTCTTTATCCATTCATCACTTCTGCCCTTATTCCACTGGTCTAAATTCAATGTCATGGCCACATATGACTGTTAAGGAGGCTTAGATATATAATCTAGCAGTGTTCCTAGGAAGAAGAGAAGGCATAGCAATCTCAACTACAGTATGCAAACTAGACTTTTTTCCATGTCCCATAGAATGCTCTTATTCCCTTCCTACAGTCTGGGCTAGTCTTTGGTATCATTTATCACTGACCATAATAACAAGAGTTGACTGAAAAGGAAGTAATCTAACATAATACTCACCCTAGAATTAGCAACCACCTACAATCTGTTCCATGAATATCTACCTTTTTCCAGCATTGTGTTCTCATTTGGGGAAAATGTGACTTTTTCAGCAATATAATGGACATATAAAAATTACCTAGCCAGGGGCACCTGGGTGTCTCAGTCACTTAAGCATCCAACTCTTGATTTTAGCTCAGGTCATGATTTCATGATTTGTGAGATCCATGCTGACGGCACAGAACCTGTTTGGGATTCTCTCTCTCGCTCTCTCTTTGCCCCTGCCCCCTCAAAATAAATAAATAAATATATTTTTTAAAAAAGATGACCTATCCAAAGTAACTCTGCACAAAACACAAGAGGAAAAAGGCAGAAAAAGCAAAGGTAATGGGCACATGGAATCTAACCACAAGAAAGAGAATGTCATTTAGGTTTATGAAAGGAGAGGAAAATGGAAGAGCTAAAAGATAATTAGGAGTGTTTGTAATAAGATAAGTATAGAGCACATACAGAGTGAACATGCAAAAAAATATTTTATTCAAGGGCTAAGTGAGAAAAGGTATGAAAGAAGAGAGACCGAGAGTTAAAGACAAGATTCACCTGTCACCCGAAAAACAAGGCAAAGAACTTCTAATACAAATATATTGACAAAGACATTTGAATTAGTGTTTTCTCACGTACTGCTCAAATGGGGAATATAAATTCTTATTTTCCCCCATCCCATTGCCCATAGCCCAGGATTGCGTCAAGGCATCCTAACAAACTTCAGAAAGATAATGACAATTAGGCTGGGAAGCCAAAACTGGAGTTTATATTTGTTAACCTTGTTCCTTCCCTTTGCTCTTTCATAAAGTGGTTTCTCTCCTCACTGCATCACTGAAACCATTCCGGTCAAGTTCACCAACAGCTCCATTTTGCCATATCCAGTGGTCACCTCTTTGTCCTCAAATGTAATGCCCTCTCAGCTGCACTCAACACAGTTGATCACTCCCTCCTCCTTGAATTTTTTTTTTTTTTTTTTTTTTTGTGGATTCAGTGACATCACACTTTCCCTAGCAGGTTCATCCTTCACCAACTGATGTCTAAATTTTTATAAGCCCCAGAGTCCTGTTCTCTGTCTTACCTCAATGGGTTCATGTAGTCCTAGAGCTTTAAATACCATTGAAATTCTAATAGACTGTATCTTCTGCTAACATGACATATCCTCTTGGAAATCAGGCTGCTCTAAAAGGTCCTCTAAATTACTGACTTAGACCAAAAATCCATAATCTCTTCCCTCCACAAAATCCATTTCTCCTTCTGTCTTTCCCATTTTGGTAGATGACACCATCAGTCACCCAGCTGGTCAAGCCAAGCCTTAGAATCACCTAAGTTTCCTTTCTCTCCGTCAACCCCCCAGCCAATCTGACAGCTATGCCTTCCCACTCGACCTGCAAGACATCCCAAATCTGTCCATCACCATTGTTTCCCCTGATCGATGCCATCATCACCTCTCACTGCGAACATTTCCTAGATCTCCCTTCTTCCATTCTTGGCCCTTTCCAAACTCAGAAGTCAGTGTGATCTTTAAACCATAAAGCAAACAATGTAATTCCCCCCATTATCCCTCTCGTGACTTCCCACTGATCTTAAAATCTAAACTCTTAAGTACTGAAAAGTATCTACCTTCCTAATCTCATTTAATAAAACCTGCCCTATCTTACCACGCTCCAGTCACACTAGCCTCCTCGTATTCCTCAACCACACCAAATCCTTAGCTCTTCTAAACTAACTCCAATTGCATTCTGCCTTGGTGCCCTGTTTATTTCATTCTTAGGATTTATGGCAACCTTATTTAATTTACATATTAGTTTCCTTATTTATTATTTGTCTCTTTCATGAGATCATAAGATTCATGAGGGTAGAAGCTATATCTAGGTTGTTCACTGCTGTATCTTTAGTGTCTAGCACCAATAGCTTATTGAAATGGTCCTCAATTTAAAAAAAATGTTACATGAACAATTTAGAGGAAGAAATGTATCTCCTTTGCCACCTGAATCTTCCACCAGTACTATCTTCTGACCAAGGTTTGAAATCTGACATTTTATCAGAGGGAACAGCACACTAGAACTCTAAATTGCTGTCAGGCTGTGGCGATCCAAATAAAAGTTTAAATAAAGCTGTTTTGGTGTGGGGAAAGGGCATCAGGGGAAAATGAAAGGAAGCAGAAAATTGTTGCTCTATGCCACTGGGGCTCAGAGAAGCCAGAGGCGGGTGAGGCATAGAACTCACAAAATAAAAGTTTTAGAACCACCACTCTTGGATTTCACTTCCCAGCCCACAATAACCACCAAAGTGCAGTCATTCTATTTCCAGGTTTCTATTTCTAAGCTGTAAGAATAGAGCGAATTTTAGAGTATTTCAGACTTTCACAGGAAAAAAAAGATTACCTAAAAATATTTTCACCTTTGCCAAGAACTGCTTCCAAACACAAACCTTAGCTTGTCACACCTGCCCCATTTCCCCCTTTTCCCTTCCTTGCTACTACCTATTCCCTCACTGTGCCAGATACATCTGGTACCATAAGAATTAGTGAACATGCCCCAAATAATTTGAGCTTTCAAAAAGAAAGTGTTCCAGAAATAAAAATAAGGTGCTAAATAGTTACAAGTCATTTCTACCAGAATTATTGTTGAGATTTTCTATTTTTCTATTTTTAAGTCTTCACCCTTATGTTTTACGGAAGATAATGCCAAAGCATGTGATATTTCACCACATGATTAGTTCTCAAATAAGGGACACAAAGCTAGTATTATCTGGACCCACATTTCCTATTTTCTCTTGGAAATCTGCACCAGCCTAAAAGAAGAATAAAACCTTTTTCTTGGTCCAAAGAGTCTGGCAAGTTGGATTTAAGCTCTATGCATTATATGGGTTTTAGCTATTAGATTTAAATTTTCACTCAGCTAACACATACTAAGTACCTACTATGTGCCAGGTGTAGCAGTCAGTGCTCTCACACTCACTTTATTTAATCTTCATTGCCATCCTCTGAGTAAGATACTGTCCCATTTTAGGGATAGAAAATTTGAAAATTAGACTTTAACTTCACCATGTTTGTAAAGTCCATGACCAATGATACATAGATAGACAAATAAATAAAAATAAAGACCATGGCAATTGTTGTGTGCTTCTCATAGGTGAGACAATAATGAACCCCTAAAATGTCCACACCTTAATCCCCAGAACCTCTGAATGTGTTGCCTGAATAGTAAAAGGGACTTTTCAGATGTGACTAATAAAGAATATCCTAGAATATCCAAGTGAGTCCAGTGTAATCCTAAGTGTCCTTATATAAGAGGGAAGCAGGGGCACCTGGGTGGCTCACTCAGTTAAACATCTGACTTCAGCTCAGGTCATGATCTCATGGTTCATGGGTTCGAGCCCCGCATCGGGCTCTGTGCTGACAGCTCAGAGCCTGGAGCCTGCTTCGATTCTGTCTCCCTCTGTCCTTCTCCCTGCTCTCATTCTGTCAATCACTCTCTCTGAAAAATAAACATAAACATTAAAAAAAATTTTTTCAATAAAAAAAATTAAAAAAGAGGGAGGCAGGGAAGTCCAACGGGGTAAGAGATACGATGATGGAAACAGAGATTGCAGTGACACAATTGCTGGAAGGGGGCCACAGCCAAGGAAAGCAGGAAACCTCTAGAATCTAGAAAAGGCAAGGAAACAGATTCTCCCCTAGACCTTCCATAAGGAATGTAACCCTGCCAACACCTTGATTTTATCCAAGGAGGCTCATTTTAGACTTCTGACATCCAGAACTGTGTGTTTGAAGCCACCAAGTTTGTAGTAATTTTTTACAGCAGCAATAAAAAACTGGTACACTGTACATCCTTTAAAACTCTACATATGTTCCTATGTTTAAGTGTGGCACTAACAAGGCACCTGAATGACTCAGTCAGGTAAGCATCCAACTTTTGGGTTTGGCTCAGGTCATAATCTCATGTTTCATGAGTTCAAGCCCTGCATCAGACTCCAAGCTGCCATTGTGAAGCCTGCATTGGATTCTCTTTTTCCCTCTGTCTTTGCCCATCCCCTGCTTTCCTGCACCCTGCCTCTCAAACTAAATAAACTTAAAAAATATGGTGCTAGAAACGGCAGAGAAGTAGAGGGACCCAAAGTTCCCTCATCCCTCAAACACAGCAGTATTAAGGCCAGTAGACTTGGAATTCCAGGAATCCAGCTACAGAGTGACAGAACCATTTCCAGGGGCCCACAGGGACAACTTGGCAGGCCATAGGTGTGTGATTGTGAATTGAGAGAGAGAAAACAGGCAACATAGGCATGAAGGGGAGTGATTCCCTTCTGTGGAGAGACCAAAGGAGGAGAAACAGAGGCTGTGGAAGTGTAGGATTGTATTTGAACAAGAGAGAAACCTCCCCAGACCACGGACCAGAAAACAGAAAAAAACGAAGAATCAACTTCTAAACTGCAAACAGCTTTAAGAGTGACATTCCAGGGTTGCAGGACTTTCTCGAGACTGGGGCCTGCCGCCCTGTACATGTACCTGGAAGGGAGGGGGAGCCAGCCCTGGGCTCAGTAGTGAGCTCAGAGGTGCAGTGGGAGAGAGCAGTTCCCGCCCTTGAGTGCTGTGGGAAGAAGGTAGAGAGCCACACCAAGGGCATAAAACCCTGCAGGTGCCTGCCAGCCAAAGGCCCTTTGTTGCCTGGGCGGAGTGGCATTACCCAGGAGCCGGGATGCACAAAGCAGGATCTTTTAAGACACTGGAGTCTGAATCCCAGCCAAACACCTGAGAGGTGCAGGAGGCCATGGAGAGGGACAAACTGGCCCACTCACACCCACGCAGCACTGTGAGGACAGTCTGAACAGAGTGGTCTGGGGAACCCAATCCAGGGAGGAGAGACTTGGGTGTTGCCATTTTTCTCCCCATCACAACAAGGTGGGGCTTCAGGGAATAGGTCAGCAGGCCCACAGTGGAGGTGGGACCCACCTACACCAAGCCACACCTCTCGGTGCCTGGTAACTGCATATCTACCTGAGCAAGATTGACAGTGACCAAACCAGATGGCCCCTCCTCCAGACCAGCCCAGCCACCAGTTCGAAGGCACCATCAGATATTGGCCTAGCAGTTTTGCACTTTCTCAATTATATACGATTCATTATATATATATAATTATACATATATTTTCTTTCGTTTCTCCCTTCTCTATTCTGGTGTTGGTTTGTTTAAGCAGACATTTTTACTCTATTCTTTTTCCACCTCTTCTTTATCTCCTTCTTCTTTATTTTCTTCTCTCTCTCTAGATTAAGGCGTATGGTTTTTCTGATTCGCTGCCAGCTCAATTTTTTTTTCTTTTCTTTTTCCTGCCACTGCCATTTTACTCTTTGTATGGGATAAGGCTTCTTCCACCACCACTCCCTTTTTAAAATTTTCCAGGATTACTCCGATGAACACATCAAAGCATACCTGGTGGAAGGCCCCAACCACCACTATGAGTAGGGAGATAAACTAACCAGAGTCGTAACAACAGAGAGCAGGCAACACACTCCAAAAACATCTCCTGAAAGGTGATGCCCTGGACGGTGTATGACCCCTTTCTAATATAGTAGAGCTTGCAGGTGCAGGACACATAATAAACTCTTAAAACACACGAAAGACAGACACCAGCCAAAATGATGAAATGGGAGAATTCTCCTCAAAAGAAATTCCAAGAAGAAATGACAGCTAGAGAATTGCTCAAAACAGATATAAACAGTATATGATCAAGAATTTAGAATAATAGTCATAAGATTAATAGCTGGGCTTGAAAAAAGCATAGACGAAGGCAGAGAACCATAGATCAAGGAACTATGAAATAGTCTTCATGACAAATTAAGAAATGCTGTAAATGAGATGCAAAGTAAACTAGATGCAGTGACAGCAAGGATGGAAGAAGTATAGGGGAGAATAGTGAAATTAAAGATAAAATTGTGGAAAACAATGAAGCTGAGAAAAAGAGAGGTAAGAAAATACTAGACTATGAAGAGAGAATTAGAGAACTAAGTGATACAATGAACTGTAATAATATCCGTATCATAGGAGTTCTAGAAGAAGAGAGAGAGAAAGGGGCAAAAGGCTTACTTGAACAAATTATAGCTGAGAACTTCTTCCCTAATCTGGGGAAGGAGGCAGACATTCAAATCTAGGAAGCACAAAGAACTCCCTTCAGAGTGAACAAGAATAGGTCTTCACCACAACATATCTTAGTTAAACTGGCAAAATACGAAGATAATGAGAGAATTCTGAAAGCAGCTAGGGACAAACGGGCCTTAACCTACAAGGGTAGACACATAAGGGTAGTAGCAGACCTGTCCACTGAAACTTGGCAGGCCAGAAGAGAGTGGCAGGACATATACGATGTGCTGAATAGGAAAAATATACAGCCAAAAATCCCTATCCAGCAAGGCTGTCATTCGGAATAGGAGAGATAAAGGCTTTCCCAGGCAAACAAAAACTGAAGGAGTTCATGACCACTAAACCAGCGCTGCAGGAGATCCTAAAGGGGGCTCTGTGAGTGGAATGCTACAAAGATTACAAAGGACCGGAGACCACAAGACATCACCACACGCATGAAACCTACGGATGACACAATAACACTAAATCCATATCTTTCAGTAATCACTCTGAATGTAAATGCACTAAATGCCCCCAATCAAAAGGCATAGGGTATCAGAATGGATAAAAAACCAAGATCTATCTATATGCTGTCTACAAGACCTAGGACACCTTCAGATTGAAAGTGAAAGAATGGGAGGTGCCTGGGTGGCTCAGTCGGTTAAGCGTCTGACTTTGGCTCAGGTCATGACCTCACAGTTCATGAGTTCGAGTCCCGCATCAGGCTCTGTGCTGACAGCTTGGAGCCTGGAGCCTGCTTTGGATTCCGTGTCTCCCTCTGTCTACACCCCCACTCCCCATGCTCTGTCTCTCTCTGTCTCTCAAGAATGAATAAACATTTTTTAAAAAAGAAAGAAAGTGAAGGGATGGAGAACCATCTATTTTCCTATTGCAAGTCAAAAGAAAGCTGGAATAGCTATGCTTATATCAGACAAAAACTAGAGTTTCTAACGAGAGATGAAGAAGGGCACTATATCATAATTACGGAGTCTATCCATCAAGAAGAGCTAACAATTGTAAATGTTTATGCCTCCAGCTTGGAACCACCAAATATATAAATCAATCACAAACATAAGCAAGCTTATTGATAAGAATAAGGTAATTGCAGGGGACTTTAATACTCTACTTACAGCAATAGACAAATCATCTAGGCAGAAAATCAATAAAGAAACAATGGCCTTGTATGATATACTGGACCAGATGGACTTGACAGATATATTCAGAACTTCTCATCCAAAAGCAGCAGAATACACATTCTTGTCCAATGCATATGGAACATTCTCCAAGACAGATCACATACTGGGTCACAAAACAGCCCTCAATAAATGTAAAAGAATTGAGATCATACCATGCATATTTTCAGATCACAAGGCTATGAAACTTGACATCAACCACAAGTAAAAATTTGGAAAGCCTCCAAATGCATGGAGGTTAAAGAATATCCTACTAAAGACTGAGTGGGTCAACCAGGCAATTAAATAAGAAATGGAAAATATAAGGAACCTGGGACACCTGGGTGGCTCAGTTGGTTAAGCATCTGACTTCAGCTCAGGTCATGATCTCTCGTTTCATGAGTCTGAGCCCCACATCGGGCTTTGTGCTGACAACTTGGAGCCTGTAGCCTGCTTGGAATTCTATGTCTCCCTCTCCCTCTGTCTCTCCCCTGCTCATGTTCTGTCTGTCTGTCTCTCTCTCTCTCAAAAATAAATAAAAACATTAAAAAGTTTTTAAAATATATGGAAGCAAATGAAAATGAAATCATAACAGTCCAAACCCTTTACGATGCAGCAAAGTCATAAGAGGAAAATACATTGCAATCCAGGCCAATCTCAAGACACAAGAAAAATCCCAAGCACAAAACCTAACCACCTAAAGGAACTGGAAGCAGAGCAGCAAAGAAACTCCAAAGTCAGCAGAGGAAGAGAAATAATAAAGATTAGAACAGGAAAAAAAAAAAAAAAACAGTATAGAATCCAAAAAAAAAAAAACCCCATAAAACAGATCAATGAATGTAAGAGACAGTTTGTTGAAAGAGTAAACAAAATAGATGAAACCCTAGCCAGACTTCTCAAAAAGAAGAGAGAACCCAAATAGATAAAATCATAAATGAAAGAGGAGAAAACACAACCAACAACACAGAAATACAATTATCAGAGAATACTATGAAAAATTATATGCAACAAACTGGACAATCCAGAAGAAATGGACAAATTCCTAGATACCCACACACTACCAAAACTCAAATAGGAAGAAGTAGAAAATTTGAACAGACCGATAACCAGGGAAGAAATTGAATCAGTTATCAAAAATGTCCCAACAAATAAGAGTCCTGGGCCAGATGACTTTCCAGGGGAAGTCTACCAGACATTTAATGCAGAGTTAATACTATTCTTCTCAAACAGTTCCAAAAAGTAGAAATGGAAAGAAAGCTTCAAGACTATGATGCCAGCATTACCTTGATTCCCAAACCAGACAGAAACCCCACTAGAAAGGAGAATTACAGGCCAGTATCCCTGATGTACATGGATGCAAAAATTCTCAAAAAGATACTAACAAATCGAATTCAACAATACATTAAAAGAATTGTTCACCATGATCAAGTGGCATTCATTCCTGGGCTGCAGGGCTGTTTCAGTATTTGCAAATCAATCAATGGGATACATCCCATTAACAAAAGAAAAGAGAAAAACCATATGATCCTGTCGGTAGATGCAGAAAAAGCATTTGACAAAATATAGCATCCTTTCTTAATAAAAACCCTCAAGAGAATTGGGATAGAAGGAACACATCTTAACATCATAAACATTGTATATGAAAAGCCCACAGCTAATATCATCCTCAATGGGGAAAAAGTGAGAACTTTCCCCCTGATCAGGAACACCACAGGGATGTCCACTCTCACCACCGTTGTTTCACATAGTGTTAGGAGTCCTAGCCTCAGCAATCAGACAACAAAATGAAATAAAAGGCAACCAAATTGGCAAAGAAGAAGTCAAACTTTCACTTCTTGCAGATGACAAGATACTTTACATGGAAAACCCGAAAGACTCCACCAGAAAGCTGCTAGAACTGATACATGAATTCAGCAAAGTCGCAGGATAGAAAATCAATGTACATAAATTGGTTGCATTTCTATACACCAATAATGAAGCAACAGAAAGAGAAATCAAGAAATCGATCTCATTTACAATTGCACCAAGAATGATAAAATATCTAGGAATAAACCTAACCAAAGATGTAAAAGATCTCTACACTGAAAACTATAGAAATCTTATGAAAGAAATTGAAGACACAGACAAATGGAAAAACATTCCACGCTCATGGATTGAAAGAATAAACATTGTTAAAATGTCAATACTAGCCAAAGCAATTTATACAGTCAGCACAATCCCAATCAAAATTGCACTGGCATTCTTCTCAGAATTAGAATAAGCAATGCTAAAATGTGTATGGAACCACAAAAGACCCCAAATAGCCAAATTAATGTTGAAAAAGAAAACCAGAGGCACCTGGGTGGCTCAGTTGGTTAAGTATCAGACTTTAGCTCAGGTCATGATCTCATGGTTTGTGGCTCAAGCCCCGCATCGGGCTCTGTTCTGACAGCTAGCTCAGAGCCTGGAGCCTGCTTCAGATTCTGTATCTCCCTCTCTCTCTGACCCTCCCCTGCTCATGCTGTCACTCTCTCTCTCTCTCAGAAATAAATAAAACATTAAAAAAGAAAAGAAAAAACGAAAGCAGGAGGCATCACAATCCCAGACTTTAGCCTCTGCTACAAAGCTGTAATCATCAAGACAGTACAGTATAAGCACAAAAACAGACACATAGACCAATGGAATAGAATACAGAACCCAGAATTGGACCCACAAATGTATGGCCAACTAATCTTTGACAAAGCAGGAAAGAGTATCCAATGGGAAAAAAATCTTGTTAGCAAATAGTGCTGAGAGAACTGGACAGCAACATGCAGAAGAAGAATGAAACCGTACCACTATCTTGCACCATACAGAAAAAAAAAAAAAAAAACAAAACAAAAAACCTCAAAATGGATGTAAGGCCTAAATGTGAAACAGGAAACCATCAAAACCCTAGAGGAGAAAACAGGCGACAACTTCTTTGACTTCAGCTGCAGCAACTTCCCACTTGACCTGTCTCTGAAGGCAAGAGAAATAAAAGCAAAAAAATGAACTAGTGGGACCTCATCAAAATGAAAAAGCTTCTGCACTACAAAGGAAACAATCAACAAAACCAAAGATAGATATCATATATTTCACTCATATGTGGAATTTGAGAAACTTAACAGAAGACCATGGGGAAGGGAAGGGGAAAAAATAGTTTCAAACAGAGAGGGAGGCAAACCCATAAAAGACTCTTAAATAAAGAGAACAAACTGAGGGTTGATGGGGGACGGGGGAGAGGGGAAAGTGGGTGATGGGCATTGAGGAGGGCCCTTGTTGGGATGAGCCCTGGGTGTTGTATGTAAGTGATAAATCATGGGAATCTACTCTCGAAGCCAAGAGCACACTATATATACACTGTTAGCTGAGTTGACAATAAATTATATTTTTCAAAAAAAGGTAAGCTACTCTATTCTACTGACTTGGATTAAATTTATTTGTTCTGGTTGAACATAATGACATCAGCTTCCTAAGACTTCCTTTTAATGACACCACTATATCTTAACTTTATATAGTATACTTCACTGTAGAGAGCCCTTTGATAGCTTTTACTAGACACCTACTAGATTATAAGCCCCTCGAAGGCAAGGACCTTTTCTTACTCATCTCTGATCACATAGTAACGGTACAATAAATGTTTGTGAAATTTACAAAAAACATACAGTACTAGGCTCCATGTGTCATGTTTGCTCCCACATCCTCAGCATCCATCCCAGTGCCTGTTGTTTATAGTGGTTATTAATGATAATTTAAATCCTGCAGAAAACATAACTAATTCAAACCATATCTGGTATTATTCATTTTCATAGCAACATAAGGAAATTAACTATTATGATTTAAATCAAATTAGTTGTTTTCTTTAATCACCTGTGTAATATTCCTACCACTTTTAACAAAACTAGAGATTTGTAACATCTTTAAGTTTTCCAAAGTCCGATGATGTAGCTCGGATTAGAGACTGATAGATTGTGAGATGTTAGCAGGCCTTTCTCCAAGTTCTTCCCGTTCCAATCCTTGAGTTACGCTAAATCATCAGAAACCTCTGTGCTTAGCTTCCTGTTCCCTCACTCTAGAACTGTCTTTATAGAACAGTATTTTAACATTACACATTGGCTTTCACTGAAGGCCAAGAAAGAGAGAAAGAAATCCTAGTATTTCTTTTCTGGTTAAATACTTAAACAATGTTTCTAATGTTACTAAAAACCCCTTAACACAAGGAACTCAGTGATAAATTTCTCTCAGCTGCCCTCATAAAGATATTGTTAGTTTCTCTGGAGAAACTGATTTGGTCCTAACTAGAGAAAATGCAAGTTACAAAGTCTATTGAATTTCTCTCAATCTTGTTTTCTCCCCTAGGCACCAGGTATGTGAAATGTATAGCCTCTTAGAGCAAGGAGCTCTGGCTAGAGTTTTTCTCCTTTGGAAAACTATTTTTATTTTGTGGTCATTGTTTTATAATATTACCTGACCTGCCTCAAAGCAGTTTTGAAAGTTGGAAGAATGTCAATGGATCAATAAATAATACACAGAACTACATTCTTTTAAAAAATGTTTATTTATTTATTTATTTATTTATTGAGAGAGAGAGAGAGAGAGAGAGAGAAAGCAGGCTCCATGCTCATCGCAGAGCCCGAAGCAGGGCTCGCTCTCATCATCATGAGATTATGACCTGAGCCAAAGTCAAGAGTCAGGTGCTTAACCAACTGAGCCCCCCAGGCACCCCTGTACTGATCCACATTCTAACTTTAGTATTTATTACTATCTTGATGAACATCCAAGTTTTTCAAGAGCTATGCTTGTCATATGCCAGGAAACAGAACTGACAAATCCCCACAGCCTTACAGCCTGGGGGTGCACGTTTGTTATTCAAGATCCTGGGGATAAGCAGAGAGATGACTTCTACACAGTAGGAGAAACATTTTCAGGTAACACTCAACCCAGGAGATGTCCATTTTCTCCTGAAAACCAGGATGGGCTGAAAAGTATTTATCAAGAATCGTGGAGATCTAATATGAGCAAGTGGTTTGAAACAAAATCAAGAACTCTGTACCTGAAAGTTTGGATGTTGAATGATTCAGGCAGGGGCTGAGAGATCTCTAGAGTTAATATTAGGTCTGGTAGAAGGCATCTGGTGATGTCATTACACAATGGACAGCGTGAGATGGTAATTAGCCACTTGTGCAAGAGGAGACAACCAAATACGCAGAAAGCGTGAGACATTTCAGTTGGTCATTCCTACATAAAGCCTTCACCGACTCCTGAGATGAGACAGACCGGGCAGTAACCTCAGAACCAAACCAGACTTTCAGGCGTACGTGTTCTCGTAGCCTGTTTCAGTCCAAGAAACATTTCTCTGATACCCCTTTGGTGCTACATACTTCAAGAGGCAACTGGAAATAAAAAGATGAATAATATATGGTCTGGGCCAAGAAAAATCTCACATGCTGACAAGGAAGACAGACATTTGAACAAGTAAGTATTAAGTTGCATGAGAGTTACAGCTAGAATAGTATGTATGAAAGAAGAGGCCAAACACAAAAGACAGTCTGAGGAGGAGATAAAATAGAACATGGGTTATGGAAGAAAGAAACTGTTTTTGAGGCAGTGAGGGGAACAGAAGAGAACTCCAGGCAGAGGACAAAATATAGGAAAGCTCGTGGAAGCATAAAATAGTATATGTGGTTCAGCAGAGAAAAGCGAAAGTAAAGGTAGGAGTGGGTAGTGGGTAGAGATTGGGACATCTTCTGGGACAGGCTCGGCACAGTCAAATTTTTACTTTTAAAATTTCCTCTGGAGCAACAGCTGACTAATTGTTCCACACCAACAATTCTGACAAGAACAGAAAAACGGGGGGTGGGGGGGGAATGATTTGAAAAACAAACAAACAAACAAACCTGAGCTTGAAGGAATACCTGCCAATGTAATGAGAATTTTCAGAGTCAGGATCCAGAAGATGGTGGAAGTCAAGAGACTTCGGAAGGGCATTTGGGAATACTGTTACCGCTGAGGCAATTGCCAATCACAAACCTGAAAGCAGAGCTGAGAAGCTGAAAAGCTGAGCATAGCTGAGCATAAAGGGGCAAAGGCTGGAGTTCAGAGAGCCCCTGACCAGGCCCTGGTAAACATCTCACCTGTCAGTCAGGACCCAGAGGGCTCCACTCCAGAATTTAGGGTGAACTGAAAAGAAAACAGCCCTTGGAAGGATTAAAGCACGATTTTAAGTCATTTCAGTTCCTGACTGGCAAAAGGTGATCATCCTTAAACCTAGTTACCTAGCAAATGCAAAAATAAATAAATAAGTAAATACACCTAGTTACCTAACAAGTGCAAAAACTTGCTCTCCGGAGCAAGTTTGTATGATGTGTAACTTCAAAACCTCTATAACATTTTTAGTGCAGATATGTGGCTCTCACTCAAAAATCATCAGACATTTAAGGAAATAAGATATAACTGAAAGCCATAATTTTTTAAAAAGACAGTAGGGAAAGACCCACTGGGAATCCAGAGAACAGAGTTAAAAGACACAGACTTTGAAATGGCCCAGATAATACGTTCAAGAAATTAAATTGCAAGTGGAAAATTGGGGCAGAAAACTGGAAGCCAGAGAAAAGAAACTATACTACACTGTGCATAAATTGGACTACATTACATTAAAAGAGAAAAGAAATCCTACACATCAGAAAATTTTTTCAACACATATAAATGGTGAATGATTGATACGCAGAGTATATTTTTATAAGTAGAAACAAGGAAGGGTGGAGGGAGAAAGAAAGAAAGATGGACTTCTGCAACTCCATAGCAAAAGGACGACCCAATGAAAAATTAGTATTTCTAAAAAGTAGATATCCAAATAAGCAATAAACATAAAAATGTACTCCACTGTATTGGTCACCAGGAAAATACAAATTAAAACCCCAGTGGAATATAACTACATACCTAATAAAAGGGCTAAAATTTAAAAGATTAGTAATATTGAGTATTGGCAAGGATGTGAGTAACTGAAATTCTCATACACTGCTAGTGGGAATATCAATTGGTACAACTACTTTGGGCAACTATTTGGTATCCACAGTTGCTGGACATATGTATTCTTATGAACATATGTATTCCATAACTCTCACATAATGAACAGAAGTGAACGTATATGAGCCCCAAAAGACATCTCAAGAATATTTACAGCAGCACTGTTTTTAATGACCAAATCCTGGAAATAACCCAAATATTCATCAAAGTTAGAAGGCTAAAAGGTGCCTCACTCATTCAGTGGAATCCTATACAGCAGTAGAAAATTAGTGAACTACATCTACACGTGGGGACATAGATGAATCTCACAAACAATGTTGAATGAAAGAAACCAGACAGAAAAGAATCTGTATTGTTTGGTCCCATTTATTTAAAGTTCAGAAACAGACAAAATGAATCCATGGTTTAAAAAGTTGGGATATTGGCTACCTTGATAAGAGTAAGTGGGGGGGGTTCCTGTGAGGGACCCTTTCATGATGTTAGTAAAGCCTATTTCTTGATCTAGTTGGTGATTACACATGAGTCTGTTCACTCTGAAAATTCATCAAGCTGTTTACTTATGACTTGTGCACTTTTAAAAATGTTATACTTTCATAAAAAATTAATTCTAAAAAAACTACTTTTATAAGCAGTGGCAATAAGATTAAAATAATCAACAAGTTTAGAAAATTCTTGGAATTTAGGGAAGTATAAGATGTGTCAATATTAGCATTTAATGCATAAATAAATCACTGCTTTTATGCATTTTTGCTTTCTCTTCTTTATTGATTTATGAATTTAATTTCACTTCAAGTACCAAAGCAATTTAAAGATAGCTCAGTGTTCTCAAATCTGTACCAGGATGCTGAGCGTGAGGGCATATTAAAAACCCACAAATAGTAGATCTGTCTAAACTTGTTGGAATTCTGAGTTTAAAGCAATTTTCTCAGAAGCCAAGCTTAAAATATTTAAGATAGCTATTTCAACAACCCTGGGTTTGAAATTTAGATTAGGAGTGTTGAAGCACAAAATTAAAAAGTAAATAATAAATCTTTCAGACTTGTGACTCGAGATAATTGAGTGAACACAGACATTTACCTCTCCTTCTTACAAAAACCATTGAAGAAAAAGTGTAAAAATAATCATTCCATAGTCTATTGGGAGTCTGTGATCGGTGTCAGCAATAGAGCATAAAAGAAAGAGTATCTGGTAGCTATAAATTCAATTGGATCGGACTGACAGTGACACCCAGAAGAGCTGGGAAGTGAAGGAAAACCTGACCTTTTACAATACAGACAAAAGCAAGGACCTTTCAGAGAGACTTTTCCCAGGGAAAAGGTGTTCACCACAACATCACAGGGGCAGAGAGAAAACGGCAGTGGGCATTCAGCTGAAAACACTGGGTGGGGGAGGACTGAGTTAATTATCCTCTTTGTGACATGTTGTCGTCTGTGGTCTATGCAAGGTCCTGCTCTTGTATTTTATTTATTTATTCCTCCAGTCTCATTCCTTCTTCACATATATGCCCTCAATTTTTCTCCAGCACTATGTTTGTCAGTTATCCGTGTGATTGTATACAGCTGGTCAGATGTTTGTAATTACTGCGCAGGATTCCATGAGTTGCACCCTTGACATTTGATTAACCGTTCTCCAGTGGTGCTCGTCTGGATGACACCCTGCTCCCCATGACCCCATGTAATGCCGTGGTGAACATGTTTGAATGCAACCACCTCTGTGAAAATCCTCTGGGACAGATAAATAACCAAAAGTGGAACTTCTGGGTTAAAATATATACAGATTTTTAATCTGGCTAGAAGCTGCCATATATTCCCCCTACATTAGTTGCAACAGTCTACACCCCACACTCTCTTCAGTGATGTATAATGGTGCCTATTTTCCCACAGGCGGTGTTACCCACTCTTCTGATGTTTGCCAAACTGATAGGTACAAAATGATATTCCTTGTTTTCATTAGTATTTCTCTGATTACTAATTACTAATGATTAAGAGCCTATGTTCATATACCTGATAGTGTCATTTGGTTTCTTCTTTGACTTGCTAGTTCTTTGCCCTTTGCATATTTTTCTACTCATTTTCTTATTTATTTACAAGAGTTTCTTGTTAGTTTGACACTGCAAATATATTCTCCCAGTTTGTGATCTGACTCTTTGTCCATATTTTCTTCATTGGAAAGAAATCCTTAATTTTTACATAATCAAATTTCTCCCTCTCTCTCTCTCTGCTTTTGTTTTTGCTTTGGAGATTTATTCAAGAAGTTCATTCCTTTTGAACACAAATCTCTAGCATTATCTTAGTTTTATGGTTTTATCTTTCACATTTGGTTTTTTTATGCGCCTGCAGTCCACTTATGAACATGATACTAAGTAGGGTCCCAGTTTTTTTTTCTCCATGTAGTGAGCTTATTTTCCCAGTACCCTCTCTCTCCTTTTCCCATTGAATTCTGGGGCCACTTTGATCATATATTAAATCCCCATGTATACAGGATCTGTCCCATTCCACTGATGTATTTGTTCTTACACCAGTATCACATATATTCTTCTCGCTAAGGCCTTGTAATATGCCTTAATATCTAAATGGGTAACTCTCCTCGTTGTCCTTCCTTTTCAAAATTTAGATCTTTTCTGCTACATTAATTTTAGAGTAAAGTTATTGAGTATCTCAAAAAATCTAGATTGATTCTGGATTTGGGTTACATTTTGTAATTATTTTAAAGAATATTTTCACATCAATTAGATAATTGATTTAAATTAATTTAGGGATGACAGAACATTTTAATAAAAGTTAGTCATCCAATATGAGAGCAAGGAATGTCTCTCTATTATGATCTTTTCTGACCTTTAATAGAGCTTTAAATTTTTTCCCATACAAATGTTGTATTTTTTGGTTATTTTATTTCCTGGATACATTGGAGTAGAGGTCAGCAAATTTTTTCTATAAAGGGCCAGATAGTAAATATTTTAGGTTTGTAGACCAGATAGTCTCTGTTAAAACCATGCAACTCTGCCGCTGTTACATGACAGCAGCTATAGAGAATATTTAATGGATGTGTGTCTGTTCCAACAAAGTTTTATTTACAAACACAGGTAGTTATCTGGATTAGCCGATAGGCCATAGTTTGTCAATCTCAGCTTTACAGGTATTTTTTTTGGTTTGTTTTTGGTTTGTCGAACATTTTCAGTATTTTATTTTTGAGTTTTCTTTTTGCCGTTGTAAGTGGTATCTTTTTACAAAAAAACTTTCTAGACAGTTATTGCTAGTGTAGAAACACTATTGATTTCATAACTTGATCTTGACCTTGGCAACCTTGTTTCTTGATTCTATTGCTTTTTCTAGGTATTTATATTATCTACAGATAATGATAGCTTTATTGCTTACCTTACAATTTTTACAAATGGATTTTTTCATTCTTACGACTTTGGGGTCTCAGTTCTTTGTCCAGGAGTAGTTGTGATGGAGGCATCCTTGCCTCGTTGCTGACATTTAAAGTTTCTGCAAGATTTCTCAATTAAACACAATATTTGCTTTAGGGATTTGGTGGATAACCATTCCCATAATAAGGAAAATTCTTTTTTATTCCTAGTTTGTGGAGATTTGCATCATAAAAAGATACTGTATTATCAAATCCATTTTCTGCATTAACTGAGAGAATAGTATTATTTTCTTCCATTAGGATTTTGGCATCTACATTCATAATTGAGATAGGCCTGTAAACAATTTTTACTTTCCTGTGTTGCCCATGTCTGATTTTGGAAATGAGAGTTTATTATCCTCATAATATAAAATGGACATACTTTCTATCTTCCCTAACAACTTATCTAAGATAAAAAGGAACTATTCCTTTAAGAGTTTGGTAGAAATTACCTATAAAAACATGTGGTCCTGGAAAAGTAAAGGGAGTTTTTAATTGCCATAAATTTTTTAATGCTTTTTTTTCTTTTTCACTAACTTTCTAGGTGAATTTTATCATTAAAAAATTTTTTTTCAGAAGATAATCTAGTCATTTAAGTTTTCAAATTTAATTGTTTAGAATTATTCATTATGCACTTTTATTATTTTTAGTTTCTATTTTATCCATAGTTTTACAACCTCTTGACTTAAAAGTGTAGCTCATTTCATTTCAACATTTCTTGTCTCTCGATAAATGCATTAAAAGCTGTAAATCTCCCTCTAAATGAGGATATTGCTCTTTGTCCCACCAGACTTGACAAGTAGTGTTTTTGTTGTGATTCACTCGAATTGCATTTTAAGGGTTTACTCTTTAACCAAGGGGGTTTTAGTATGCTATTCAGTTTCTAGTCTCACAGGAATTTTAAGCAATTCTTTTATTTTATAGCCTCATTTTATTATATTATTGTAGGTGAACATAGGTTTTTTAATATTGATACTTTGGAATTTATTGAAGCTTCCTTTGTGGTCTACCATAATGTCAATTTTTGAAAATGTGCTCAAAAAGAATATGTTGAGTTGAATTTAATTAAGATATAATTGTTAAAGATTATTAATTTGTATATTTAGAGCTCCTATGTCTCAGCTTGCTTTTATGGCCTGATCTATCAATTTTAGAAAGAGGTGTATTTAAACATCTAAATAAATTATTGTTAAATAATTAATTTTCCCCCAAATATTGTGAGTAGTTTCTTTATATATTTTTGAGGCTATACTCTTAATACACAAGTATATTCATGATTCCTTTCTTCTTCTGATTCTCTTTTAACTTTTGCATGTATTCAAAGACCTTTTTATCCCTTGTACTTTTTACTTAATTCTATTTTAGCAGATATTGGGACTGCTGCCCTAGATTGGCTCATATCTACTTAGTGTATCTTTTCATTTAAAAAATTTTCCATCTTTCTGTACGCTTTTGTTTTATTTGTTTTAGTTAGATCATATATTGTTTAATCTTATTTTTAAATTCAATTTAAATGTTCTCTGGGGTTTTTTTTAATTGAAGGATCATTGACACACAGTGTTACATTAGTTTCAGGTGTACAACATAGTGATTCAACAATTCCATATTGTTGAGTAATATACTCAGTGCTCACCATAATAAATGTAGTCACCATCTGTCAATACAATGTATTTACAATATTACTGATTATATTTTTCATCTCTGTGACTTAATTTATTTTGTAACTGGAAGTTTGTATCTCTTAATCCTCTTCATCTATTTTGTGCATCCCCCACGCTTTGCCCTTCTAGCAACCACCAGTTTGTTCTCTGTACTTATGATTCTGTTTGTTTTGTTTTGTTTTGTTTTTTGACTCCACGTATAAATGAAGTCATATGGAATTTTATCTTTCTCTGTCTGACTTATTTCACTTAGCAGAGAACCCTCTAGCTCCATCTATGTTATTGCAAATGGCAAGATCTCATTCTTTTTGAAAAAAAAATGCAAATATTGTTTTGAAAAAAACAATGTTCTCTGACTTTCAATAGTGAGTTTAGAACACTTACAGTGATTACAGTTACTTTTGATTTAAGATATACTTCTGCTATCATATTTTGTGTTATCCATTTATGGTTTTTCTTTTCTGTTTCCCTGTTTTCTCCTTCCCTAATTACCAGAGATAGGTCATATTTTCTTTTGAAAGAGGGACTAATGTAGCTATTACACATCTCTTAATTAATTATTTAGCCAAACAGGTCTTAAAGTGGATAGAAAAGATAGCTTCAGAGAGGTTTTAATTATTGACTCCGTGGACAACTAACATGGGCTGCTGGCTCCCCTCCCCCACAGTCAACCATGGACAAACCTCCCTAGTGAGAGGAAAGGATGGAACCAAGGAATTAACCCAAAAAAGCCCTCTTTGGACTGCTTTGGGAGCCCATAAGCATCATGAATCTGTGCCTCTGGGAATGGTTGCAGCCTGGGGCAGCAGAAGCCAGGAATTAGCCTCTTTCTACACTTTCTTAATATGATCGTGTCCTTTTGATGAGGCTTTGGAGTGATGGTGGGGTTTGTGGGGTTCAGAGCTGATGGCCAAGAAAGAATTCTTGCGGACATCTTTGGTGCAAAAAGTTGATTTTATTAAAGCACAGGGACAGGACCGTGTGCAGAAAGGCTGCCCCGGACCCTGTGGAGAGATCGGTTATATACTTGGGAGTTGGGGGAGGTAAAGTCATGGGCAAATTTCCAAAGAGATTTCCATATGCTAAAGAAGACTCAAAGGATACTGGAGGCCTAGCTATTGTCAAGATAAGGTGGTTTTTCCCTCCAGCAGAGCATTAACATTAAGACAGTGGGGAGTTCCTGGAGAAATGTTTTACTCTGCCTGCCTCAAGTATCTGTCAATGGGCTGCAGGTTATAAGGAAATTTAATTTTTTTTACTTGCCATTTCCTTCTGCCTTTGTTCCCCACTTCACTATGGGGGGGGGGAGTGATGTTGGGGCTCCAGGAAACTCTGTCTACAGGTTTCTGGAGAATAGGCTATTGATAAGATTGCCTTTTTCTTATGACTTACCAAGACATTTGTAAACTGATGGAGACTCTATGAGTTTAACCATTTGTTTTCTGTCATTTCCATTCTCCTTGGGCAGCCAGGAGTGCCTAAGGAATGTCACACACATCCCACCTTGAGGCGGGGGAGGTGGGGGGGTGGGGGAAGTAATGCTAGCTTGTGCTTGGCCCTGAGCTTGCCTCATGGTCCCTCATCACCTTCACACAGAAAAGGTGGAAACAGCCTAAAATGCCAGCATCAATGGGATTCCCTCAAGGTTGCCCAAAAGCACCCTTGCAGCAAGGAGTTGATAAACAGCTATGGATTGGCCAGGGCCACCTACGCAGTCACTCCTCTCCTCTTCCTAAATTTCCAGACCTGGTATTTAAGGAAACCACCATCTTCCAAGAGGGCTTCTTTTTGTATTTGTAAAAAGATTCAAAAGGAGTAGAAGGGTTGCCTTGTGGAGTGGTAGCAAATGGAGGTGATCAGCATTAGTTTTGTAGTTTCTGTGGTATTCCAGACTTGGATTCATCTACTCTTCTCTCCTTACAATCATCATGAGGGACATAAACAACTAGAGTCTGGACTTCATCTATCCCTAATATACATTACTAGACAGAGTAGTTGGTACCCAAGGAACATGACCACACTGGACAAAATCATTTTATCCCTGAGTAATACAACATCTACAAAAGCAAATTAAATAGTGTCTACCACATGAACCAGAGTTACTGAAACAGATGGCATATTAAATATCCTCAAATAGATAAGGAAGGTTATTTGAATTATGAAGCAGTAAAAGGAAGACTTTAAAAAGAGCCAAGTGAAAATGTTAAGTGTCAAAAATATCATCATAGCAATAAAGATCTTAACAGCTAGGATATGTAGCAGGATGGACCCAGCCAACGACCAAATTACTAAGCTAGAAATCAGATTGAAGTACTTTGGCATAAAACAACAGGAAAGGACGGGGGAAAAGGAGATTGTGAAATTGTAAAATAAAAACCAAGTGATATGGAGACTTACGGTGACAAAATCCTGATAATAGGAGTCTCAGAATGAAAATAAAAATGTGTGTGAAGGCAGCCAACTACAGCCTACAGGCCGAATCCAGCCTGTTTTTGTAAATCTAGTTTTATTGGCACATAGCCACACCTATTACATGTTGTCTATGGCTGCTTTTATGCTACAATGGCAGATTGACTAGTTGCTATGGAGACCATATGGCCCACAAAGCCTAAAATATTCACTATCTGACCCTTTACAGAAAAGTTTGTTGATTCCTGAACTTAGGAATTAATACCATAATGGATGGAATGAGACAGGATTACCATAATAGACATTCTCATTCAGAAAAAGAAAGAATCAGAGATACAGGGCATTCCCTGGTCCAGAGCACTCCTGAGACCCCTAGGACCGTGAGGGTAGCTTGCTTTGGAAATCCTCAGTGTCGGGAATGGATGTCAATCTCATCTAAATCTTAAAGGTAGCTGGAAGCCCCATCTAATCTGGTAGTTATTTTGGGAGCCATTTCTGTGGCATCTGATTTCATAATCAAGGAAACTAGATCACGAAGCTATCTAAATGATTCTGAAGTTGCTACATGCTTGAATACTCTATTAGGAGAATGTGGGTGAGTTTGAAAAGAGACAAGGCTTGAAGAGAAAGAAGAGAGGGCGCTGTAGAAGAGAGGCCTGGCGGGAAACGAAAACAGTGACAGCAGGCCAGGGAACTTGGGGCTGGTTTCCTTCTGATGTCATGGGGTAGGGAGTTGAAGGCAAACACAGCACCAGTAGACTCTGGACTGTTCCATACAGCCTCTGTGCAAGGTGCACTAGCTGTCTTATTGCTCCCAATTCCTTACCCTGATAATTTTAGGAAACCTGTGTCCCTACACCCCACTTCAGTTGTTTCACCTGCTATGAAACTCACAAAACCAGAAGTTCATTACTAACTGCTGAACATTCAAAGTCCTAAACTGTCTGAATTGGTGAATTTGTCATGTTCTCGCTTTATTCATGCCATGCTTTATAAGTATTCAATAACTGTTCATCGGAACACACAGCTGTCCCATTCATTAGCATTTGGGATTACAGAGGTGACAACAGGCTATCCTGAAAGATGGCTTTTGGAATTATACCTCCTTAAATACATGGTTGTGACTAACAACAAAATCCAAAGCAATACATTAGGGCACGAGTCTGATAAGCTTTGGAAGTTTCACAAAAGAGTCAAGAATCAAAGTCTCTCCTACTTTACCTAAAATGAATAAATCAATGTGAACGTAAAAGTGTTTCCAAATCAGCTGAAGTTTCCTTTTTCTGAATGGAGGAACAGCTCCCTTTTAGTCAGCATCGAGGCCTTGGCCTAACAACTGTCAAGTTTGCACTTTCAGTGTGTGGAAGAATGAGAAGGAAATGCAGTGTCAATTAACTGCATGCACTTGCAGATTTTTTTTTTAAGGTTTTTATTTATTTCTAGGAGAGAGAGAGAGACAGCGTGAGCAGGGGAGGGTCAGAGAGAGAGTCACAGACTGAAACAGGCTCCAGGCTCTGAGCTGGCAGTCAGCACAGAGCCCGATGCAGGGCTCGAACCCATGAACCGTGAGATCATGACCTAAGCGAAAGTCGGACGCTTAACCGACTAAGCCACCCAGGCGCCCCCATGCACTTGCAGATTAATTCTAACTACACTTGCAGGACTCCTCTGCTTTCTCTAATGGCTTCCAGAACTTTCCAGACTCCTAGAAGTTCGTTCAAGATTTTGGCACACTACAAATTTATCTCGGATCCCAGCAAAGGAAGTCTAACTTTAACTGAATTTTTGATGAAGCTGATTCTGCCTTCAATGGGTTTATGTGTATTTTTTTTTTAAGAAAGAGAAAAAGAATGGTAAATTGTGAGGGAAGCTCCATGGTCCCAAAAGTAATGTCAGTGAAAACCAGGAAATCATTGCAGAATCCCAGAATCGCTCAAGACACCATTCTTTTTTCCTTCTGCTGCTCCTACAAGCTGAGTACAAAAGCAGGCAGAGTTAGCTCTGAGTTCCAAGTAGAGAAGTATTATACCAGAGAATCACATTAGCATCTCAAATTGGAATCAGTCAAAAGAATTACAGATGTCAGAAAAATCTGTGTTTGTCTGCATTTTTTTTTCAGCATAAATATTTAGTAACCCAGGGTCTGGAAAGATTCTTTTACATGTCATTATAAAAAGAACCAATCATTTTATTTCCAGAGAAAAATCCAGAAAGAAAAAAGGAAATAATGATTTTTTAAAAATTCCTACCCGTCCCCACAGTTTAACAAGTAAAACTTCATGTGCATTTATGGTATAAAATTTTTCCACCAAGGGCTGTTGTTACTTGAAGGGGGAGGATGACTCCTTGCTCTCAGTTTAATGTAAATTTTCTCTCCAGTTATAGCTAACTTGTGGCGACTTTGTCCTCTGGCTGAGCTGACATGCTGACTCATTTCACCAACTGTGTCTTCAGCCAGCACCATTTCCCACTGCGACTTAATCCCCAAATAAGCTGTCCCTTTTCTCTCTCTGTCTTTCTTTCTCTCCAAGCCCTGGAGAAGCGGACAGAATTCATCCATGGCACAGTAAGTTAACAAGGTAGTCAACCCAAGTTCAGAGCAGGCTCTCCCGCCCCCAGCTGGCAGCTGGCCACTCCATTCTGCCAGCGCTCAAAGTTGGCTTCTCAGAAAATCTATTCCAAAGTTGGCACTTTACCTCAGAAGAATTTAGTCAAAGCATTTGGCACATCAGATCGTCTAAAACACAAGGTTAAGAGCTCAAAATAGCCACCCTATTCCAAGACTGTCTTAAATTAAGGAACAAAATTATTAAAAGATTCTGCTACAATTGGACATGAAAACCATACCCTTCCACGAGGTAGCTAGGCAAGACTGCTGTTCCTCCTGATAAATGAACAAATATTTAATGAGCATTCACACTGTTCTTCCACTGCAGGAATACAAAGAAAAACAAGACACAGTCATCCCCATCAAAGAGATTAAAATTTAATTAGGGAAACAAGACAGAAACACATAAAATCAAAACCATTTATGAAAGTAGAGTATAAGGCTTAGATTGGAGCAGCATTAATTACTCCATATGCTCAATGCTCAGTTTGCAGAATGTGGCAAGTTACCTGTGTTCCCTCTTTAAAACGTTTGTTGAAGTCTAATAATATGTACAGAAAAGTGCACATATCGTAAGTATACTGCTCCAAGAATTTTCATAAACTGAACACACCTAGGAAACCAATACCCAGGTCAAAGAAAATTACCAGCATTCTGGAAGCTCCTCCTTTTGTTTTTGTTTTTTGTTGTTTTTTTAAAAATTTATTTCTAGGAGAGAGAGAGAGAGAGAGAGACAGCGTGAGCAGGGGAGGGTCAGAGAGAGAGGGAGTCACAGACTGAAACAGGCTCCAGGCTCCAGGCTCCAAGCTGGCAGTCCGCACAGAGCCCGACGTGGGGCTCGAACCCATGAACCGCGAGATCATGACCTAAGCGAAAGTCAGACGCTTAACCGACTAAGCCATCCAGGCGCCCCTCAACAAAGGTTTCAAGCCGTGTTCCCAGAAGCTTCCACCACCTGGCAGGGTTCATGGCCCATCAAGCCCTGGGCACTTCGCCCCTTGGGCTTGTGGCATTAGCGCCCCCTCCNGGTCAGAGAGAGAGGGAGTCACAGACTGAAACAGGCTCCAGGCTCTGAGCTGGCAGTCAGCACAGAGCCCGACGCGGGGCTCGAACCCACGAACCCGGAGATCATGACCTAAGTGAAAGTCAGACGCTTAACCGACTAAGCCACCCAGGCGCCCCGGAAGCTCCTCCTTTTGTTCCATTTCAGTCACTAGTCTCTTCTGAGGGTAACCTTTATCCTGACTCACAGCACCATAGATTCGTTCACCTGTTTTTATACTTTATGTAAACAGAATCATGAAGCATATATTCTATTGTGTCTGGCTTCTTTTGCTCAACATTATGTTCATTATAGATACTGTTGTGCGGTGTTGTAGTTCTTTCTCATCACTATATACTATTCCGTTGTCTAAATATTACAAAATGCATTTATCCACCTCCCAATTCATGGGCATCTGGGTATAATGAGTGATATTGTCATGAACATTCAAGCTCATGACTTTTGGTGAACATGTGTATACATTTCTGTTAGTAATACACCCATGGGGGGGACTGCTAGCTTATAGAATAGGCATGTGCTCAGCTTTAGCAGATACTACCAGACAGGTTTACAAGGTGGTTGTACCATTTGACCCTCCCACCAGCAGTATATGAGTGTTCTAGCCACCCCACATCTTTGCCAGCTTTCACTATTTTGCACAGGACAATCTTTGACAGCACACTGATAAAGGAGAACATGGCTTGAACGGAGGCTAAAGGGGATTTGAGACACAGCCTCCAGATGGCTGAGAGATCTCTTCCTTTAAAGCCAGCACCCTGGAACTGTGGGGGCTCAAGTCTGACTCCAGAACCACAATTCCCCTCCTTATCCTCAAAGCCCCCTCTTGCATGAAGTCATTGGCCACATGCACATCACAATCTTCTCCATCGCAAAAGAAGTTACTTTAGTTCTCATAAAGCAAATAAACAAATAAGCCAACAAATAAGCATATATATCCTTTAACACAGATACCAGGTAGCAGAAGCACAAATTCTTCCTGGGTAAGGCCAATCATATCAAGGAAAGACACAGAATTTATCTATCAATATATCTACCGATCTAACACATTGGTTCTTACAATGTACAGGCCATGTCCTAAGTCCTTTACAAATATTAATTCATTGAACTCTTACAATAGCACATGAGATAAACATTATTATTATTATTATTATTATTATTATTGTTGTTGTTGTTGTTTTACAGGTGAGGAAACTGAGGCATGAAGAAGTTGAATAACATACCCAACCTCATGGAGTTGGTAAGTGGCAAAGCAGAGAATCCAAGAATCCAATCTGAGCAGGCCTGGCTGTACAGTCCATGCTCTTAATTTCATACTATGCTGTCTTTGTGTTTCTGGAAAACTCAGGCTTGAATAACTGCTCATCTCAACTAGTCTAATGTGTTCCTTTTTATTTTCCCCTTAATATATCAAGAAGTTTGCTTACCTCATATGCCCAAATGTAAAGCAACCCCTTAGTTTTGCAAAGAGAATATTTTGCCTCCCACGAGTTGGAGCCTATCTGAGTAAGAAACTTGTAGCACTAGAGATTAAGTAATCAAATGTCTACTTACAATACTGTACTTTTATAATTTCACCCACATATAATATCACAAATTTTAAAAAGTGATATATTGTCAAAATAGTGCTTTTTTCTGAACTCATGGGTGAGGAAATTATTTCTTTTGGACGGGCTCACATAGCTAAGCCTCAGTGTCCTCATTGTCACTCTGGTTTTTTTTTATAACAGCAACTTCAATGCATTCTGAGCTGTTGACATACAGCATCTTTTAGTGTCATATGTTATGTGGTTGTTGGAAATTTTATCCCAAATTAAAGCACCAGTTTGTACACTTTTTAAAAATTTTATTTATCCTATGGGTCTTAAAAATCAGTGGAGCATCTTAATATATTGCTGCACACAGTGGTGACTAAAAGATTTATTTACTATAACTTCAAATGATTGCATTGGAGTCATGACCACAGTTATAATTGCTAAATCTGTGTTATATATCTTTTCTTTCGTTTTATCCTGTCTGTAAAGAGACCTCTATAAATGTCTCAAATTAATATTGATTTAGGTTGCTTTAATGTTCCTCTTCAAATAGTACTTTATTATTCAAACTGAACTATTCAGACTTTATAAAGAGTCAAATAGAGGGTGGCCATTCCTACTTTCCTGAGGAACAGTTCTGAAGAAAGGGAGGGAATGTCACCTCTGAATTGGCTCTCTCTGGCTAAATCAGAATCCACAGTGTTACTGAACCACATTTTTAAAATGAACCTTTCTCTTGAATTTATCTTCATCCTTCTCCCTCTTCACTTCCCCCAACTCTGTCCTCCATCCTCAGACCCAATATCTGGTTATTTGGCTCTTCGCACAGAGAGAGTTCTCAACCTTAAAGTCACTAGCCAGAAGCCAAGGAAATAACAGAGTACTAAAGTCGATAAGGGCAGCCATTTACTGAGTTCGTACTATGTGCTAGGTGCCATGCCATGTCCATTTATCCTCACAACAATAATGCACTAGATTATTGTCTCCATTTTACAGATAAAATGACTAAACCTCAGAAAAGTTCAATACTTTGCTCAAGGCCAGAAATCTATTAAGTTGTATGTATTAACCAGACCTGTCTGATTCCAAAGCCTCCTTTCTAAACTCTATCATCACCTCCTGTCACATTTTTATACAGGGTAACTCTAATGAGAACATATTAGATTCATTCTATAAACATAAGTGTATAAAATGTATCACATGGGGCACTTGGGTGGCTCAGTTGAATGGCTGACTTGTGAGATTGAGCCCCATGTCTGTGCTGAGCACAGAGCCTGCTTAAGATTCTCTCTCTCTCTCTCCCTCTCCCTCTCTCTCTGTCTCTGTCTCTCAATTTTTAAAAAATGTATCCCAGACTAAGTGCAGATGATGGGGGACAGTTTTATACAATAGAAGTACCCAGTGTCTTGGTGTCTTGTTAATTCTGTACCCAGTTAGATCCAGCCAGATTTCCAAAGCCTGGACAATTGTGAGCAGACCACCAACTCATAGGTTTCTCCTGAGCAGCGAGCCCCATGCTGGGCTAAGGATAAGCTTGGAAACTTCATATCCAAAGGACAAGGTATGTGTGCCTAAGGGCTAGGCACCATACAGAGCTTCTGTACAGAGTCAGGGTCTCTATTGAAAAAGCACTTGCAGAACTTGCAAGTAATATAAAGTAGAAAAATGAGAGCAATGGTGACCTTCTAAATCTGTTGGGCTGTCCTCATCAGAACTCCTGAGATATAGAAAGGAAAGGCTAAGGGGCATATGGTGTTATAGTAAAGAGCAAAAGCTTTGGAGTTAGAAACCTGGCTCTGCCACTACTAGTATGGCCCTGCACGCAACACTTTTATTCTTCAAGTGTTTAAGCTGAAAATAACAATAACTGTAATCATATCTAATTTACAGAGTTTTGTGAAGAATGAACTAGGCTATACCTGTAAAATATTTAGCACATTTCAGCAGGTGGGAAATCACTTAATAAATGATCATCATTACAGTGATCATCATTTCATTCTACGCTGTAAACATTTTCAGCCCAAGATTAAGTGGACGGAGTGTCCCTTCTCACTGTACTTAACGGATCTAATGGTCTCCCAGGAAATGGGGCAAGAGAAGAGGTCTAGGTAATGGGAAGGCAGAGCATCCCCTTTTTTCCCCATATTCCCTATTTCTGAGTTTGTTTTGCCACACAGTAACACTGCTCTCAGCCCACTCAATGCCAAAATTCACATCACCATCTGAAGTAACATCTTTAAGATGAAAGGAAAAACAGATAAAAGGATGCCAGTGATGTCTCAATTCAAGCCATGGGAAACGTAGCTTAATTTGTCATCCTTCCCATCCCATGTGAACAAAAGTGCCTTCTACCTGCCACATAGTAGCTCTATAACTAGTACACTGATTGGGGAAAAGGTCTAAATTTAATACTTAACCATCTTGAATGATGCTAGACCTATTTTTTTTTTGCCAACTTTTAAAAACTTTCTATTGTGGAATTTTTTAAACAAACAGAAGTTTAAAAGTACCCCCTTGTATCCATAACCCAGTTTAAAAAATTATCAACTCATGTAGTTGCTTATATACCCCTCTCCACTTCCCCCCTCCTTTTAGATTATTTTAAAACAAATCCTAGACATCATATCATTTCATCCTTAAGTATGTCAGCAGATGACTCTAAGAAATGACCCTTTTTCTAAAACATAACCATAATGTCATTATTCCCACTAAGAAATTAATAATTATTCCTTAATATGATTAACACCCAATAAGTATTCAAATTCCCCCTGATCTCATAGTTTTTACAATTTTTCTTAGTATCAAAATAAGGCCCATACTTTGCAATTAGTTGTGTCAGAAGTTAAAAAATAACAAAAGTAAAAGGAGTAAATCACTGAAGTAGTAATTAGTAAAAGTTTATTGTACCTACACCAAGAAGACAGTTTGTAAACTGGGAGCACTCAAGCCAGAACATGGAATGAGGTTCAGGGGTATATTGTTTTAAAGCAGCTTGTATAGTGAGAAAGCAGACTATTCTTTGCAGTGATTGGTTATGATATTAGAATTTTCTTAAGTTACAGGGAACTGGGCAGTGGTTACCTCATATCAAGTTGAGAAATAGTTTAAGTTTTGGGTGTGGTTTCCCAAGGCATAAGCGAGAAATTACCCAGGTCAAGTTCACCTGGCAAAATAAGCTAAATTAAGCTTTGTTTGTTTGAATAAACTGGTTTTGTCTTTTCAGGGAATTTTCTCCATTTCTTTTTAACAATAGATGTGTCTTTTAAGTCTCAATCTTTAGCTTCTAATTCTTTCTCGCTTCCTCTTTCTCCTTCCCTCTCTCTCTCTCCCTCTTTCACACAGACCCACAGACACACACACACACACACAGACACACACAGACACAGACACACACACTCACACACACACACACACACACATTTTTCAAAGCACTTTTGTTGTTGAAGAATGCATGTTGCTTGTTCTTAGAGTTTTGATAGTCTAGATTTTGCTATTTGCATCCCTATGGTATCGTTTCATGTGTTTCTCTGTCCCCTGTAAACTGGTAGTTAAATCTAGAGACTTAATCCGATTCTGGTTTGATATTTTGACAAGGAAACTGCATAGATGGTATTTTATATTTTCATTAGGAGGCATATGCCTGTTGCTGCTCTTTCTGCTACGCCAGCCATTGATGATCATTGTCCAAGTGCAGTTTTTTTTAAAACAAGATTTTACTATGGTTTATCCGAATCCTTTTTAGAAATTAGATTTGACTTGATTAGGAGCTAGACATCTAGGACAGGGATCTATCCATTCTAGGAAAGAGACTGTACATCATTCTTCATCCCCCTGGTGCTGAGAGCACGGTGACATCACAGGCACTCTCAAACCGTTGTTCAAATTAAATCGGAAAACCAGTATTTCCTCTAGAATGTAACTTATCGGAAGAAATGCATGCTTTTCTACTCTCATCATTCACTTTTATAGAGTCAAGGACTTCACCACTACCCCAACACCTGAGCTGCCTGTTCTTTTTAATTTAGTCATTAAATTCTCCTCACGCTTATAGAAGAAGAAATTGCTATGCCTGCAATTGAGTGGCTGCAAAGGCTAACATTAGTTTTAATTCTTCTATCACATCTGCTTAAATTTCCTCATTAAGACTTCAGGTACAATTTTCCCAGTAGCATTACCTGGGCTGTGTATGCAAATTATATCCCTGCTTACACAGTTGAGCATTTAAGGCATGATTATATTTTCTTCCCCTCCGTGATAAGGAACAAAAGGAAATTTGGTTCATACAACATAGAAGACACCTTTCCATGCTCTTGTTCTACTTTTTAAATAATTCATTGTAACAGTATCTGGCAGGACTCATGCCCTGGGGGTTCTTGATCCTATTTTGCCACGCCCCAGGCTCTCTCTTGATCTTGAAAGATTTAGACAAAAGGACCAAATCAGCACTTAGCAGAGGTTAACAGAGAAGCTGGTTTTACACATAGAAGGATCGTGGTTTTGTTTCCAGCTTTGGTTCAGCTCTGACCCTTCACTGTCAAAGTCCTCTGATAGACTGTTTAGCTCCACCCTCTCCCCTTCTCTCATGTCATTCCCTCTTCAGCTTCCTGCAATCTGATTTCTACACCAACTGCTACCCACCATCTCTTGTTGGTAACTGACATGTCACATCAAGTAGGCTTTCTCCAGTTGGTTCTCATCTCACATGATGGTTTTGCAGTTTTCATGCTGTTTAGCAGTTCCTTCCTTTTGAACCACCTCTTGTCTACATTTCAGTCTATACACGCTCCAACTCTCCTTTGACCTCTCAGAGGGCTTCTCACTCTCGTTTGCAGCCTTTTAAATATTGGATTTTCCTATTGATTTTGCCAAGTGCCCCTTCCTCTCTTACTCCCGTTCCCAACCATTTCATTATCATGTCTGGGGAGAAGACATTACTACATTACTTCCTCCCTCCTTGTCTGGGAGTCGAGACTCTCATCTCTGGTTGCACACTGGGATCGCTGCAAATAAATGGCCAAGCAGCACACGTCCAAATAAAATTATTACCTCTTTTACCCCCACTCCTTGCTTTCCATTTCTGCCATCCATAATCTCTGGACATCTCAAACCCCCCATGGTAACACTTCTTCCCATTCCTCACATCCCATTGGTTATCAGGTTCTCTCAGATTAGTACTCCAGTGGTCTCTCAAAGTCATCCCTTCTGCCCCTTTGGCTCTACTCTGTGTCTAGTGTATATTCTGACCTCCTCGTGCGTAAGCTATCACCGTAGCCTCCTGATCTTGTACCAGTTTCAATGCCACTGTTATTAATATCTTCCCAAGACACTGAATAATATGACTGCCTCCTGAAAGACTTCCAGTGGGTTTCATTTCTATAGGTTGTGAAGACAACAGCATCCAAAGCCCTTCATGACGTGGACCCAATTTCTCTTTCTAGCCCCATAAGTCAAAGTAAAGGGTTTCTGGGGATTCCAGTAGTAGAAGAAATATGAAGAAAGATAGAACTTCTGCAAGAGGAAAGTAAGTAGAAAGGCATGTTCAAGTAGGAAAGCATCATGAACAAAAGCACTAAAGTTGAAAATACTACTTTATTAAATAAATAAAACATTTAAAAAAAAGAAAAGAAAATACTACTTTATTAAAGGGAAGATAAAGAAGAGATCAGCAAGGAGGGCTGGTAGTGTCATGTAGGGTGAGATACAATTCAATCAATAAGAGTCTTAAAATCAAACATAAACTTAATAACAATGCTATGTTAATTTCCATGTATATTACCTATCCCTGCATACAGCTTCTCCAAACCTAATATTCTACAGCAGACCCAACAAAGTACTCCCAAGTTGGCTAAGTGTTCTTATTTCTATTTTAGGCTTTCAATCCCAATTGTTAACAACTCCCTTAAATATAAGACTTCCTTTCAGAGCTACTTGGAAATGTGTTGCGTAAATGCTACATATTTCCCCTCTTACTTCTTCCCTAGCATTTCTCCAGCTTCTAAAAATAACTCAGATGCTGCTTTGTTCACTGTTCTAGCTCCCACTTGCACACCTATCACGTTCAGAGCCCACCTGGGACATATCACTTTCATTGGCATTGTGTGTGTGTGTGTGTGTGTGTGTGTGTGTGTGTGTGTGTGTGTGTCCCCATTTCTTCCTGCTCAGAGAGCATTTTTTAAAATTAAGCTTAATGCTCCTGAGGAAATTATATTCTACCATGGGAATGAAAAGCCTACAAATCATTCTTTCCCTCTGATTTCCACAGAAGCCTTTGGAGACATCTTTGGCAGCCAACATAAGAGCTCTCATATGTGCATTAGGAGAGGAAATAAGAACAATAATAGTCAGGGATTGATAATATTTACTCGAAAGCTAAGACTTAGTATGTGCCAGACAGTGTGCCGGACACTTCACGCGCATATTCTTATTCAGTTGTCGCATCACTTCAATAACTAGGTATTCTTACACTCCTCATCTTTCAGACAAGCAAATCGAAACTTGGAGGGATTAAAGAGCTTGATCTGATGTCACAAAAGTAAATAAAAGAACCCACTTTTAGACCTAGATCTGCATGGCACCATAACTCATGTTCTGTATACAGAAAATCATATGTAAATTTTGAAACAGAAGCCCATATGTGGTATCTTGGGCTGGGTTCTCTCAGAAGCAGACCCAGCAACAAGGATTAGAATGCTAGTGCTCTATATACAAGGAAAGGAAGGAAGCCAATAAAAAGCATGCATCCTCTGAGGAACTCTAGGAGACAGCCTAGAGCACACCTCAGAGTTCATCCAACCAGTAGGCAAGGCAACTGTGACATTTCTCCACTAACTCCTATGTTAGTCATTGGTTAAGAGCTGCCGTTGGCAGCAGTGATAGCTTGCTCTGAGCACAGACTAAGCGTACTCCCCGGTCAGAAAAAGCCTTCAGACAGAGTCACAGATGTTCAGCAGAAAGCAGCCCACAGCAAGTAGAGGTAAGGACTGAGGGACGTGGGCAGGACACCAAGAGCAACCGTGATTACATGCGTATGGCCCTGGAACAAAGAAAAAGAAAAGTGAGAAAACCCCACACACTCATTCGATCTTGCTGCTTTACCCACCATCCTCTGGACTCATCTTAACCAATTGGGATTTCCCAGCACTAGTTTTCACCATTTTTTCCAGTAATTCTCTCTTTTCTATCTCCAGCTGGGCAATATAAACTTTCAAGGAGATCTAGGGATGACCCGGGGCTGCTACCACCAGAAATAATGGGACCCACCATTGTACACCAGAACTTTCCACCTGCCAGCACACTGTGGAAATCTGTACCCTCCCCACAATAAAAGATTTTTCATGCTGTCCCCCCATGTAGCAAAAACTAGATATGCAAAACAGTCCCCCAGTTCCAACTTTTGGAGACCAAATTGAGGTCATTTTCAAAGACAGGATCCTATGTCTGAAATACCCTCCTTAAACTTCCTCATTCAAGATGTTGCAATTCTAAACTAAAAAACATAACCAAACAAGCTAAAAATCACATAGTTCTTTGGGGTTCAATAACTCTTTAATAATGTTATAGGTTGGATATTTTATTAGTAGTGATACATATTTTTTAAAATTTTATTAAGTTTATTTATTTTGAGAGAGACAGAGTGAGCAGGGGAGGGGCAGCGAGAGGGAGAGAAAGAATCCCTAGCATGCTCTGAACAGGACTTGAACCCATGAACCATGGGTATGGCCATTAGCATTTCAGAGAACACATTCTCATGTTTTATAAGCTTGAGACACCAGTCACACAGATGGAATGGCCAGTGGCTCCGAGTTAGACTGAGAATAGCCAGTAAGGAAGAAAGGTTCTAGGCTGGCTGAGACAGGTAGGGGAGATTAAACTTAGTTCTATTCTCTTTCCTGTGATTCTCAACTTATTGGCATATCAACTTTCATCATTTTCCTCAAACTTGCCAACATTTTTCCTCCTTCAATCCCTTGGCCTCCTTCCATCTCTTTCCCCAAAAAGCAAGGGGAAAAAAAAAAAAAAAAAAGCAAACCCAAAACCCACATGGTTAAATAACTTGTCCAAGGTCAGATAGCAAATAAAAAGTCAACCCAGGGTCCAAACCTAAGCCTGGTTGTTTCCTACCATACGACAGAGCCTTTCTAGCCTTCCCTGGAGTGAAATGTCTCAAGGCCCATTGCCATAACAACAGTAAAGAAATCATTGCTAAATAATGGGCTACTTTCATATATGTGAAATAGTACTTTAAAAAGTTTGAAATATGAAAATATCATGCAAAATGGTTGATTTATTAACGGGAGCTGCTGTATTTTCCATGAGAAGTCAAATTATTAATGTCATCTATATTTGTTCTTAGAAGGACAACATGTTAGAAGGGAAGGAATTCTGAGATAATCTAATCACCAGCTCGCAGGAACTGAGGCCCAGAAAAGTTAAGGAACTAACTTAAGGACACTTAGCTGGCTAGTTAGCAGTCAGCTTTGATTAGATACTGGTTTCTCTGACTTCAGATCTGTAGCTTTTTCACTCACCCCACCAGATTGTGTCTTTTCATTCCAACTGCCCCCCGCCCCGGGCAACTGCAGATGGTCACAGTTTTTAGCACTGATGCACATTTTGATCAGTTCCACTGCCCCGCATTTCTAACAATTCTCAGAAATGTTTTCTCACAGGCATTTAGGATAGTGCTATAATAACAGTTTTTTAATGTCTTTTCTCTGAAAGAAATAACAAGCCAAAGCTCCAGACTCTGCTTCATCGTTATATAATACTTGTCTGGGATTGCAAATCACTTGCAAAAGGACAAGGCCTGGGGGAGGCGAGGGTGGGTGTGAATCTTTTGTGGTTTCTTGAGTAACATGAGGCGATTTGTCATTTTAGTGAGGCCAGAGCCTGTGCTCTCAGATCCATACCCAATCAGGCTCATTTCGATTCTCTTTGAAAACTTTCGGAGGTTATCCCTGAATTGAGGTGGAACACAATGCAGACAGACCTCTTTTTCTCTCTTCCCTTCCACCCAAGTAAGAGAACGGGCTAATAATAAACCAAAGTTCTAGAACTTGAATGTGAACTGAAAATACCTCCGAATAAAACCTGTTTCTTTAGTCCTGCAAATGGGAGGGGGATAAGTCAGAGCAGGGAACTCGTGTATTTTCTGTGAACGTGCGCCCTCTGGTGATGAATTTCGGTAAAGATTTGCTCTCGGAGAGAAGTAAACAAAATTATCATACCCCAAAGAATTGTTTATTGGAGGGGGAGATCTATAGATAACTCCTTAATGTTCAACTTTATAGTCATAAACTAGTGGCTTTGCAGGACCCACTGAGAGATGTTAATTCTCATGGAAATTAACACAAGAGAAATTCAAAATGCTTCTGTTACTTGCGGAGCTCTCCAAATACCTTGTTGCCGGGAATATTTATAGAGAAGTGAAAACAAAGCAACTCCAAAGGGCAGCAGTGTAAAGCTTTTGGCTAGGTATGTTAAACTCATGCCAAAATATTCAAAAATAGCATGAGGTCCCTTTAATTTGGGAAAATGGACAAGAATTCCAGAGCAAAAAGAGATACTCTTAAAAAGTGTTTTGACTAAATATGAATGAGGAAAAAAAAAATTTAAATATGGTACAGTAAGCTGTGCTTTCAGTGACAAAGCCTCCATTGAGGAGTCTTGTCTTCCGACCTTTTCCCCTCCTTGTTTACAAAGCCCTGCAATCCGCTGCATACCTTTCCTTCAGTATTCAGATTGAAAGGGCAGCGAGAGAAGCCAACTCCTTTATTAGACATTCTACTCAGCAATATTCCGTCCAGTGCTTCCTGCTTGCATTTGATAAGGAACGAATTCCAATGATCTATGGTTAGCTGCTAGTAGCAAGAGAATTTTCCCTCACAATTCCCTTTCTTGCTTCTTCTTTGCACGCTCCCCACCCACTCACCCACTCCTAATTCAGACCACCTAAGCTGCCTCCGTTATTCATGCAAATCATTCCTCACCACGCTGTGCACAAGCACCCACGTTTATTTCCTTAGCGATGCTCAGTTTAACCTCATGGTGCAGGGAAGTACAAAATCAAATCAGCTGCCAGAGTCTAGTGCTCAAGGGGGCTGCACCCAGGTTTTGCAGTTCCCACTCTGAGCCAATCAAGCCGGAGCCCATCAGCCAACAGACCACATTACATAAGGCTGCTGCGGGGCCAGCAAGGAGATCAGGAAGGGAGATCACACCGCCACAGCTTCACCCACGTCCCGGGAGAATCTCCACCAGCCCCTTGTGAGAAGCAAACCCAGACGTCTGTAGCTGTGCGTACATTTTGTGCCAGGCAGTGAGAACATGGGGGTAGAATAGAATCTCTCTCTACATCTGTGTCTTCCGAAATCGAAGTACTTCGCAGAATTCGTGTTGCCTCAGGGGAATACAGAAACCTGCCCTCCTTCTTTGAGATTCCTTAAACTCTATTAAGGATAACCGTGTGCTAGGGATGGCTTTAGCTCCTTTGTTTTATTATCTGGTCAGTGCGTGTTTGTTTAGTGACTGGCGTGAACAGAGCAGATGTGATCACAGGAAGGTAACCCAAATTCGTTCTTTCTGCTCCTTGCCTGAGCTTTCTCGGTTGGCTGCTCTGTGGGAAGAAAAGAGGGCATCGCGAGAAATTGAATTCCTCTGTGATAACCTGAATTCTAGCTGCCAACGTTCTACGCTACATTTAAAGAAGTCCAAATCTCAGATGGAGATTTAGTTTGAGAAATGAGCAGGCCAGTGAAACCTCTCTCCACTTGGAAAGAGATGGAGATAAGAAGAAAAAAGAGACACCGGAGCTGAAGTCATTTCTCATCCACGTGATTTGAGTTGATCCTAAGTAGGTCTTTGCGCTTTGTCTCTGCTGTGCATTCAGCTGGTGCTCATTCAGGTTAGGGCGATTGAGAGCGATGATTGAGCATTGCTTTCAAGTGGAGATAATATTTTCCTACCAAGCTATCATACATATTTGGTATGCAAGAAAACTGCTTTCTCTCACTTTGGAGATAAAATGTATATTCTGTGGATGTTCTCTTACTAGAGATTTAAGATAGTATTGTAGGAAAAAGAGAATTCAAATTTTAAGAGGGAGAGAAAACCGGGAAAAGAGAACGGGTGAGGGAGGGGGAAAAAGAAAAGTAGGAAAGTGAGAGTCCAGGAATATTTGTGAGTATGAGGGAGAGCAAGCTCTTCTCTAAGAGAATATCAATTCATTGCTGTTACTGGTCAGTGAGAGAGGGCTAATTAGAGAACGCCAAGGGCTCATGGGAGCTCAGCAGAATCTGAGATTAGGGGTATTCCGACTATGCACAGCCCGCTCCCCATTGAGAATTTTGGCTGACAGTAATGTAATGGGAGGTGTCACTGATGTGAGCATGTCATACATGAGATTCGTGTGGAGAAAGAAAAGGCTGAGGAGCCCTGGAAATGAGCAAGGGAAAAAGAAATGAAATCTCTTCACTGCGAATGAAAGCAGGTCCATATTTGAAGATGAAATCTAGACACTCTCCAAGAGCAAATAAACCCAGTAATGTCATTGAATACCTGTAATACCTCCATCCCAAACAATATAGTCAAACAACTCTTTATTAATGAAGAGAGAGCCGTGTGGTTCACAGAGACAGTTGATCACTATGTGGCAGTCACTGGGCATAGAGCTGGGAACCTACATCTTTCCCATGATGAGCCTTTAGAGATTTTTATTATGTAAATGTGGCTGGGTGAGAGCTGGCTTTTGGTTCCCTGATGGTGTTTTCAGCATTTTTTGACTAATAGTTTCTAAATTCTGCAGCAAAGGTTTTCCAAAATCTTAAATCTGGATTGAGTTCAATATACTAGGTTTTGGGCATCTTTATGAGCTGCCTTTGTTGTAGCTATTGTTATCGATGATGATGATGATACTGATGATGTTGTCAGTGATGATGAGGTTGTACCAATAAGGAGACAAAAGGGGTAGATCATCGTACACCGCAGCAATTTCTGGTGAAGAATTGATTTTATAAAAGGCTTTGCTTCCATCTAGTGGTTATTGTGTACAACTGTCTTATTCTGACCAGCGAAATTAATTGAACTAGATTTTTAAATGCCCCTACACTGTTCAGGGAGTTAGAGATTAAAATACTATCTTAAAACCACTGCGAATACTGATAGAACTCTGCCATTGATGAGTGTGCAGCATGGTGGAGGAATCAGCCACTTAAATTGCTGTAAAGAAAACCAATAACAATACTACTAGTTAGTATTTCTGTAATGACAACTACAGGCCAGATATTGATCTAACTGTTGTACAACTTTTAGCTCACTGATGTTCTCAGTAACCTATGAGGTACTATTTTTAGCTTCCTCTTCTAGAAGAGAGGGCTGAGGCTCAGAGAGGTTATATAACTTCTGCAGAGTCACACAGCGGAAGTATGAGAGCCAGATTTTGAACCAGGCCAATTGGCTGGAGCCTGTTCTCTTACCACCATATATTCATACGATAAGTACAATAGAAGAGATATGTAGTAAGTAACTATAGGAATTGAGCCATAGCAGTGAGGATGGGAATAAGAATTTAGAGCAGGGAAGAAGTCTAAAAATGTATGTAGGGAGAACTAATAGGATGTGGTAGACAATTGGATAGGGAGGAGAGGAAGAAGAAGGTTAGAGTCCTGACTAAACAAAAGAGGATATAACCAAGTAACTAACCAAGTTGGAGTTTCAATGTAGGCATAAGTGGGAGGAGGCTCTTACTTAGAGCCTTAGAAGTGATAAGAAGTAAACCTATTTCAACAACAAAAGTAAATGTTAGAAAAGATCAGTGCATGATTAGAAGAACTGTTCCTTCCTATTGTGAATCACTAACTTGAAGAAAACCTACAATAGTCATTAAATATGACTTTGTAAAACTGTTGACATTCCTGACATTGAAAACATCTATTGAGCTATACCTACACATAAACATTCAAATGTTTTACTATAGGGTCTATGAAAAATGCTTAATGTGGGGCCCCATATGATAAGTTTTCATGGAATTTTTCTTAGAACATTATTAAAGTTGGAAGGACCTTGGAGTTCAAGTATTCCAACCTCCTAATTTGACCAATAAAGGAAGATATATCAAGAGAAATTAATAAATATTTTGGAGCACCTTCACTATAATACAGAACTAAGGGAGTCCTTGTGTGAGATAAAAAGACATACAACACATAGCTCTTATTCTCAAGATGTTTATACTTTAGTTGGGGGGAAATAACTGTACAAAATAGTTGCTCTTCGGGTCTGCTCAGGATCCATTCTCCTTTTGGTCACAGCACCCTGAATTTCTTTTGGGGGCCATTTTTCCTTTACTCTCAGTGATTTATGTGGGGCTGACTCCCATCGTTGGCTCCATGTGATACAGTGTAGCCAATTAGAACAGTAGCCTATGGTGATGATAATTGATCCAGGGGTGGATGGGCTCGTTGCTTAGTCCAGCCAATAAAAACAAATGAGGATCAGGCCAGGAGTTTTTCTGAAATGCTTTGAAGAAAAAGCACCCTCTTTTTTTTTTTTTTAATAGTTTATTGTCAAGTTGGTTTCCATATAATACCCAGTGCTCATCCCCACAAGTGCCCTCCTCCATGCCCATCTCCCTCCTCCCCTCCCCCCACCCCATCTGCCCTCAGTTTGTTCTCCGCATTCAAGAGTCTCTCATGGTTTGCCTCCCTCCCTTTCCCCACTATTTTTCCCCTTCTCCTCCACGGTCCTCTGTTAAGTTCCTCCTAATCCTTCTATACGTGCAAACATGGTATCTGTCCTTCTCTGCCTGACTTATTTCGCTCAGCATGACACCCTCAAGTTCCATCCATGTTGCTACACATGGCCAGATGTCATTCTTTCTCATTGACATGTGTATTCCATCGAATAGATAAACCACATCTTCTTGATCCATTCGTCCGTTGATGGACACTTAGGCTCTTTCCATGTTTTGGCTATTGTGGAGAGTGCTGCTATGAACATTGGGGTCCATGTGCCCCTATGCATCAGCACTCCTGTATCCCTTGGGTAAATTCCTACCAGCGCTATTGCTGGGTCATAGGGGAGTTCTAGTGTTAGTTTCCTGAGGAACCTCCACACTGTTTTCCAGAGGGGCTGTACCAGTTTACATTCCCACCAACAGTGTAGGAGGGTGCCCGTTTCTCCACATCCTCGCCAGCATCTAGAGTCCTCTGATGTGCTCATTTTAGCCACTCTGACTGGCGTGAGGTGGTATCTCAGTGTGGTTTTGATTTGTATTTCCCTGATGAGGGATGCTGAGCATCGTTTCATGTGTCTGTTGGCCACCTGGATGTCCTCTTTGGAGAAGTGTCTGTTCATATCTTCTGCCCATTTCCTCATGAGATTGTTTGTTTTTCAAGTGTGGAATTTGGTGAGTTCCTTATAGATTTTGGATACTAGCCCTTTATCTGATATGTCATTGGCAATTATCTTTTCCCATTCCGTCATTTTCCTATTAGTTTTATGGATTGTTTCCTTTGCCGTGCAGAAGCTTTTCATCTTGATGAGGTCCCAATAGTTGACTTTTGCTCTTGATTCTCTTGCCTTTGGGGATGTGTCAGGTAAGAGATTGCTGTGGTTGAGATCAAGGAGGTTGTTTTCTGCTTTCTCCTGTAGGATTTTGATGGTTTCCTGTCTCACATTCAGGTCCTTTATCCATTTTGAGTTTGTTTTTGTGTATGGAAAAGCACCCTCTTTTCACAGATGTTGCCAGGCTGGTGGAAGGTCAGTCTAGAGCTTCTGGAGGCCACCATGTCAATAGCGTGTCCTGAGAATGATTCTACCAGTGGAAGATAGACTGAGATAGGAATTAGACTTAGAAAGCTCATGGCAATGTGTGATCCTCTAAATCAAACTGCCTTAGAACTTTCCAGATTCACCATCCTTTTTACTGTGGCTTCTGCATTCCTGAGCTCTTTAATCATCCACATGGTTGACAGAATTTCCTCATTGAGTAGTTACATTCCTTGATTCTCTCATGTCTGCCTATTGGCTATTTAATCGAATGACCAGTTAACTGGGTATAATGGTCAAGAGTCCCATTTTCTTTCCTGCAGAACTTTGCAGACCTTATTTCATGGCTTTCTGACATTAAACATGGCTTCTGACTATCAGATAAATCATAAGATGCCCAGTTAAATTTGAATTTCAGATGAGCAATAAATTTTTTTTGATAGAAGTATGTTCCAAATGCTGCATCTAAATTTTAAAATTTAACTGGAAATTGTCTATTTTTATTTGCTACATTAGGCAATCCTAATAAAGCTATAGAAAAGTTGAAGAAAAACCTGACTATTCTTCCCTTTCCTCACCTGCTAGAAGACTTGATTTAAAAAAAATTATCTGTATACCTGAAATATTTTATTTAAACTTGGAATTTAATATTTAATGTTGTCCCCCCACCCCCGGTACAAAGGAAACCTTTTTGATCTTAATAGTTCCTTTTATTATACACCAATGATGAAGCAACAGAAAGAGAAATCAAGAAACTGATCCCATTCACAATTGCACAAAAAACCATAAAATACCTCGGAATAAACCTAATCAAGGATACAAGGGATCTGTATGATGAAAACTATAGAAAACTTATGAAGGAAATTGAAGAAGACACAAAGAAATGGAAAAACATTCCATGCCCATAGATAGGAAGAATAAATATAGTTAAGATGTCATTACTACCTAAAGCACTCTACACATTCAATGCAATTCCAATCAAAATTGCACCAGCATTCTTCTCAAAACTAGAACAAACTATCCAAAAATTTGTATGGAACCACAAAAGACCCCGAATAGCCAAAGTAATCCTGAAAAATAAAACCAAAACGGGAGGGATCACCATCCCAGACTTTAGCCTCTACTACAAAGCTGTCATCCTCAAGACAGTATGGTATTGGCACAAAAACAGACACATAGACCAATGGAACAGAATTGAGAACTCAGAAGTGGACCCAAAAGTATACAGCCAACTGATCTTTGACAAAGCAGGAAAGAATATCCAATGGAAAAAAGACAGCCTTTTTAACAGATGGTGTTGGGAGAACTGGACAGCAACATGCAGAAGAATGAAACTAGATCATTTTCTCACACCATGCACAAAAATCAACTCAAAATGGATAAAGGACCTGAACGTGAGACAGGAAACTATCAACACCCTAGAGGAGAAAGCAGGAAACAACCTCCTTGACCTCCACCGCAGCAACTTCTTACTTGACACATCCCCAAAAGCAAGGGAATCAAGAGCAAAAATAAACTGTTGGGACCTCATCAAGATTAAAAGCTTCTGCACAGCCAAGGAAACAACCCAGAAAATTAATAGGCAACCAACGGAATGGGAAAAGATAGTTGCAAATGACATATCAGATAAAGGGTTAATATCCAGAATCTATAAGGAACTCACCAAACTACACGCCCGAAAAACAAACAACCCAGTGAAGAAATGGGCAGAAGACATGAACAGACACTTCTCCAAAGAGGACATCCAGATGGCCAACAGACACATGAAACGATGCTCAGCATCCCTCCTCATCAGGGAAATACAAATCAAAACCACACTGAGATACCACCTCACGCCAGTCAGAGTGGCTAAAATGAGCAAATCAGAGAACTCTAGATGCTGGCGAGGATGTGGAGAAACGGGCACCCTCCTACACTGTTGGTGGGAATGTAAACTGGTACAGCCCCTCTGGAAAACAGTGTGGAGGTTCCTCAGGAAACTAACAATAGAACTCCCTTATGACCCAGCAATAGCACTGCTAGGAATTTACCCAAGGGATACAGAAATGCTGAGGCATAGGAGCACATGTACCCCAATGTTCATAGCAGCACTCTCCACAATAGCTAAAACATGGAAAGAGCCTAAGTGTCCATCAACAGATGAATGGATCAAGAAGATGTGGTTTATCTATACCATGGAATACTACATGGCAATGAGAAACAATGAAATCTGGCCATGTGTAGCAACATGGATGGACCTTGAGGGTGTTATGCTGAGCGAAATAAGTCAGGCAGAGAAGGACAAATATCATATGTGTGCACGTATAGGAGGATTAGGAGGAACTTGACGGAGGACCAAGGGGGAGAAGAAGGGCGGAAATGGTGGGGGAAAGGGAGAGAGGCAAACCATGAGAGACTCTTGAATGCTGACAAAAACTGAGGACTGATGGATGTGGGGGGGAGGGGAGGATGGGCATGGAGGAGGCCACTTGTGGGGATGAGCACTGAGTGTTATGTGGAAACTAATTTGACAATAAACTATTTAAAAATAAATAAATAAAATACAAAAAAAAATAGTTCCTTTTACCTTCATTTCAAAGAGTTTTCCTGCATTCTAACTCTATCTTTCTACATTTCAGGAACACAATAGTCTAGTATGTTGAATTACTTTGTCTATCTTCCATATCTATCATCTTCTCTCTAATTCAGCTTTTCACCTCTGCATATATTGAGACTATCTCAAATATTTTCCATGCTTATTTTAAGCCCTAAGTATTCTCCTTCTTGCTGTCTCAAATTGATTTTTTAAAGTATAAGGGTAAGCAAATCTCTCAAACTCTGCAATCTACTCTGTTGTTTTATCATCTCATCCACTTCTTGTTTTGTTGAATTTATATTCTTCAGTCTTCTATATAACTTTGAGTACACATAAGAAATATCCCACTTGTTCTTTCAGATTTCAGGGGTCTTCTGCCTTTTATTTATTCATTATTACTGTGTTGCTTTGTTTCTAGATACCTTCCTTCTATTATTTATCTACCCATTGATTTTCCTATAATATGATTGCATTATTTCCCTGCCATTTAATTTCATCTTGCTAATGCTAAATGTGAGCAGCTTTTTGCAAATCTGTCTGCTCAGAAGTTGTGTGGATAAATTTTTAACTGCCCTATTTTCTACTTTGTCCAGGGTGAATCTGTCTTTCTCCCTGTTGCAGGGCTTGGTGTAGCATTTCTTTCTTTTTTTTTTTTTTTGTAAAGGTGAAAGCCATGTGAATAAGGCAATTGGGATAATTCACCTGGAATGGAGTTCATCGTTTGCTAGGGAATCTGAAATCTGCTTTTCCCTCTGAGGCCTTATTAAATTTCCATTGCTGGGATCCATTTTACCATCACATTTGAAAGGGATTTAAAGATAACCAAGACTTCTATACTTTGGGGGATTAATTTAAGGAGATAACATAAAGCCTTTTTCTTTTTAAGAGAAAATGTGTTATAAAATGCTTAGCATCATTCTCAGCCTGGCACAATTACAAGTTTCATGGACTTTGTTTTTCTTTTCATTCAGATTTGAACCTGAAAGCTTTTTGAAATGGTCGTCTGTGTGGAGTGAGGGAAGGCAAAGAGAAAGGTGAGTTCAAGACCACTCCATTTTAAGTAGGTATGCACAGTGCTCATTCAGTGGAGGGAGGCTAGCCAAGCTGGAGTGTTGCATGTCAGAAGGATCACAATGTCAGCATAGCAAATATGTCTGCTTTAGTTTTAAACAAATTAATTATATGTAACTATTGCCATATTTTCTACGTAGTTGTAGGCATAGGCCCTTACTTTGCTAGTCAGACTTTATTTCTTTCTACCTCCCTATGCAAACTCCCCATTTCAGCCAAAGTGGCCAACTCACTGGGACCTAAATAAGCTTTGAATGCAGTCTCTGAAATGTGGCTCATGTCATGCCACTCCCCTTGAATTACCTTCATTTGCCTATTCTTACACAGCCTTTAAGATTCAGCTAAAATTCTGCCTCCTTCACAATGCTTCCTCTGATTGTGCCAGTCTAAAGTGATTGCTCCCACACTCCCAGAATGTGTTACATACTGAATAAATTCTTCATCTCTATCTTTAATTTCACTAATTTACTCTTCAGTTCTGTCTAATCTCTGATTTAATCTATTCACAGTGTTTGTATTTTAATGATGACCTCTTCCTTTCAAAGCAGATCTTTGGGTTTATTTTTAAGCCTTCCTGGTCATGTTGGTATTACCTTGATATTTTATCATATTTTTCTTGTTTTTAAAAAGATGTTCGGTCATACTTCATAACACATATCTAATAATCTCATCATTTGAAAGACTTGAAGGTCTAATTGAAGTGTTGGTTGTGTTGACTACCGATGGGTCCCCATGCCTTTATCTTCTCGTTATCTTCAGGAATCCTTTGTGGTTGAGTTGAGGGTGTGACTCTCTAGACATGATTGGCATTGACTTCTACCAGGGAATGACTGGATGGGGACCACCTTTCGTGTTCATTTTATGGGCTTGGGCTTAATGATTCATAAAGGAAATCTGTATTTCAACCAGAAATTCAACTGAGAGCAACTCTAAGGTCTCAACTTTTAGGAACCCACCTGTTTGGTGGAGGGGACCTGGAGAACAGGATGGTTGTCTTGCTGGCAGTGGATAGATTTTGTTTCTTTTCTGTCCTTTGATTGTGACATAACACTTGGAGGGCTCTAGCTTTATGCAGTCATTGCTTTTTGCTTTGCTCTAGCCTGAAGTGTAGGTGTTTGGTCCCATTTGGCAGTTAAAACCTGACCCCCTTAATTACAGAAACCAGCAAACCTCCCGCCACCAACCCTGAGCAGCAAGCGCTTCAAGCCCCCTGCAACTTTGCTTTTTTGGTTTTCCTCCTCAGCTTTGGTCCTTGAGGGGGAATTGTCTTCATTTCTTGTTATCTCAGTTATTATAATAAAGGATATTTATTATGTTTTACCCATTATTTCTTGGTGGTTTGTATCAGAATGTTAATATTACCTAATACATCACATAAGGAATGGAAGTTTACAATCGATTCAATAATTAATCAGAGAGAGCCTTGTCGCAGATCCCTTATTGGTGTCTTGACCTATTAATTTAATCTTAAGAAATGTTTTCATATATTTTCTCTTCAGATAAATTACAGAAAAAGAAGCTAAGAATTGTATCTCACAGTCCTTTGTATTTATGATACTATTTTGCCATGACTCCAGGTTAATTGATAGAAAGTAAAGTGGTTGAAAATGTTTGGGTTGAAACCAATTAGTTAAAGAAAAGTGATTACAAATGTGAACTGAATATTCAAAGCTTGTTTCTTTCAATATTGATAATTTGATACACATATTCTTTTTTTTCCCCCGCCGCCCAGCCCCGAAATCATACACATATTCTTAAAGAAATACTTACAGCATGAAGATAGAATGTTGAACAAGACAGATACAGTGTCTTCCCTTATAGAGATTATAGCAAGGATGGGTTTATAGCCCTTTAAGTGTTTTAAAGTATATTTATCCATTTAGAATCTTTTTGCTTTTTATTTATAATTTATTTATAATTTACCTTTTTATAACTTATATATTTAAAATTCATTTTCATCCACTTACTCCTGCAGAGCTGGTTTGCAGATTCTGTAATACATTGTTTTATTTGCCTCTAGCTCCAAAAGAATTGTCTAAAAGCAAATTGGTGTGATAGTGCATATTTACAATATCCAGTTCATGTTTTTATAATTTCTGTGCAACCTGGGATAATTGGGCAAATCTTAAACACACTTATGAATTTTGTCTTTCTCCTTTGCCTTTTCATCCTTTTAATTTTCAACCATCACTGTTCACTTAGTCTACTTAATATGCTTTTACTGTCTTTTCATGAACACTTATTTTATATTTAAAGTTTTCTTCACTGTATTTGACAATATGTGGGCAGCGTTGGTACAGTGTTTGCTGTCAGGATTGAAGCTGTAATACAAAGCAAGTACAACCACAATGTGAATGCAAGGACAAGCTTAAGGTTGCTTACACTGCTGACCTGAAGTCAGATGGATCTGACATTTGCCTTGCTGTTGGGCAGAAGACAGAAATCTCTTCCCGGATTTGAAGAAAGATTACCAAAAAGCAGTATCTAAACATTGATCCTCATATAATTTTCATGGGCTTTGGGCCACAAGTAATCAATGTAGCTAGTTGTATTTTGAGTCCAGTGAAAAATAAACCTCAATTTCCTTTGATGGAAGGCCACCTTTTAAGCTGACAGCTGATACCTGTACACACAGGCTCTCAAATAATCAGAAATGTAAAAAATAAATAGAGTAAAAATCAGTCTAATTCTGAAAAATGAACAAAAATGCTTGAGGGCACATAAAAATGGAAAAAAATCATCCCATAATGCTTACAGATGTTCAGTAAGTGAGAAAATCAATCATTAGGAATAATTATTTCCAACAATTTGCATTCAACAAAAATGGTCTAGGACTTCCTATTAAAACCAGCTAGTGTTTATGAGTAGCAATAATATTGTCCGTCCCACGTAGTCCTTTTATGATGTGCCTTTGACACTCTTTGAGAGGTGGGGAATCTGTGGTCCTTCCTTTGTTCCTGGGCAGGTTTATTACTAAAGCAGCAGTGATGCTGTGTGATCTCTGAGGCTAGGTCATTAAAAAAAAAAAGTGACATACAGAGAGGAAATCTAGACCACCTTGCTCAGACCACGTGGAAAGGCCATGTGTAGATGCTCTAGCTGATAGCCTGAATGAGATGCCACCAGTAGCCAGAAGTAACCACTGGACCTATAAGTGAAGATGCCCTCAAATGGTTACAGACTCCAGCTGTGGAATCAACTCCAGCCTTTGAGTATTCCAGCTGAGCCCCCAGACGTCATGGTGCCATCTCTGCTGTGCCATCTCAATTCCTGCCCCACAAAATCCACAAACATAATAAAATAGTCGTTTGACAACACTCTGTTTGGGATTGTTTGTTACACATTAGTAGATAACCAGAACATCGCCTCGCTCAAGTATAGCCCACAAGGGTGGTGAAAAAGAGAAATCTTTTCATGATGGAATTTCAAGCAGTTTATCACTTGTCTACTATGTTTGGAAAGGGAGACAGCCTGAGGTTGGCATCTACCCAAATTCCTTGACGGTGGCTAAAGATTTCAGTGGGTAAACATGATCTAAAGGAAATAAAATCAGCAGTTTGGTGACAATTTTTTGGGGGAAAAAATTAAACAGATGAGTTTCTCTGAGTGAGCTAAGAGACTGAGAATATTTCTATCTGGTGTCAATGGTCATGGAAAGGCCCCCCACAACCTTATTCATCCATTGTTGTTCACTGTATTTCATTCCCAGTCCAGAGCTTGCTCAGAGGGCCCTTAATGGTCAGGATGGAGACTATGCATGGGGACAAGAGTGCACTCCCTTCACCAAGGCTAAGTGCCTTATTTTCCAGAAATGTTTGTTTTGAAACCCACAAGCCGTTTTAAAGAGTCAATTGTTCTCTGAAGGGAAAAAGAAACTCCCCTAATTATATTTAATTTGAATATGAAATTGCTATTTTTATAAGTGAAAATGGTTGAATATTTGGCATAATTTTTAAGATATGTTTTAGGAGAAGAGAGGAGTAGAAAATCCAGGGGAAAAATCAAGGCAATATATTGATCTTTGTGCATAGCGCCCGAATTCAATTCGAGAGCCAAATCAGTGGAGAAGTTAGCTTGTGTCGTTATTACATGATCTAATCCTAGTTATATAAACGTGCTGACTGTAATGTCAGTCAAACAATGCCTGGTTAAAGGTTGATAATGTAGGAGGATTGAGAAAAATGAAGAGAGAAGGAGGCTAAAGTGACTGGTAGAATTAAAAGGAAATCAACTGCCGTCATAAAAGACACACCTAACTGCTTTACTAAATTTGAAGACAATGAAGTACAGAAGAAGCACTTACCTGCTTGAGTCATGGGTGAGATGCAAGACAGTAATTGCAAATACTATTTATTTCCTTCCTGAAGCTTCTCTCTGAAGATTATGGCAAGCTTATTCAAAACTAACATTTTATCTCAACTGCTCTGGAAATAAATGGAAACATGAAATGTCTCAGGCCAACATGCTTTGCCGCATCTTGACCAACAGAAGCCTTTGGAACATGCCGAACAATATTTCACATCCGCATGCCAAGCACTAAGCAAAACGCACTTGGGGGAAAGTGGAGGATGCGCAGTCACGCCACATTGTCTTCATTTCTCCTTCTCACTCGCCCACCGAGTTCAAATTCAAAATCCAAATAGTATTTGTTGGCAGCTGTTGTAGACTCTTGGGGAACGTCAGTGAACACAACACACTAAGAGGGAGCTCCTTAAATACTGGCTCTATGGGATTAGGGGAATACCAAATAACAAAATAATGAATACAATACATAAGTAAAATTTTAAAGTATGTCATAAAAGGTTATAAAATTTAAGCAAAAGACAAAGAACAGAAGAGCAAGATAAAAGTTTTAGGAGTGCAGGACCCAAGGTTGGGAGCAGCAGAGGACAGGTTACAATATTCAGTCAAGTCGTGTTTGGGGTAGAGCTCCCTGAAAAGGTGAGATTGGAGCAAAGATGTGAAGGAAGCAAGAGTTAGGCAAGTAGATATCTAGGGCAAGTGCATTCCAGACAAAGGGAATAATAGCTAGTACACAGGCCCCAAGGCAAGAGAATATTTCTGGTATGTCCTTCGGACAGAAGGGAGGCCAGAGGGACTGGAGTAGAAAAGCAAGGAAAAGAAGTGGACAGGATTTCTGAGAGGTGAGGTGAAGCCAGGTGAAGTGAGCAGAGAGGTGATGGGAAGCCAGGTCAAGGAGAGCCTCCCTGCTCAGAGGGGCCTTAGTACCAGCAGCATCATCTTCATGTGCAGGTTGGTTAGAAATGCAGAGTCTCAGGCCTCATCATCCCCAACCTATTGGATCATAGTCTGCATTTTCACAGGATCCCCCAGGTAATTCACATGCACATGGAAGTTTGAGAAGTGCTCACGTCAATCTTTCAACGCCCTTATGAGCACCTGGGTTTTTGACTGTGCGGGGATATGTGAGTCAGTGCAGGGTTTTGAGCACGGGAGTCATATGGTCTACCTTATGTTCAAAGGCATCACTGTGGCCTGTGGGTTGGGAAGAGCCAGCCAGTAGGATGGAGGCAGAGGGAGCAGTCAGGAGGCAATTGCCGTGACGGAGGGGTGAGATGATGGAGTTGGGGCCGTCCTGTGTGAGGCAGAGATGGTGAGCCCTGAGCAAATCGCCTGGTCCTGCTCCCTCTCCAGCTCCCTCTCTTCTGCTTTTATCAGACACATGGGTCAAATACATATGGAAGGGTTAAAAAATGCTTTCGAAGGAAGTGACCTTTCAAATTAACTACTTTAAAGAGAGCCATGGGTACCATGGAAACAGACAAGGGCGGCCTAACACAGTCCCCACTGTGGCCAGAGGAGACTACAAGAAAGAGGAGATGCTTGAACTGAGCTTAGGAGGAGAACGAATTAAGCCAAGAGGGGAAAAACAAAAGAGGAAAAGGACATTCTGGGAAGAAATAGCGACATATGTGAAGGCGCAGATGTGAGGAACCGTATGACACACTTTGCCTGAGCAAAGTAGGGGGGCGGGTCACTGGCAGGAAATGGGACCAGAGAACTAACCAGATCCTGAAGTGCCTGGTGCGCTGCAGTAAGGAGATCAAAATATCCAGAAAGCTCTGAAGACGTCATGTCAGATTTCAAGGTAGGAGTAGAACATTTAGGAAACAAAGAGGATATATTAGAAGGGGATGAGCCTAGAAACAGGGAGAGGAGTCCCAAACCAATAAAGGATGAGTAATTCACTTCTGGACTCAAAGCCCAGGACTGATTGTCAGAAATGCCTGAACCCAGATCCACCTGCCACCCATGACCTTTATCATCTAGGCAAGTTAACAAACTTCTCAAACCTCAATTTTTCCTCCATGAAATTGGGTATTCCCCATTTCCTTAACATCTCAATCTACTGTAGAGGGGGTCAAATGATATGCTGCATAAAAAGCACTTGGCATACCGTAAGTGTTCAACAGCATTGATTATATTCCAGCTGTTGTTATTAGCTATGCTCCGACTCCCAGACCAGCATCCTGCTGGCCAGATCTTGTACATATCTCTGCCAGGTTGTATAAACCTCTCATGAATTTTAATCATTGTTTGCTTCGTCCCTTGTGGGAATAGATTTTTAGATACTGAACTGAAAAAAAATTAAAGAGCTGCCTAGTTCTAATTCTCCCTGCTGGCTGGTGATGCCAGGAGTTTTAATCACAGGAACCAAATATAACTGTGTGCCAAACATCCGTGCTCACGCATAGTCCCTGGCCAGGTGCTTCTGGGCTGTCACTGGGTTTTTGATGTCACTGTTTCCTGTGTGTAATCAGTAATCGACACCAAAGCTCTGACAAAATGACCGTTTTTAGAGCACCATTAGCTGTCTCCCTGGGTTTGGCTGTAAATGTAACATAAGTAGGATCTTTAGTGCATCAATTTCTTACTGCAGTCATGTGCATCTTCCTGAAGTAAAGAGCTCTGGGAAGAGCTGAGTGGGTGGGTATCTGGCTTGTTTTTTTGTTAAAGGATGACTTTGATGTTCTTTTACTCTTACCTGAAATTTACATGCTATTGCAGAAAGCATTCTTCTCAGGGGAAGAACATGGCTGCTGCTGGAGCTAAAGTGCTGTTTTTTGTTATGTGTAGAAATGAGGCAAGAGGTTTATAAACTTTCTCCTTACAGAAAAGTTGCCCTGGCAGCTCCTTCTGTAGAATTTCTAAACATCTCAACCCCTCATTAGTCACTATAGGCTGTCTTTCACTTGTTTCATGAAGAATACAGAGCTTTCAAATTTGTGCACTGGGAGAAAATTTTTTCTTTGGTAGATATAAAAATTCTAATTGCCACGGAAAGCTAGGTAGCTACGTAATTGCCAATGCCAAAACCAGAGGTTTCTGAAGGTATGTTAATTACAGTTTGTTTCACACTGCATCTTATGAAATTGACAATACCAACCCTGAAAACACTCTATGGATTAGCTTTCTTTGTGTTTTATTACATTCTTCAGTAAAGACTCTTGTGAATCAGAATTATAGATTGAATAGAATTGTTGATTTGTGAAACGTAAACTTGTTAATTTGAATGACCATGAGGGAAATTGACTTAATTAAACAAAGGAAAGATCAATAAAAACATTTCAAAGGTTTTGGTTATCATGGGTTTCTGATTAAACAAATTCTGATGTCTGTAGAAAAGCTAATAGTTAATTTACCAGCTGGAACTTTTACAAGGTTTGGAATTTCAAGCTAAACCCATTTCTCTGAAGTTAATTTCTTTTGCATTACCCAGTGTGTGGGGTGCAGAGGGGCGGAATGCAGTACAAAACCAGGTCTTTCGTGGCTCTCTCATAGGGCACATTCTCCTTTCAACCATTGTGATACTCCTGGAAGTTGAAAGAACGTACTGAATGAGCGTTTGGAGAAAATGAGTATGTTGCGATTGGTGTCATCCCCAACTCATTCTTATTTTAACATCAGTGAGGTTTTTTTCTCCACAGTCATATTTTCCATGTTCTCAGAAATTGTAATTCTGATAAAGTGCATCATTAGCTTTATTTTTTCACCCCTCCCTGTGGCCTACCTTTTGTCATATGACTTTGGAGTTCCTTCATAAAGGCAGAGTGTGTATATTGCCACCCCTTATCTCTGAGCTAGGCTGTGTAACGTCCTTTGGTCAAAGGAACGTGGGCAGAAGTGTCAGGGTGGCCGTCAAAACCTCAGCCTTAAGAGACTCGCATGTTTCTGCTTGCACTCTTGTGGGTCTGTTGGTGCATAAGAACATGCCCAAGGATGAGAGACTCGTGGAGCTGGGCCTCCCAAGCAGAGCGTAACCTAAATCAGCCAACCCCCAGGCAGCTGCAGATTTGTGAGCAATAATAAATAATTGTTCAAACCACCAACATTTGTGGTAGCTTGTGATGCAGCGGTAGTTAAGTCACATAAAACCATGCCTGGTATCAGGTTACTGGCTTGAGCTGCTCTAGGCTGTCCCCTGTAAATACACAGAATGTAGAGCTAGTCTCGTTTCTGTAATAAGGACGTTACCCAACTATTACCTTAATGATAGATTATTTCTCTATGCTACATCAAAAACTAATTTACCAACTATCTGTTGTGGGCTCAATGCTCTGCTGGGTGCTGGTACACAGAATAGAATACACAGAGGTAGGCCTCCAAATCCCAGACAGTGTTATATGCTTTCTAGTAACTGAAAAACTGAAACCACAACTACAATGGCCATTCAAACTGGAGGCAATAAAACTTTCACTTTTCAGCGTTCACTTTCCTATCGCCTGGTATTGTAACATCTTTGCCTTTGTTTGAACACTGAGCCCAGTGTCACAAGTGCTCTTTCTTACCCGATTCACTAGAGGTTCACTCTTATCCTGATTTTTATGGAGGTTAGATGTGTGACCCATGGAATAATTGAGAAACTCTCACAGGCTACAAGCCTCTCAGTATAGACAGATGTGAGAGAGAGGCTGGCCTAGTGTGTAGTCAGATGGTGGACTGGGAGTAGAACTTAGAAGCAAGCACTCACCATTAGAATGGACAGAGGTATGTTCCCAGAGAACACGGCCACTGGGCAGAGTGTGACAAAGACGAGATCAAGGGAGAAGGAAGAGGAAAGGTGGAATGCCAAGCTGAAATGTGACACAGCTACTGGACTCTTTCTCGGAGTACCTGTCTGTTTGTTTGTTTGGATGTTTTAGCTCCCAAGTGGGATACATCATCTTCTGGGGACTTTCAACTATGGTGTCTTGGGTGTTCTTTATTCTGTAGTTCCCTTTCTCTGACATCAAGGACCAGAGCCATTTGGGGAGAGGACTGTTCCTCTAAGTTGAAAGTGATATATTTTTCTGCCCATGAAGGCTTCATGTTTGTCAAAGGACTCATACATCCTTTGGACTCATGGAAACCTCATTCAGGGGACACATGGAAGGGGAGTTCTCTGAGAAACAGGAAGGCTGCTTGTCGGATCCTTCTCTAGGGCCCTGGATTGCAGATCTTGGCCCCTAATGCTGCCCTGTCACATCAAAGGAAACCCTTGGCCTCTCTGCCTCCTCTTTATCAACCCATTCAGAGTGTTCTGGCCCATCCACTTATCAGCAGAGGATGACTCATCAGTGGTCTGCCTCTGAATCATGGCTTGGTCCTGATGTGGAAAGACAGAGAATGCAGCACTTGAAAATTAATGTGAATCAGGTTTCTCTTGGGATTTGTACTTAAATTTGGGGCGATTTGTCTCAACGATAACCCTCCTTTGAGTTTAGTGAAATAATGATGGCAGAACATTCAGAGTCGCACTGATGACTTCATTCCTGACTCAGAATCCGTCTAAGTGTCCATTATTTTTTTATATTGAGCATTAATTTCAAATTAGCTGCTGATCCCAAATAATGGCTAACTGAATTCATGAGATTCCATAATTCTTGATGCCAGAACAATTTCAAAATCAGTGCCATTGACCATTTTCTTTTGGAGAGAGGAGCAAATCTTTTCCTGGGATCAGCCTCTAGAATTGCTGCTACTTTCGACGTATTGATCGCTCTGATTAATCTCTCTTGTCCTGCCGGTTTGTCAGCTACTTAACCTACTCCTCAACTGGTTCCATAAATTATTTCAGATGACAAAATAATTGCTTTGTCGTGTGAACAACTAAGTGGCCAACTCTTCAAAGTAATCTGGTTTAGCTCTTTCCTTCCTGGATTATGTCCCTCCATGAAGATCTAAAGTCATACCATATAAGTTATTTATTTTATTTAATTCTTGCAACACCTCCCTGTTGCCATCCCTGTTTCTCTTATGAGGAATTTAAGTCAGCATTCCAGAGAGAGCCAATAACCCGACAACAGTGATATACTTATAAAGTCATGGAGCCGGAATTTGAACCCAGGCAGACTGACTCCAAAGTCGTTGCTCTTAGAACCCTTACACTACTAACTTCACTAGATGCCTAAATCCACAAATCCTGTCCCGTATCCTAGCCAACATTTGCAAATGATACCTAGTAGACAAATCATATGGAGATACAGGCTTTCTTTCAGATACATTCTGGAAAGATAGATGTTTTAAAACACCTTTGAATCAACTTGGTTTTCCCAGTATTGATCCTTATTGTCAATATTTACTACAGCTTACATTGTAGTTATAGTTAGTACAGATTTTATCTTGGTGAATTGAGGTTCTTGTGTTAATACTATATTTATTTTAGAGAACTGAGGTTCCTATATTAATGCTACAATTTAAAAAGCAGCATCTTCCTGTTTTATAAACAAGCTTCAACTTTTCCTTCCTAATCTGTCTGCCCTGTGGTTATATATAGTAACCATCAATTAACATTAATGTCAATAAGCTTAGCAAAATGGGGGTGGGAGACGCAGAATGAAGAAAATCATGCCAGGAAATACTTTAATGTAGGTGGAGTCCTGCCAACTTTTATGATTATAAGAAAACAAAGCAACTTTATTAACCCAGGAGACATTATACTTTGGCTTCTATTTTTATTTTGTTTTATTTCTGAGTGTGCAGTAGCATTCTTTACACTTTGTCTTTCCTTACTGTGTGCTGCTTGGTTCGTGTAAAAGGAAGTTTATTTTAGTGGCAAGATATGTATGTTTTTCCATTTATATTCATTCATTCTTCTCAAATATCTGCAAACTTCTCTTATCTGTGGTGTGTGAGAAGCAGAAAGCCTACTGAAGGAGAACCAATCCGGCACCTTGCTTCCTTTGGTTAGGGCAAAATCTGTTTCAGAAGAAATTCTGTTTGCTTCCTGAGCTGCCCTTGGAGTGACTAAATCCCCTGAGAAGGATTATAAATAATGACAGTTTTATACATGAATTTGCTCCATTTCTAATATCTATTACCAGAGAAAGCCAAAACAAAGCTGAAGCTCCAAGCAGTAGCAGATTTTGTCATTGAGAGTGCAGGCTGGCTCTGACTAGCACACAGGATACAGACGGGAGGAATGCAGGCCTCACACATTTGGCCCCTGAGACCCCTCCACTCTCCATTCTCCCTTCCTTTGCAAATGCTCACAGGCAGATTGACAGAATTTCGTAACTATCTGAATATCTAAAGAGAGAGAAAAATTACATCCAGTAAATTTATGCAGCTTTCTCATCAGTTCTTCTCTGCAGGAAGGGATAAATGTAGAAACATCTTGATGTTGCCATGCTTGAAGCACACCCTTCAAACCTTCATTTGCTCTAAATTCAGATTTTGTGCACCTGTCTGTCTAATGAAAAATCACAAACTAGATCTCATCTAGGAAAAAAATAAGAGGGCTTGGTTGCTTTGTTTTAACACTCTATTACAGAAATTTCTGGTTGTTCACACAATCAAGAGAATAGTATCATGAACCCTCATATACCCATCACCCTGCTTCAGTTATCAGCATTTTGATAACCTTGTTTTCATCGATTCCGCACACACTTGTCTTCCCTCTCCCGCTCCTCACTGACCAGCTCTCCTGTACTATATGTTTAAAGCAATGTCCATGTATGTAATTTCATCAATAAATACTTCACTATGTATCTCTAACCAGTAAGGTTTTCTTTTTACATAACCACTATGCCATTATCACACCTCATAAAATTAACAATAATTCATTAATAGCTCTTAATGTTTACTTCATATTCAACATGTCTCCATTGTCTCAAAGGATAATTGATTTGGCCTGGTGAGGATCTATATGAATCCCATCAGGAAGCAGCACTCTCAGCTTAGGATAATTCAGGAGGGTCATTTACAAAAGCACTGTGGGCTGTGAGGGAATCACAAAAGATGATGCAGTAATCTTTGTCTAGCAATGGCAAAGCTGTTACCACTGTTAGGTGTGAAGGAGTAAGGGGGACAAGGTCAAAGTTATTGAGCCTGGAAGTCCAGAGTCTGTAGAGAAGGACTCCTTGAGAGCAACAGGGTCCTTCTGTGGAGGGATCCAGCCAGCCCAGGTGACGGCACAGAGAAGAAACCAGTGGAATAAAGCCCCAGGCACCTTTTTTTCCTCTACTCTGATTTTCTACTGGGGTGTCCCATTGGCCAAACCCAACCAGAAGCCAGACGGCAAGGGAGCCTAAAGGCACAGTCCATACAGGTCAACATCCCAGGCCAGAAAGAAGGGTTGAGAGATCCGGAGGAGAAAAGGAAAGATCTCTGGCCTAGGATTCAACAAGGCCTACACATTGGATTTGTTTGTTAGGTTTCTTAAGGGTCTTTGATTCTATAACAGTCCCCACCTTTCTTTTATTTATATATTTTAATCTGACATTAATGGAGAAACTGAGTTTGGGGTCTTGTAGAATGTCCCACATTTGGGATTTGGTTGATTGCTTTGTTTTGGTGCCAGGTGAGTTGTTCCCTTATCCCCTATATAAGTTCTGTATAGCAATGAATCACATCCTTCAGATGCTTTTAAATGCTATTTGTGATTTCTGTCAGACTGCTATTTCTGATAAAATGGGAATTCTATCTAGAGACTTGATTAGATCTAAGTTCAGTAGTTTTTCAGCAAGACTTCCTAAGTGGTGCTGGAAACATCCCACTGCATCACTTCATGAGACATATAATGTCTAGTTTCCATCACCCTTTTGCCTAAGCTTGTCCACACAGTAGAATTACATGGGGCGGGGCACCTGGCTAGTTCAGTCTATAGAGCCTACAACTCTGGATCTCGGGGTCATAAGTTAGAGTCCCACATTGGATATAGAGATTACTTTTTAAAAAATCACCTGTAGAGATTTACAAAATCACAGTGGAACAGCCACACTCGTCACATGTAAATCAGAATCACTAGGAGTGTGACATGGACATTCCCATTTTTTTAAATCTTCTAAGTGGCTCCAATGAGCAACCAAAGTTGAGAACCTTGAACCTAAGGATGTCAGCATCCATTGATTGTTATTTTTTCTAGACCTATTATTTCATTTGACTTTGAAAATTGTTAATTTTCTAATTCTATTCTTTCTGCATTTACTAGCTATGAAACAGTGCCAAGCATAAGCCTACACTCAATAAAGAGCTAATTTGAACTGGAGTTCATGTTTAATGACTATTTTTTATCAAAAAGTTTTATGGAATTGATTGATTACAATTTTAGTATTGGCGCTCAGTCAGATAAACTGAGTGAGTATTGGGTGGCTCAGTCAGTTAAACGTCCAACTTCGGCTCTGGTCATGATGTCACAGTTCGTGGGTTCGAGCCCCGCATCGGGCTCTGGCCTGACAGCTCAGAGCCTGGAGCCTGTCCTGGATTCTCTGTCTCTCTGCCTCTCTCTCACTCATACTCTGTCTCTCTTTCAAGAATAAATAAATATTTTTTTAAAAATTAAGTATTTACAAATGAATTTAAATAGGATTTTATTATTTCTATTGGGTTGATGTTTATTTTTATAAATAATACCTCTCTGGATCATGTCTAAAATTATAATATCCCTCAAATATTTTCCTCTAAAATCTCTACTATATGTGTGTGCGTTTTATGTTAGGTTGTTCAGTCCCACATACACTAGGACTATATGATGTAAATACATAGTAAAGGTGTTTGAAGGAACACTTACATCAGAGGAGCAGAGAGTGCCTACGATCCCTGAAGCTTTCATTACCCTTGAGAGGGGAACACAGAGGTTGGCCATTGCAGGGTTGGATAGACTGGATTCCAAAAGGGAGATTCCATCTCCCATTATACCTGTCTATTTGTAAAGAATGAGGAGTAGGGAATTATCAGGAACTATGTAACAACAGAAGGTTGAGTTGGAAGAAGTGGCCTGGTTAGAAAGGTAGAGCCTCTGGAATTTAGTAACTAACATTTGTTGAGTTAACTCGGACCTGCTGGGCTCTCTGCTCTGCTGCTCTCTGCTAACCAAAAGCTCTCCCCTAACCAAAAGGATGAAATGCCTTCCATATTTATCTCTTTTGAATATTATAAATATATAATATAGTTATCATAAGTATATAATGTATATAAGTGTATAAGATAAACATTATATATATCATAAGTATATAGGATTACAGTGTATAAGTATATATGGTTACACGCACTGAGCACTTACTAGGTATCAGTCAGTTTAATCAATGATGCTGTTGTTTTCCCCAGTCAAGCACTTTTGGAAACTCTCAATGCTTCTTTGATTTCTTTTTCCTCTAAATTCCACCTAGTAGGGGCGCCCAGGTGGCTCAGTCGGTTAAGTGTCCGACTTCGGCTCAGGTCATGATCTCACGGTTCGTGGGTTCGAGCCCCGCGTCAGGCTCTGTGCTGACAGCCAGCCTGGAGCCTGCTTTGGATTCTGTGTCTCCCTCTCTCTCTGACACTCCCCTGCTCACGCTGTCTCTCTCTCTCAGAAATAAATAAAACATTAAAAAAAAAATTAAAATCCACCTGGTAGTTCATCTCTTGTAATGCTCATTCATTTGATGTACATTGATACATTTGATGTACATCTCTCACTTGATTTAGTCAATTACTCAGGCACATGTATGTAATACATCTTTTCTTGAGGCATGATTTGGGCCCCAGTTTTGACCAGGGCACAGTACAAAAGCTTATAATCTAAAAGATGGAATAAGGCAAACCTAATATCCAAAATACAAAAAGTCTCTTGTCTGTACCTTCCTTCCATTTTCCCCTAACCTACTTCAAGTTTGATTCTCATCCATCTTCAGCTAGCCCTCTTCCCTTGGTTTTCTTTTCCAAACCATGCTGCACACCTTTTTCAAATTACTTTACCTAAAATACTGCTTTTCACTCTGTTCACAAACACTATGTGGCTCCTTTTGGCGTACTAAATCCAAGTTTTAAACTTAGCTTGGCGTTCAAACCCTTTCTGGGTCTGTTCATTACTGAGTTTTGCCTCTCTCTTAAGTTTCCTCCCTTTGAACCCTTCTCACCAGGGATTTTTTCTGCCAAAACATCTGCATCCCAAACCCAAAAAGCTTTCTCTGCCTGTCCTACCGTCCTCTGAATTGTTAAACTAATAAACTGCACCTCTCATAATATCATCATGTCCTATCTTACATTTTTAATAACCTTCTGTGTGTTGTTACATCACTTCCCCCACTAGAGTCTAATGTCTTTGAAGTCAAGAATTGTGTTTTATACTTCTTTGTTTTCAATATTAATCAGAGCTGTTCAGACAGCAGGTAGTCAAGCAGTGTGCTGATGAAGATGAGAATGTTGGGAAACTCCTGGCATATGGTGATAGCTAAAGAATTAGACCAAGGATGATGTGGTTTTTCAACCATATTTCAGTTGGTTCTTTTTCTCTCATCATTAAACTAGAGTATACCCAAGTGCTCCATCTTAAAGATGGAGATTAAAGATTTCCTTGTGTGCCTCTAGTTATCTACCTCCATCTCTTCCTCCCCCAACCCCCTTCACAGCCTAAATGAATAGCCCACACTTGCTGCCTCCGCTTTTCACCTCCCATTCACTTCCTCAACCCACTGCCATCTGGTTTCTTCCACCACAATACCAAGAATCTCCTGGCAGAGGTCACCTAGCACCTCATAGATGCCAACTCAGATGGACAGTTTCCAGTTCTTTTTGTGTCTCATCTCCATAGCATTTGATGCTGTTTCCTCCTACCTCACTTGGGAAACTCTCCTTTCCTTTGGGCTTTTAGACCACACTTTCCACAGTTTCCCAGGGCCTCTCTCAATCTCTTCCTTCTCTAGTTTCGTCATGAGCTTCTCTTCCCCTCATCATCCCTTGAATGTTAACTATAGACCAGGTTTAATCCTTGCCTGTCTTGATTTTGGTTCTCCCAGAAGCAGACCCAGAGACAAGGATTTATAGGCAAACTATTTATTGGGGAGATGATCCCAGTAAGGGAGTGGGAAGGTGAGATGGATGGGTAAAGGGAGAACGCCAACAAAGAGTGTCCTAGCAAGCCAGTTACCACTGTGGGCAACTGGAGCACAATCCCACTCTAGAACACATGCCTCAGAATTACTCTGCTTGCAGAGTGAGAGAGCTAATTGTATACACCAATCCCATCAGTTATTGGTTGAGGGCTGTATTAGTTCCCTGGCACTTCTTGCCTGCTTGCTGGTAAAGAGTCATGGTGCCAATTGTTGGAAGTCAGGTTGGTACGCACAGGATGTTAAGGGCTGAGGGATATGGGCAGCACAGTGACAATGTCTGCCTCACCTCAACCATTATCTCGGGGTTACCCTCATCAATGATAATAAAATTAGCGGTGATAGTAGCTAACATTTATGGATTAGATTAAGTGGAAACCTGCATTAGCTCATTTAATCCTTACAGCAGCCCTATCAGCTACCATTATTATCCACATTTTATTGAAGAAGAAATAGAATCAGCGGGGCTAAATTGTTGAACGTTACATCACCAGTGATTTTACCTAGCATGCGTATGCTGGTATTTCTGCAGTTATTTACAACCCTTACTGCTTCTCGAAGCTCTAACTAGCATTTCCGTTTGCCAACTGGCTATCCTTACCAGGTTTCTGCTGGCATCTCAAATGTAACATGTTCAAAATGAACCTGTCAGAAAGTGGGAAAAAACTTTGATACATTATGACTCATCTCTTTCCTTTTGACAGCTTTCTTAAAGCTTCATTTAAAAATAAATTTATCTTAAAATATTTTTCTGATAATAAGAGAAATATATATGCATTGTCGGGATTTTGGAAAAAACAAGGAAGTATAACGATTGCAACAAAAGACTCCATCAGTCTGCTACACACACTTGACATTGTGGGCATCTTCTTTTGCCCAATTGTCTACATAATTTTAAGATGTTTGAAAATATACTCCCTGTGTGTATATATAAACTTGCATCTTGCTTTTTTACATTATAAGCATTTCCGCACACTATTAAAAAAATCTTTATAAACACATATGTATGTACCAAAATTTGCTTAACTCTTCCCTCGTTATCGAACGTTTGTGTTGCTTCCTTTCTTTACTCTTACAACAAATGCTGACATTAATACTTCTGTACCTAAGCCTTTATCTGCACTTTGCATTATTTCTAGAAGAGGAATCACTTTTTTAAAGGACAACAGCATTTATTAGGGTTTTAATGTCTCCTGCTGCTAGAAAGGCTGTACACACTCAGAGCGGGAGAGCGCAAGAGTACCTTCTGCCACACCCTTGCCAACAATAAGCATTTTCATCCCTTTAGAAATGTGTTAAATCTCTAAGGGAAAAATACACTTATTGGTTCCATTTTCATTACCTCAATTTCCAGTGAGGTTAATTTTTATTTTTACCTGTTTGATGACCATTTTTCTTTCCTTTTTGTAAACTGTCCACACCACTTACCAATTTTTCTTCTAGTTCTTGTGGTATTTCTTACCACTTTTACAAATTAGTGACAGTCTTTTATTATATTCATAGAATAATTCTCATCTTGCCATTTGTCCTTTCAATTTTGACACAAACCAGTTTAAATTATGTAGCATAGCAGCTGCCTTGCTGTGATCTATTGAAAGTCAGACCCCCCACACAAGGGTTTTAAATAATGATAAAAGAAAAAAACTGTTTCCATGTATTCTGAAGCCAAAATCTAACCTTTCTCCCTTTGAAATTATTCCTGTTACATTTGAGCTCTGAAAAGTCTTTTCCCATCTAGGGATTAGGTAATTCCTCATCTAACTTTTCTTCTGGTATCTTATGGTTTGTATTTCTTATTTTTTAAATGTTTTATTATTTATTTTTGAGAGAGAGGGGCAGAGCATGAGTGGGGGAGGGACAGAGAGAGAGGGAGATAGAGAATCTGAAGCAGCTCCAGGCTCTGAGCTGTCAGCACAGAGCCCGATGTGGGGCTTGACCTCACGAACTGCAAGATCATGACCTGAGCCTAAGTCGGGCACTTAATTGACTGAGCCACCCAGGCGCCCCTTATGGTTTGTATTTCTGCATTACGTTTCATTTAAATCCAGTAAAGTATGGCTTGAAACTGATGCCCCCACTCCCCCAAATTTAGTAGCTATTAGCCAACATTTTTATTTATTGAGTTCCTGGCCCCATTGTTATATGATGTCTCCTTTGTAATGGATCACAATGTTTTAATTAATTGAAGCCTTGCTTGAAATTAAGCCTTGCTTAGGCCTTGCTTAAATTTTAACACCTGTCATGGGAACCGTACTATGATTTTCTCCCCCCAAATATTTTCTTAGATATTCTTATCTATTTATTAGTACATATGAGCATTAGAATCATTTTATCAGGTTATAAAAAATTCCAATGTATATTTATTGTATTTACATCAAATTTAAATATTAATTACAGAAGAAGGGATATATTTAAAATATTTAGTGTTTCCATCCATTAAAATAATGGGCTCTCAAGGGACACCTGGGTGGCTGAGTTTGTTAAGCACCCAACTCTTTTTCTCTTTCATAGTTTATTGTCAAGTCGGTTTCCATATAACACCCAGTGCTCATCCCAACAAGTGCCCCCCTCCATGCCCATCACCCCCCTTCCCTTCTCCCCCACCCCCATCAGCCCTCAGTTTGTTCTCAGTATTCAAGAGTCTCTTATGGTTTGCCTCCCTCCCTCTCCCCAACTATTTTTCCCCTTCTTCTCCCCCATGGTCCTCTGTTAAGTTTCTCCTGTTCCACTTAGAAGTGAAAACATTGATATCTGTTTTTCTCTGCCTGACTTATTTCGCTCAGCATAACACCCTGGAGTTCCATCCATGTTGCTACCTGTGGCCAGGTTTCATTCTTTCTCATTGCCATGTAGTATTCCATTGTATAGATAAACCACATCTTCTTGATCCATTTGTCAGTTGATGGACATTTAGGCTCTTTCCATGATTTGGCTATTGCTGAAAGTAAGCACCCAACTCTTGATTTCAGCTCAGGTCATGATCTCATGGTTGTGAGCCTGCTTAAGCTTTTCTCTCTCTCTCTCTCTCCTTCTGCATGTCCCTCCTCCTCACAAATGCACCCTCTCTCTCTCTCTCTCTCTCAGAAAAAAAAAAAAAAAGGAAAGAATGATAATAATCTCTTAATTCATTCATTCATCTCTTCTTATATATTTCACAAAAGCTCCTAAACTTTTCTTAGTAAATTTTGCCAGTGTTCTTATTCAAATGGATTCTTCTGTTCCATAATCTCTTCTGACTGGTTATTTCTGTTAGAGAGTAGATCTATTTATTTTTGTATATGTGTTTTTTTAATCTAGCCAGTGTGCTAATTATAATAGCTTTTATTTGATTTATTTGGATTTCTTCCTTTCTTTCATATCTATTTCTAGTACCTTTCTTTTGTTTTTGTTGTTTAGGGTTTTGGTTTTAGTTTTCCAGAATTTCTTTTTTTTTTTTTTTTAATGTTTTATTTATTTCTAGGAGGGAGAGAGAGAGACAGCGTGAGCAGGGGAGGGTCAGAGAGAGAGGGAGTCACAGACTCTGAAATAGGCTCCAGGCTCTGAGCTGGCTGTCAGCACAGAGCCCGACGCGGGGCTCGAACCCACGAACCGTGAGATCATGACCTAAGCGAAAGTCGGTCGCTTAACCGACTAAGCCACCCAGGCGCCCCTTAGTTTTCCAGAATTTCTAAAACAATGTTAAATAATAATTCTTTTGGAATATCACATTTAATTGGATATTTACTACTGTTCTGAGATTAATAGTGTTATGAACACTATGCTAGTTCATCTTTCCTTTTTAAATTTTTTTTAAAAAAATCAGAGATGGCTATTGAATTACTCCTTTTTCAGCATCTGTTATAATCATGTGATTTTCTTATTTGTCATCTTGATATGATGCATTATATTAATATATTTGCTAATATTATATTACCCTTATATCCCTGGGATAATGTTACTTGGTGAGTTATTCTTTTAATATGCTATTAAATATGATTTGCTACTTTATTATTTTGTTGCATTATACTCATACTCAAGTGAGACTTTAATTTTTGTTTTTGAATTTTTGTCCAGTTTTAGTATCCGTTTAATGCTAATTTCATAAAACAAATTTGGTAATAATAATAAATGGGAAAGATTTTTTGTTTTTTCTTTCTATTCTTGAACAGTTTATATAGCATGAAAATGAACTGTTTCTTGGGGTGTCTGGGTGGCTTAGTCGGTTGAGCGTCCAACTTCAGCTCAGGTCATGATCTCAGTTTATGAGTTTGAGCCCCATGTCAGGCTCACTGCCTCTGTCTCCTCTCTCTGCCCCTCCCCCCTCTCAAAAATGAATAAACATTTTTTTTAAAAATTATGTTTCTTGGTAGATAGAAAGAACTTACCAGTAAAGCCATATGGCAATGATACATTTTTGTTATAACTCTGAATGTAGAGCAAAATGAGTATTAGTATTAATAATTAATAGTACAACATTGATGTTATGCCTTCTTCATTTCTAAAGTACTCTTATTATATCTGTTACCTCTACTCATTCTTTTACCCGTTCAACAAAACATTTATTGAATGCTTTTTCAAGAGCTAGATACAATAGTTGATGCTGCAGATAAAAAGATGAATTGGATGTGGTCCTTGTTTGGGGGAATTCCTTAGCTAATTGATACCAACATGTCAATCATAAGTCTAATAAAATGTGACAGCTATTTTAACAGAGGTATATTCACTCACATTATCCTCAGTCCACTTTTGCTAGTATCATTATTCCATTATACAGGTGAGGTAATATACCAGGTCATTTGGGCCAGTTTAATAGCTGGAGTGCCCTTTCTTATGTCTTCTAGTAGCTTCTCCCAAACCACGATTCTAGCCCTCAGAGCTATTACATGAGTCTGATTCCTTTTACAAACGACATTCCCTCAGATTTTTGAAGACTGCTGTAACCATACCCCTCAACCATAAGTCTTTTATACCCAGACAAAAATCTCCATTTCTTTCAACCTATCTTCATACAACACAGACCTGAATAACCACCATCGTGGTCCCTTTCCTCTGTATGTTCTTCAATTGTGTTATTTCAGAATTCCATCCACTACTCTACATGTGCTCTGACAAAAACAGGGTAGGGAAGAAATACAATGTTTTAATTCAGAGAGTACATTCATTAGTGCAGTCCTAAGTCAGCTTGGTTTCTTTGGTAGTATGACTGTCAACTGACATTGAAACTATTATCCACTGAACATTTGAATTTTTTTACACATATGCTAAGTCATGTTTCCTTCATTCTGAACTTAGACAGTTGTTTCTTGGTAATCATACCCAATACTTCCCATTTATCCCTGTCAAATTTAGTTTTAGTTGTTTAAAAGCATTACTTAATCATCATAAGATTTTTCTGGATCCTGAATATGCTATTGATGAGCTAATCCTTCTAGCTTCACATAATGTATAAAGTTTATGATGCTGGGCCTGTAAGTCATGATAAGAATATTGGATACAAGAAAACTGAGGATAGAGTCCTGTGCCATAGAAGAAACCTCTCACCATGTTGGCATTGATCCATTAATTAGCACTCCCTAAGTATAGTCACTCACAAAATTACTATATGTATACATATACATATATGTATACTATATATACACATAAATGTATACACATTTGTATACATATACAAAGTTACTGTATATGTATATGTGTGTACATATATACACGTATATATAGACATACATATATATAGTATACTATATAATGTATATATACACATATGTATACTATATATACACTATATATATACATATTTGTATACATATACATACATGTACATATATACACATATAGGCATACATATATATATATATATATATATATATATAATTCTTGAACTTGGCTCACGTATCTCTGTCTTGTTCACAGTTTCATATAAAACCTGTTTAAATGTCTTTGGCATTGAGATCATAGCTTACTAATGAAAGAAAATATACATCCATGCAAAACTTACACATGAATGTTTTGGGGGGCTTTATTCATAATACCTCTAAGTAGAAAACAGTCCCAAGTGGCCATTAGCAGGTGAATAGATAAACAAAATGTGGTATATCCACACAATGGACCAGGACTTAAAATAAAAGGAACATCCAAAAGTATGGATAAATTTCAAAAACAATAGGGTGAATGATGGAAGCCTGATACAAAATTTACATACCACATAATTATGTTTTATGTAATTCTAGAAAAATGAAACCAATCTATAGTGACAAAAAGCAGATTAATGTTTGCCTGGGACCAAGAGTTTTAGGAGGTTTGACTGAAAAGGCACAAAGGAAAGTTTGGGGTAATAGAATGTTCTGTATCTTGATCATGGTGATGGCTACATGTGTGTACACATTTGTCAAAACTCATCAGACTATATACTTTATTATTTTTTATTTTAAGTTTTAACTTTAATTCCATTTAATGTACAGTGTTATATTAGTTCCAGGTGTACAATATAGTGATTCAACACTTCCATACATGGCCTGGTGCTCATCACAATGAGTGCACTCCTTAATCCCATCACCTATTTCACCCATCCCTCACCCCTCTCCTCCCTGGTATCTATCAGTTTGTTCTCTATAGTTAAGAGTTGGCTTCTTGGTTTCTTTCTCTCTCCCTCCCTCCCTCCCTCTCTTTTTCTCTTATTTTTCCCCTTTTTTTTTGTCATGCACCCTTATGTTTATAGCAGCATTATTTACAATAGCCAAGATATGGAAACAGCCCAAGTGTCTATCAGTTGATGAATGGATAAAGAAGATGTGGTGTACACACACACACACACACACACACACACACACACACAGAGGAATATCATTCTGCCATAAAAATGAGTGAAATCTTGCTATTTGCAAAGACATGGATGGAGCTAGAGAGTATAATGCTTGTGAAATACGTCAGTCAGAAAAAGACCAGTACCATATGATCTCACTCGTGTGGAATTTAACAGACTATATGCTTTAAATGGGTGCAGTTTATTTTATGTAAATTACACCTCCATAAAGATGAGCTTTAAAATACGTATATATTGCTTATCGCATTCCCTGGTTTATCATAATGACTTGATTAAAGAAAGAATTAAATTAGTCTCATTGACTTCTTCATGAACTCCTGCTGGGTCCTAGAGACTGCTACATCATCTTCTCAGTACATGCAAATTATCCTTTTAATAATGTGTTCTAGAATGTTTCTGAAAATCAATATCAAGTTCACCCAACCATACTATGTGAAAACTATCCTCTTCCATTCTTTAAACATGGGAATTCTACCTTCCTGTCTCAGTTTTCTGTGACTTTTTATGTTGCCAATTCCCCCAAGAAATAAACAATGATTCTGTCACCTCATTTGCATGCTCTTAGTTCTCTGGAATGTAATTCACCCAAATCAGGAAATTTAAAATTTGTTTGGAAATACTGAGTTTTCTTTCATCTTGGGCTTCCTTTGCAAAAGGGCTTCTGAGTTGGCGATATTGTGGGAGAATTTAGGCTGCAATTTAAGGAGTCGTTTGCCACTTATGAGCCATTATGTTAGCCTGTGTCAGGATGTCTGGCTCCAAGTCTGGTGTGGGCAATGTCTGAGGAGCTTTCTGTGTGAGAGCACCACAATTTCCTGCCTGAGAGTTCAGTATTGATCTGTCTCCGACCACTAAAGGATTTTTAGCCTCCTTCACTTCTTTGGTGGCAGGAGACAAGGTTACTTATGCCTTTTCTATTGTGCTGCTTCCATATACTCACTGCAATAAATACACATATAAGACATATTGTGCTTGGCATTCTGTGTTAATGTTACTGATAATATGTATCCTTTCTGTTCTGCAAAAACGTTTTGAGCCTGGAGGAGAAGGGAGAGCAGGACCACAGTCTGGATCCATTTTATCCAGTCCTTCCTGGCCCATTGTAGATCAAATTCTAGATCAGACGGGAATGCCATACATCGGTGACAGGGAGCTGTAGGTCAGGGGGTAAGATTTGGTAACCCTGGTAGGCAAAGTGCCCCCTGCCGTCCCTGTTCAGAGCACAGAGTAGCCGACAAAAAAATGGGCGTGGAAATGTGAGCTGTGGGTGGAAGAAATCCATTGTTTTTGGGTACGCACACTTTTGGAACTGGGACTTTGGCCTTGGTGTCTATGGACCACATGATAAAGAGGAGCGCTTACCAAAATCTTACCAAAATTGAGTAGCTCTTCTTGAAGGACTCTGGGAACTTCTGTAAGAGAGATTATTTTGTGCTACTAGAATACAATAACCATGACAGTAATCCTCTGAAATCCTCAAAGTTGAGAATGTCCTAAAAACAAAGGAATATCATTATGGCTTTTATCTCAGACTTAGAGATGCTTTCTTCCTGAATTTGGAAAGTCAGAATCACCAAGCATTGTGAGTGTTAGAATCAACTCAGGGCTGGAAGAGACGTTTGAATTAATCTATTCTATCCTCCCACCTAATGCAATTTCCCTGGCAGATGACCGCCATGCCTCTAGATGGACATTTAATATGCAGGAACTCAGTTCTTATGAGGCTGCTCATTTCCTTGTTGGAACACCTTTTTCATACGCTGAACAGAATGTGCTCCCTGGGTAACTTGTATTCATTGGTCTTACTTCTGACCTTTGAAGCAATATAAACTAAAACCTTATTCTTTTGAGTCTGAGAGCCATTCAAGTATCTGAAGACAGTGATCGTACTTCCCACTGGTGTCTGCTTCCCTGGCTCAAATGTCCCTACTTTCTTCAATCTTAGCTTCTTGGTGCATTTTTGGATCCTGCCCTGGATGCATTCAAAACGACCAATCCAACCCTTAAACACTGTATAATTTATTGGCGTGACAGACACACAGAACACACACTACATGACATTTCCATTAGAACAGCTTAACGGTGTATAACTTGTGGTTGAGCACAAATAGCTGCTCTGGCATAATTGTTCCTATTTGTAGAAGGATTACGGAGGTCATAGCCCAGGGATGCAATTCTCTAGCCATAGGAAACTCTGTCAAGAGTATTCAAAATTACAAATCTGTTTTAATCATTTAACAATACCGTCAAAGAAGGTTGTCTCCTGAACTATGATATAGAATAAGATTACTTTAATAGATGGGGCGCCTGGGTGGCTTAGTCGGTTGAGCGTCCGACTTTCGCTTAGGTCATGATCTCGCGGTTCGTGGGTTCGAGCCCCGCGTCGGGCTCTGTGCTGACTGCCAGCTCGGAGCCTGGAGCCTGTTTCAGTCTGTGACTCCCTCTCTCTCTGACCCTCCCCTGCTCACGCTGTCTCTCTCTCTCTCTCCTAGAAATAAATAAAACATTAAAAAAAAAAGATTACTTTAATAGAAATGTAAAAATATAGGGAACTTGGAAACGGTCAAATATTGAACTAAGTGCTCTAAGTAAGATTTCATGTACATTTGAGTACAGAACATTTTACTGAGGATCAAAGCCACTGGGGCCATTTAAAAGCTCATGGTAATTTTTTGATTTCCCTAGACAGGGTTTTTCTGTCAATTCATTCATTGTCATTCTCAAAAATTGCATAGAAGCTGATGAGGATTGTTTGCTCCCTTGGGTGCTTTATTATGTCACAGTATCTGTTAGACACGGTTTTGTTAGAAACTAAGGCATATATTATTTGGTGGAAAGTTCTAGACTTCTTAGTATCTGAGCCCATTTGGCCATTTATCATATTCAGGTGAATATTTTCTATATGGCATCAAAACACACAGAGACCAGACATGGGCGGGGGGGGGGGGGGGGGGGGGGGGGGGGGGGGCGGGGGTAGATGCTGTTGCCATTTCATTATGTCTCATTACTTAATTGACTTCACATGACATGAGAATGTAAACTCAGAGGTGAATTGCTTTGCTTTATCTAAAGCTTCTCTTGTTTATGGGCTGCTGATAATTTTGTGCTCCCTTTGAAATCCTGAGAGTGTGCCTGCTGGGGTCTGTGTGCTGGGATTTGTAATGTAAGAGAATGGAAGAAAGGCATTGTGAAAATATGATTTCATTTGATCCTTAAATAGCTCACTCCTGTAGGCATGAGAAATGTACTGGAGAGAAAACAGAAACCAAATGATCTATTCAAGGTCATAGTTGATAACAAGCCAAGCTAAGATTCAGATACACATGTTCCAGAGTCTAAAGCCTTAGTTCCAGACACTATGCATTATACTGCTCTGCGTGGCTTCCCAGAGTTGTAGAGAATGAGTCCAAGGTCTCTCTTTTGACCCTACAAATTTGTAGACATAGGACAGATACTGTCTTAACTTTTTTGCCAGATACTGATGGCTATCTTTCCATTCTCTGTGCTTTTCTACTGACAGCAGCCTGTTATTGTTCAGGACTGTAATGTGTCCCATTAAAAATGCCTCCCTAGTCTCCTTTACAGCTAGTATCCACGTGACCCGGTTTTGTCCAGCGAAATGTAAACAGATGTCAACTGAGTGAGGCTTTCCCAAGAGCTTTTGCTCCCCTGATAGAAAGGGGGAAACTCCTTGCTTTCCCTTCGCCCTCACCTTCTTCCTCCCTGCAATGTGGGCATGACGTCTGCAGGTGGAGCAGCCATTTTGCGACCTTGACAATGACAGCTACAGACCAAGGATGGCAGAATGGAAAGATAAAAGAAAACTGCGTCCCTGGTGGCATCTTGCACTGTTGTCTCTAGTTATTATTTTTCCTACATTATAAAAAGTTGCTGTTATATACAGTCCAATGTAGTCCTAACTGATACAACTATTTTCTCCTTATTTTCCCTCAGTTTGTCTACAGGCTCCAGGTCATGGTTAAGAAGAGTGGGTTCAAAGCTTTAATTTGGGAATTCACATCAGAGTTGTTCATAGGCTACTGTAAATGAATTTAGTTGCCCTGAGTCTTGTGCTTTCCCTCTCCCTGCTTCCTCAACCCAAAATTGAATTGTGCCTCCCACCACCCCAGTGCTATGGGTGACCATGTGCCTGAACTGAGGAAAGGCAAAATGGGGTGAGTGGTGAAAAGAGAGAGTACTACCAATTATTGAACAAGGGTGGTGTTTCCAGAGCCTGGGGTGGAATACCCTGATGTCTTCTATTATTTCACCTGTATTGGATTTTGGTAGAAAAAGGTATGTAGTTTGATTTGCTTCAAAATCTCATTTTTTAAATTTTTTTGAATGTTTTTATTTATTTTTTTGAGAGAGATAGTGACAGAGCATGAGCAGGGGAGGGGCATAGAGAGAGGGAGACACAGAACCCGAAGCAGGCTCCAGGCTCTGAGCTGTCAGCGCAGAGCCTGACACGGGGCTCAAACTTGTGAACCTCGAGATCATGACCTGAGCCAAAGTTGGCCGCCCAACTGAGTGAGCCACTCGGGCGCTCCTGAAAATTTTATTTTTATGGTGCTATCCCTGGATATCTTGGTGCATTTTTTTTTCAGGTGAATCTATTTAAGTTAAATTTATTTTAGTGTCCTTCAATTCTAGGGAGAACAAGCCTATCCTATTTTCAACCACAGGGGAATTGTCACATTAAAATGAATGTAGAATATGTAGAATAAATCCACAAAAATAGATCAGAATAAAGCTTCTTGAGTGACTCCTTTCCAGCCTGGCCTCTCCCCACCCCGTGAGAGGGAATATTTACTCAGCATATTTATATACCAAGAGAGGATATTTACATGCCTTATAAACAAGAAAATGCTATCAGAGATTAGTAATACTTAAAGTAGCATCTGAAAGTAAAGTTATTCATTATGGTCTTTTAGAATGTTTTCTTGGGGCGCCTGGGTGGCTCAGCTGGTTAAGCATCCGACTTTGGCTCAGGTCATGATCTCAGTTTGTGGGTTCTAGCCCCGCATCGGGCTCTATGCTGACAGCTAGCTCAGAGCCTGGTACCTGTTTCAGATTCTGTATCTCTCTCTCTCTGACCCTCCCCTACTCATGCTGTCCTTCTCTCTCTCTCTCTCAGAAATAAATAAAACATTTAAAAAAATGTTTTCTTATCTGGCCATGTGTAGCAACATGGATGGACCTTGAGGGTGTTATGCTGAGCGAAATAAGTCAGGCAGAGAAGGACAAATATCATATGTTTGCACGTATAGGAGGATTAGGAGGAACTTGACGGAGGAACAAGGGGGAGAAGAAGGGCGGAAATGGTGGGGGAAAGGGAGAGAGGCAAACCACGAGAGACTCTTGAATGCTGACAAAAACTGAGGACTGATGGATGTGGGGGGGAGGGGGGATGGGCATGGAGGAGGGCACTTGTGGGGATGAGCACTGGGTGTTATGTGGAAACTAATTTGACAATAAACTATTTGTAAAAAAAAAATGTTTTCTTGCTTTGGGACTAAAGATGAGCAAATGACACACAGAAGCATGTCTTCTTTGAAAAGTAAAATAGAAATTGCTCCTGCATTACCCTTGGTTCCTCGTATATCACGTGATAAAGGAAGTTAATGAAACTGTGTGAAGATGAAGAAAATTACAGAAAGTAGGCCTTTTTCTTTTTCTTTCTTTCTTTCTTTCTAGTTGAGATACAGTTTAGAAGATAACTGGGCATAATGAACAGCTCAGTGGCATAAAGCTGGTCTGCCATGTGTCACCCATTGGTGCTTGATGTGGCTACAGGGACTTACCTGTGAACTAGAATGTGGACAGAAGGACAGAAAAGAGATGGTGAAGGTAGCATACCAGAAGTATGATCCGCTTCATGTATTTGGTCCAGTGGGGGATCCATTTAAATTTACATTTACATTTATAGTGGGGGATCCTTCCTCCCCCCCGCAGGAAGATTCTCTTGAGACAGTTTTTAAGAGAGAAATACAATAGGCCTCTCTTCTCTGCTACTGGAACGTGGCATGGACACAGAGCACCGTGGCAGAACGCTGTGGGGCCGAGCACCACGAGCAGCCCAAGGACTCCATCTTCTCTCACCCCTGGTTACTGCCTGGCTTCACTTGCAGTTGCCCAGCTCTCTCACCTTTCCTGGTAAGAAGCAGCCCCATTCCCACGGCTTTGCCTTCACCCTCAGGTGCCCCCTTGTGTCTTTCCTCCCCTGGCAATGAAACAGTTTTTTATTTTTTATAAAAGTTAATACAGAAAGAAGGAAATCCTGCCATTAATGTCAACATGGATGGACCTAGAGGGCATTATGCTAAGTGAAGTCAGGCGGAGAGAGACAAATAAATACTGCATGGTATCACTTATACATGGAATCTCAAAAATGTCAAACTCCTAGCACCAGGATAGAAAAAGTGGTTTCCAGGGGCTGGGGGTGAGGGAAATGGGGAGAGGTTGGTAAAAGGATACAAACTTTCAGCTATAACATAAATAAGGTCTGAGAATCTAATGTGAAACATGGTAACTGTCATCGATAACACTGTATTGTATAATTGAAGTTAGACAAGAGAGGAGGACTTCAATGTTCTCACCAAGAAAGAAAAAGACAAATATGTGGGGTGATGGATGTGTTAATTAACTAGATGGAAGGAAGCCTTCTGGAGTGTACAGGTGTATCAAGTCCCTACAATGTGAAAAAAGGAAAAAACCTTTTAAGAAGTAAATACAATTGTACTATAGTTTTGCAAGATGAACCATCTGGGAAATTAGGTAAAGGGCACACAAGAATTCTGTATTATTTCTTATAATGCGTGTGAATCTGCGATTATCTCAACAAGTTCAATTAAAAAAATACATATGTTCTGGGCCACCTGGGTGGCTCAGTGGATTAAGCATCTGACTTTGGCTCAGGTCATGATCCTGTGGTTCGTCAGTTCTAGCCCCGCATCAGGCTCTGTGCTGACAGCTCAGAGCCTGGAACCTGCTTCAGATTCTGTGTGTCTCTCTCTCTCTGCTGCTCTCCCCTGCTCGCATTCTCTCTGTCTGTCTCTGTCTCTCTCTCTGTCTCTCTCTCTCTCCCTCTCTCCCCAGAATAAATAAAAAATTTTTAAAAAGGTCAATACATGTGTTCAGTGTAAAAAAAAAAATTAAGCACTGCCTACTTCTAGAGTATGTACAATCTCATGTCCGTGACATGGTTTACCTATATTGAAGAAAAACTCAGAGATATTTAATTCTTTTGCATGCAGGTTATTCCTGAGTGTGAGGGAACTGTTGGTGGACTGAGTCGAAGTAGGCCTGAACAGGATTTATAAGAGATGGGGGAGGGGAGAAGCTGCGGCCAGTCCGGGAAGAGGGGATCCCGTCTCTTTGGCACATGTATGGGGTAAACTCATTGGGTGCAGCTAACAGAGCAGTCACTCTGGGCCTCTGGCCTTGGTAAGGGCTATCAGGGAAAGCGATGTCATTTGTTTAGGGATTTTCCACTAACATTTTAAGGGCTGAGCTGAGGAGCGCTCAGGCCAGGCTCTCTGGGTCTGCCCATTGGCCCTCACCAGCGCCTGCACCCAGGTTAGGCCCAGTGTGCACCACTGGCCAAAGGAGAGTCTCTGCCCAGGCATGGAAGAGCAGGCCAGGGCTGGCATGGAGTCGGGAGTAAAAGCTTGGCTTTCAGCCCGCCGCTACCGTCCATTCATGCAGAGACGTGGCCAGATCGGCCTCGCCGAAGCTCTGTTTCCCCACCTCTCACAGAAACACAGCGCAGTTGTGAGCGGTGAGTGGCCGCGCCGTGACGGGTCAGGTACTCTACAGGCGCTCCCTACTTGTCTCCACACTTGTGCTGCCACCGTGTGTGCATTCAGTATGAGCGAGACAAAAGCACACGCGGCCAATCTCTGCTCATTCTTCCCACACGGAAGTTGTAACGTTAACACAGCTCCTACCTCTTTAATGCGGGCCCCATAATGAGATCTGTATTATTGATTACAAAGAGCTTTCAGTGGCTGTTTTAAACCCCAGCCAAAGAGAATATTACCTTTATACTTTTTTATTTTTTTTTGCTGAAACACCATGCATCATTTTTAAAAAAGGAAACAAAAAAGCCCGTGTCTCCTTGTCTCAAGACCTTTGACTCTGCAGCAAGAGCGCATCAGAGGCACCAGCTGGGTTTCTGGGCTCTGTTGGCAGAGCTGACAAAATGTCAGTGCCCATCATTTCTTCTGGGAGCTCTTGAGAGCTGACTGAGCAGATAGCTCAGTCTTTTCCAGAAACGGTTCTCCCCTACTGCTTTATTGATCCCTGCCAGGTACCTCATTTTTGATCCTTTAGCTTGATGTGGCCAATTCTCTGCTGAGTTACAGTGAAGAACTGTTGTGTTAAATTGTCCAGCTGGAAACACTCCCAGCCCCACTCCCATGGCGTCCGCAGCTTGCTTTGAGCTGGCTCTGAAACAGGTCTCGAAAATAAAGAATTGTCTGTGGCATAGAGATAACACTCCTTTAAATCCCGGTGTCTCTAGATTAAATTAGCTATTTTGATGGCCTCGTATTCTGAGAACACTGTGTTTTTGAAAAGTAACTTTTTTTTCATGCTGGGAGTCATTTGAAAGCTTTGAGTGAATCTTTGCCAGGCCTAAGTATTGATCTTCGTGGCGAGGGCAGGAGGCAGAGAAAGAAATGTAGCAGATAGGGCAAATGAATGGGAACGGAGAGGTTAGAGAACACCACTAAGTTCCTCTACGTGAGGGGAGTGCTGTTGTGAGGAGCAAAATGCTCCGGGGGAGTGATACAGGGACACCCTGGGCTTCCACGATTTTCTCAAAAGCAGCCTGAATGATTCTGTGACCGCCATGGAAGGAACCTTGTAAACATCAGAAAACAATTTCTCTTTGCCGACTTCAGTTGACAGTAATCCACACGCTGAGCTAAGTTTTGTCTTCAAAGGCAGGTTTAATTTAGAGTGATCAGCTCATTTGATGCTTTGTTCAGTGATGTCACATCTGCATTTTATTGTTCGGGCATCGTAATAATAATTCCCTCAGTAATGATTGATAATCCTGTTATCTAGGGGCGCCTGGGTGGCTCAGTCAGTTAAGCATATGACTCTTGGTTTGGGCTCAGGTCATGATCTCACAGTTGTGAGATGGAGCCCTGCTTAGAGGTCCATGTTGAGAGCTCAGAGCCTGCTTAGAATTCTGTCTCTCCCCCTCTGCCTCAACCCCGCCACACATGCTTGCGCTCTCTCACTCTCTCTCTCTCTTTTTCAATAAATAAATAAATAAATAAATAAATAGAAAACAATGGCCCAAAACCCCTTTGCACAGTGTCATTAACTAAGAATGGTTTTACGCTTTCAAATGGGAAAAAAATCAAAGGAATAATAATATATATTGTGACATGTGAAAACCACATGAAATTCAAATTTCAGTGTCCATAAAGTTGTATTGGGACACAGCCATGCTTATTCATTTCCATGTTGTCTGTGGCTACTTTTACACTGTAAGAGCAGAGCTGATTAGCTGTATCAGAGATCATATAACCAACAACATCTATAATACTATATGGCCCTTTACAGAAAAATGTCTCCTACACTTGCTTCACGCCCGTATTGCCCAATAGAACTTCCTACAATGATGAAGGTGTTTCATAATCTGTACTGGCCAGTCCAGTAGCCACTAGCCACATGTGGCTATTTAAATCTAAGCTAATTAAAGTTAAATAAAATTTAAAATTAATTTCCTCAGTTGCTCTAGCCACATTTCAAGTGCTCAGTGGCCACCATATCAGCACAAGTGTAGAGTAATAAATAATCTCTATCATGGAGCTCCATTGTTCCATGGAATATATAGACCTCTATCATTGCTTCTTCCTTCTTTTGCTAACTTTTTTAGGGGTAATTTCTCTGCTTCATCTTACAATTAGAAAAGAGTAGACTTTGTAGCTTGGGTACTTCTGTAAGAGGACCCTGAGACAAGGATTTGGGTGTGAGTGATTTATTTGGAAGGTGATCCCAGGGAGCATCACGGAGTGGGTCCAGAGGTGAGAGAGAGAAGGGAAGAAAGCCAATTAATGGTGTGTTAACAAGGCAGTTGCCACTGTGGGTAACTGGAGCTGAATCCTACTGGGAAACTCTAGGAGATCATGTAAAATATGCTTCTGAGTGAGTCCACCTGAGGGTTAGGAAAGCTGGGGCACTTCTCTACCAATTCCCCAATAGTTATTGGTTGAGAGCTACTTTGGGAACATTAACTCTTCAGCACTTCAGACTGAGTATGCCTTGCAACCATAAAACCTGCCCTTAGGCAGAGAGTCACAGGTGTACATAGTAAATGGGAGCAATGCCAAGGAGATACGGGCAGGGCAGCAGTAGCATCTGCTACAGTAGTGCATTGAAAGACTTGACACAGGAAACTCAAAAGTGTGGCTCTGTTCCTCTGTAATAGCATTGTTAGAGGCTCGTTACAGCTTTTGGGTTAAGTTAGTGGCTAAAATCGAGACTTGGGCATATCTGTAACTGACAAGTGTTCGGTGCACTGAAATGCACCTTAGGTAGCACTACCTGACCATGCTCTTCAAGCTTACGGTAACCAGAATTGGTGCCCCACATGCTGCTGTGACCACATGGAAATATCCCCACTGGCCAGTCCACGTTCTGGCTTTGATAACTGAATGTTAGTTGACAGTGGAGCATTATTTTAGGATCATGCCAGAGGTCAGTAAAGAATGAGATGACTGACCCAAGAGGGCTAGGCAGAAAATGGGAACTGAGAAATTAAATTAAAAAGCAGTCAAGAAACCAAGAAATGGATGGATAGACCAATTCTGGTGCCCTAGGGAAATTCCAAAGGGGCTACAGATGCTTTGGGTAGCTGCCGATGCAGTTCTCACAGGCTGGCTTCACCATGCTGGCGCCCTGAAGCGGGATGGGCAAGTGAGTCTGAATTGGACAATTCATTGCTGCAGAACCAAGCTGTAATTGATGGCCTGAAATGGGGAAATATACACTCTACCGAAAATGCTCTGGAAATTCAATACAAAACTCAATGCTAAATATCAGCCTAATTTTGGAGAAGATCAGTCAAGATCATATGTTTCTAAGTGTGTACCTTTTAAAAGACCTTTAAAAAATACGTTTTCCAAACTTTCTAAACATAGGCTGCTTCAGTTGGGAATAATCTTTTTAAAAACATTAGGAGGTTACCACCCTTTATTCCCACATCTTTGTAATCAGGAGAAATGAGGTCACCTTTGTTTTCTTTCTTTCTGACATGTTTCTGTGCTCAAAGAAACTCTGCTCATTCTTCAGGTGTTTAGGCTCTAGGCCTAGCCTGTGTCTGAAATCCCTTCTTCCTGGGGAGTTGTAAGTCTTTAAATGATGTCATAAGTCTTTAAATGATGTCATCACAGTGGAAAACTAGAGAAAAAATACCTAAGCACCTCTTCAAGGAGATGCAAATAGTAATTTCAACAGCCATACAAAAGTGTCTCTTCTGTTATTTTGAATTCTGTACTAGTTAAGGTAAAGCTAGTTGTTACAATATATAAGCCCCTTGATTTTGGTGGTTTTTAAAAATAGAAGTTTATTTCTTAATAATAAAAGGTACAGTTGTTACAGGAAGTTGGGGCTGGGGGGGCTCTGTTTTCATAGTCATTAAGGACCTGAGGCAGAAAAGGCTCTAAAAATCTTCTAAATCTGACTTCCAAGATTACTGTGAGCACCATTTCAATCAGCAGGTGGTGGGGAGGGGTGAGATAGAAGGGGAGAAAAAGAAAGAAAGAGAAATTGCTTAGGGGAGGTTGCAAAAGGCCCAGGCCTGGGAGTGGTATATGTGACTTTTTTACCCATATTGTGTACCGCATTGGCCAAAAGTCAGTCATGTGGCATGACCCAGCTGCAGCAGAGGCTGGGAAATGTAGTCTAGTAAGGGGCCAGGTTGAAAAGGAAAGGGTTGGCTGAATAGCTAGTCAATTCCTGCCACAAATGCCACTTGAGGTGCATCTCTTTTCCTCTTCCCCACTGACCTTTCTTCACCACAACTGAGGTATGGAGAGGCCCTGTTGGGGCGTTGTGTCCCAGTGGATCCCTTTAAGACCCCAATTCTTAGCTCTTTGCCTTTCCTCTTGCTTTTTTCTGCTAATCTTTCTGGTTTCTGAGAAGAGCCTGAGGACAGGCCAACTGTATGGAGCGGACAGCACTGCTACCAGAGCTATTCCTGGTGCCCAGCATTGTACCCAAAGGCACGGATTCCTGTGAGCCCAAGACCTCAAGCCTGTAGTAATGTGTACTTACTGCTCCCAAGGTCCTTGAAAGGACTAGAGGTCTTATCTGAAATGACCCGCTCCATTGATAATGTACCTCTTCTTCCAGGGATGGGAAGAAGATTCATTCTTCAGAGGGCACTAACAGCAAATTCTTTTTTCATCTCCTGTGATACAGAGTAGGAGTGCTGTAAATGCCAAGCAGTATGGATTTTTAGAATGATGAGTCATTGCTTCTGTTTTGTTCAAGGTAATTATTCATCCAGTCTGAATCTCTTCAAGATGAGCCGGTATGTCTGTTATATAGATGGAGAGAATGGCTGAGATCCCCCAAAGCCAGAAGATTGATTTGGGTCAAACGGCAAAGTTGGGGCGAATGACTTAGAAATAATGCATCCGTCTGGAGAAAAGAACTGACATTTAGAACTCAAGGGCTGAAAGCGCTTACCAGTGTAACCCGTGGCTTTGCCGATCCTCTGGCACCAAAGGTCTGCGTTATTTTTATGGGAGAACGAGTCTGGCTTATGCTTCACTGTCTTCAGGCAGGTGCCCAGCTCCTAGGAAATGCCTCTTCAGCTCAAAGCTACTGAGAGAGTTAATTCACAGACAAAAATATCATAAACATTAAATCTGCAAGTTGTCTAAGGAAACAGATCCCTTCACCCCCAGTGTTGTAAATACCTCCACTTCTTACAGTTTTCCCATCTGTTGTACACCCCTCCCCCACTTCCACCCTCACCCTACTTTCCTGCCTACAGTGTTCCTCTGCCTTGAACCACCGTCTTTTGGCTCTAAACTTATGATCCCAAGCTTAAATGGTTCCCTTGGCTTTTTTAAATGGCCAGAAAACCGCTGCTTATTGCCCTTTGCACATCCTTAGTCCTGGTGGGAAAAAATAGCCTCTGTTACTTATGAAAACTCAGATTGCTTCCATTTTTCAGCTCTATTTGTCCAGGATTGGATGGTCAACTAGCTTGCCTCTGGAAGAAGAGAACAAAACTTCCCCCACCCCACCCCTCCTGAGGCAGACCCATTCCTTAGTTTATGCACACATATGTGCCAAGTCAGCCAGCAAACGATATCCCTGCCTCCCTTGGATCTGTGAAACCAGGAGCCTGAACTTATTTCATGAGGCATTGCTATGCTCGTTTGGGTGTTAGAAAGTCTGGGATACTTTACATTTTGTGTGCCTACTATGTGCCAGGTGGCATAACCCTAAATTCTAGTCCCTGTGTATACCATGGGAAGCATTATTCTGCTCAGATAGTTTGGATCATTGATGCCTTTATTTTATAAGGATCAAGAAGAAAATGTGTTGCAACTATGGGATTGTAGAAAATTTCAACTTTAAATTTTCAGCAGCATCTTTTGAAGATTTCAGAAATATTAAATACTCCATTTTGCAAGGATAAACTAATTTAGTATATGTGCTGCCGAAGCGAGCACAAGGATAAACTAATTTAGAAAATGAGTTTGGGAAAGACAAAACAATTGCACAGATGTTGAAATTCCAGTTACATACTTAACACTTTGCCAACTGGGGTTATCAGTTTAAGTTCTAACCCCAAGATCGGTCTGGTATATCCAGGTTGGGCACACATGGGAGTAGGAGAAGGTGACATCCTAATGTCATGTCATCAAGTACTTGCCTGCCCTCCAGTTCAGTGGGTGAAGTATCAGCCCACCAAGCCTGGGTTGTGCGTCCAGGAGGCTTGGCATCAGTCTAATTCTTTGTTCCAACAGAACTTAGTCAGTTATTGTCTATCAGGAAATATCTAGCTCTAAAATTCCACACTGCGAATCAACTTCTTTAAGTCGTGGATTGTTTCTCATTCTGCACACTAGACATTGACTACATTCAAAGCTTGATTAAAAATGACTTCATGGGATATCTTCTCAGACACTGATTCATGCCACACTTCTCCATGCAAACTTTGTCTTTGGTATACTAAAAATGGGCAGAAGTTTTTAGTTTATTTTGTAAAATATGTTTTTATGTTTATTTATTTTGGAGAGAGACCGACAGAGTGTAAGCAGGGGAGGGACAGAGACAGCAGGAGGAGACACAGAATCTGAAGCAGGCTCCAGGCTCTGAGCTGTCAGCACAGAGCCTGACAGGGGGCTCGAACTCACAAACCATGAGTTCATGACCTGAACCAAAGTCAGATGCTTGACCAGTGAGCCACCAGGTCTCCCAGAAATTTTTAGTTTATAAATCATGTGGAGTGTCTGGGTTTTGGAGGAACAAAGCATCATAGAAGGACTATTTTATTCCTCCTCTAACACCTAGGGAGTGCTCTAATTTTTTTTTTTCAGCACATTTATCTGTGGAAGTAAGCAAAAGCATTAAAGTCAAAACATTATTTGCCTTGGATTTCAAAACCATAATTTCTGGGGGCACCTGGGTGGCTCAGTTAGTTAAGTGTCTGACTCTGATTTGGCTCAGGTCATGATCTCACAGTGAGTTCAAGCTCCACATCAGGCTCCGTGCTGAGAGCCTGCTTGGGATTCTCTCTCCCTCTCTGTTTTTGCCCATCTCCTGCGAGTATTCTCTCTTTCTCTAAAATAAACAAATAAGCTTTAAAGAACAATTTTAGTTTTGCTTTACTGTGCCTAGCTAAAACCCTGTGCATTAGTCTTTGTTTTGCTGTTAAAAAAAAAAATCTTTGATAAATGTGATGAGAACACCCAACTGTAAATTCTAATGTTGCTTTTGTGTAAGCAGTTACTTCCTATTCTGCCCCTCCCTGCCTATTTAAAGCAGGAATCATCTTTATCTAGATATTTATTGACACATAACGACTTACTAGGTACTGTTGAAACAAAGATAGTTATACTGATTCCAAGCCTTCTGTACTCACAGCCCAGGCTTAGTGGGTTGAAACTTCACTCACTGAACTGGAAGATGGACAAGTACTTGATGACACACTTTTGCTGGTTCCTGAGGTGCTCAAGACACCTCTCTGTTCAATCACAGGTTCACGGGCTGGGAACCTGAAACAAGCGAAGATGCTGAAACAACTAAAATGATTCACAGTTCTGAAGGTCAGAATCTTTGGATGCATCTATGGGAGAATGGGGCAATGAAAGCTCCTCCCGTGGATGTATTTCAGTAAATGATTATGGGTTTAAGGCAAAGCGAAAGGACTGTTGCAACACTGTGGTACTCAGTGGCCACCAGTGGGCTTATTTGGACTGCTGATATCTTTCATTGGGTCCAGGAGCTCTGCCTTCCTGTCATATAAGACTCTAAACAATTGTTTCCAGTATTTCCCTACGTCATCCTACATACCCTATTACAGCCCAGATTTTGAAGGGTTTTTATCTTTGTTTGAATGTGTGCCATTGTTGTTGTTGTGTCTGCCCAAGTTCACCCACCCATCTAGGGGAAACCACCAGGTCCCCACAGCAGCCAGAATGATGATTCAAAAATACCAACAGGTTAGTGGGAATGCAAACTGGTGTAGCTGCTCTGGAAAACAATGTGGAGGTTCCTGAAAAAATTAAAAATAGAACTACCCTGCAACCCAGAAATAGCACTAGTAGGAATTTACCCAAAGGATGCAGGAGTGCTGATGAATAGGGGCACATGTACCCCCAATATTTATAGCAGCACTTTCACCAATAGCCAAATTGTGAAAAGAACCTAAATGTCCATCAACTGATGAATGGATAATGTGGTTTATATATACAATGGAATACTATGTGGCAATGAGAAAGAATGAAGTCATGCCATTTGCAGCAACATGGGTAGAACTGGAAGGTAGTATGCTGAGTGAAATAGGTCACTTGAGGAAACTTAACAGAAGACCATGGGGGAAGAGAAAGGGAAAAAATAGTTACAAACAAAGAGGGAGGGAAGCAAACCACAAGAGATTCTTAAATACAGAGAACAAACTGAGGATGGATGGGGAGGTCTGAGAGAGGAGGAAATGGGTGATGGGCATTGAGGAGGGCACTTGTTGGGATGAGCACTGGGTGTTGTATGTAGGCCAAACTGACAATAAATTATATTAAAATTAATTAGTTAATTATTAATTAATAATACTTAAATAATAATTAATTATACTAAAGACAAAACACAAATACCAACAGGAAATCGAAGAGGATGGAACACTTCCAAACTCACTTTACCAGGCCAGCAGTACCCTAATACCAAAGTCAGACAAGGCCACTACAAGAAAAGAAAATTACAGGTCAATACCCCTGTTGAACATTGATGTAAAAATCCCCAACAAAATACCAGCAAAGTGAATCCAACAGTACCTTAAAGGCTCATACACCATGATCAAGTGAGACTTATTCCTAGGATGCAAGGATGGTGCAACATACATGTCAATAAATATGATATGCCACATTAACAAAATGAAAGATAAAAATCACATAACTCCCTCAAAAGATGCAGAAAAAGCATTTGTCACAATTCAACATCCTTTCATGATTAAAAAAAAAACCTCAACAAATTAGGTGTAGATGGAATGCACCTCAACGTAATAAAAGCCATACATGACAAGCCCACAGCTAGCATCATGCTCAAGAGTGAAAAGCTGAAAGCTTTCCCTCTAAGATCAAGAACAAAACAAGCATTCCCATTCTTGCTACTTTGATTCAACATAGTACCGGAAGTCCAAACCAGAACAATTAGGCAAGAAAAAGAAATTTAAAAGCATCCAAATTGGAAGGGAAGAAGTACACCTTTTTTCTGTTTGCAGATGACATGATCTTGTATATAGAAAATGCTAAAAAATCCCACACACACAAAAAAACGTGTTAGACCTAATAATCTAGTAAAGTTGCAGGATACAAAATCAACATAGGAAAAAATGTGCATTTCTATACACTAACAATGAACTATTGGAAAGAGAAATTAAGAAAACCCATTTACAGTAGCATCAAAAAAAATAAAATATTTAGGGATAAATTTAACCAAGGAGATGAAAGCTCTCTAGATTGAAGACTATAAGACCTTGATGAAAGAAATTAAAGAGGAAACAAATAAATGGAAAGATATTCTGTGTTCATGAATTGGAAGAATTGATACTATTAAACTTTCCATACTATCCAAAGCCATCTATAGATTCGGTGCAATCACTATCAAAATTCCAGTGGCATTTTTCACAGAAATAGAAAAAAACAGTCCTAAAAATGTTAGAAGAACAAAGCTGGAGGCATGTACCGTATGTTCTGATTTCAGACTATATTACAAAATTATAATAATTAAAACAGTGTGGTATTGCCATATAAACAGGCACATAGACCAATGAAACAGAATTGTGAGCCCAGAAATATACCTATGTATATATGGTCAACAAAAGTGCCAAGAGTATACAATATGGAAAGAATAGTGTCTTCAATGAATGGTACTAGGACAATTCAACCCCTATGTTACACCATATACAAATCAACTCAAAATGGATTATAGACTGGAACATAAGATCTAAAACCATAAAACCCCTATAAGAAACATGGAGATAAAGCTCTTTGACATTGGTCTTAGCAATGATATTTTTGGATATGACATCAGAGACAACAAAAGCAAAAATAAGTTGGACCACATCAAACAAAAAGCTTCTGCACAGCAAAGGAAACCATCAACAAAATGAAAAGGCAACCTATGGAATGGGAGAAAATATTTGTAAACTACATATATAATAAAGGATTAATATAAAAAATGCATAAGAAACTCATACAACTCAAAAGCATAACAACAGCAACCACAACCAAACCAATAACCCAATTAAAAAATGGCCAAAGGATCTGAATAGACATTTTTCCAAAGAAGATATGTAGATGGCCAACAGGTATATGAAAAGGTATTCAACATCACTAGTCATTAGGGAAATGCCAATCAAAACCACAGTGAGAGATCACCTCACACTCGTTAGGATGACTAGTATCAAAATGACAAGAGAGAAATGTTGGCAAGGTCTGTGGAGAAAAGGGAATCCTTGTGCACTTTTGGTGAGGATATAAATTGGTGCAGCTACTGTGGAAAACATTATGGAGATATGGAGATTCCTCAAGAAATTAAAAATAAAACTACCAAGTGAATCAGCAGGGCCACTTTGGGGTATATATTCAAAGAAAATTAAACCATTATCTCAAAGAGATATCTGCACTCCCATGTACATTGCAGCATTATATATAATAGCCAAGGTATGGAAAAAGCCTACGGTGTCTGTCAGTGGATGAATGGATAAAGAAAATGTGCATGTATATCCATATATATATCTTGCTGTTTGCTACAACATGGATGAAACTGGAGGGCATTATGCAAAGTGAAATAAACCAGTCAGAGAGAAGACAAACACTGCATAGTATCACTTATATGTGAACTCTAAAAAAATTAAAAAGTCAAATTCATAGAAACATTGGAATGGTGGCTGGCAGGAGCTGGGGTGGAGGGAAATGAGGAGAGATTGATAAAACGGTACATACTTTCAGTTGTTAGATGAAAAATGTATGAGTAATATATAGCATGGTGACTATAGTTAATAATAGTGTTCAGTTTTTTTTTTTACTGAGATGTAATTGACATATAACTGTGTAAATTTAAGATGTGTACAGTGTGTACAGATTTGACACATTTGTGTACTGCAGTATGATTACCAGCAAAGTGTTAGCTAACACCTCTATTGGGTCACATAATTATCTTTTTTTTTCTTTTTGTGGAAAGAGCCTTTAAGATCTAGTCTCTTAGCAGCTTTGAAGTGTATGTTGAAAAATTCTAAGAAAGTTACAAAGTGTTCTCACCAAAAAAAAAAAAAAAAAAAAAAAGGTAAAAATGTGAGGTGATGGATGTGTTAATTAATTCAGCTGGGGAAATTCTTTCACAATGTATATATAGTACATATATATCCAATCACCACATTGTACACTAAATATATTACGACTTTATTCGTTAATTACAGCTCGGTAAAACTGAAAAAATACCAACAGGACCACAACAGTCAGTCACAGCATTCCCCTGCTTACGACCTTTCAGTGACTTCCTACTGATCCCAGAATAAAGTCCAAACCCCCTTCACTCATTAGCCCAGGGATCAGGCCGTTGCTTATCACTTTACTACTTTATTTGTATGCTGCAGTCACGCCATATCCAATCATGGGCATGTTCGTTTAGGATTTGCCCATTGAGAATTCCTCCCTCTGACATCCTTCTTTGCTCCCTTTTGCTTCCTGGCCTGTCTAATGCCTTTACAATCTTTAAGAGGTGGCTCAAGCCTCACCTCTTACTGGAAGCCTTCCATGACCCCTCTCAGCTCGAAAATGAGAAAGGTACCCACCTCTACCCACCTCTCCTTACCTCATTCACAGTGTGTCAGAGTCCCTCCCTCATCATACCTCGAGATCTTGAGGACAGAGACTCTTTCTCACCTTAATCTTCCCAGTGTCTAGCATCCTTCCTGGATCTGAATGACTAATCAAACTGATTTGGGAAGTAGATAAAGTGCTATTGAAAATAAAGATTTCATGTTACATGGGGTTTTTAAAATATTTATTGAAGGGTAAGTATAGAAAACTATTCAAATAAACGTAAAACACAAGAAATAGAAAAATATCAGCTCCCCAGAATACCCTCAATGTGCCCCCTTTCCAGCCTTACTGCCCCAAGATAAGCACTATCCTGACACTATAAATTAGTTTTGCCTGTTTTTGAACTTTAAATGAATGAAAGCAAATAATATGTTGTCTGTGTCTGGCTTATTTCACTCAACATTTTGTTTATGAGATCCAACTATGGTGTGTGTGACTGTAGTTTGTTCGTTCTCATTTCTGTATAGTACTCCATTGTGTAAAAATACCACAGTATGTCCAACCTACTATCATCATACATGCCTTGGATAGTTTCCGGTTTGGGGCTTTTATAAAATGCTGTGATTTGTATTCATGTCTTAAACTTCTTCTGTTAAGATGTGGTTTATCTATACAATGGGATACTACATGGCAAAGAGAAAGAATGACATCTGGCCTTGTGTAGCAACACGGATGGACCTTGAGGGTGTTACGCTGAGCAAAATAAGTCAGGCGGAGAAGGACAGATACCATATGTTTGCACGTATAGATGAATTAGGAGGAACTTAACGGAGGACCGTGGGGGAGAAGAAGGGAGGAAATAGTGGGGGAAAGGGGGAGGGGCAAACCATGAGAGACTCTTGAATGCTGAGAACAAACTGAGGGCTGATAGGAGTGGGGGAGAAGGGAAGGGGGGTGATGGGCATGGAGGAGGGCACTTGTGGGGATGAGCACTGGGTGTTATATGGAAACCAACTTGACAATAAACTATTTAAGAAAAAAAAGAAATTAAAGTTCTTCTGCTAAGTCACTTATTTATTTTGTTGTAGAATCACTTTTCCCAAAGAACGCCTTCAGCTATGTCCTTAATTCCGATCTAATTGCACATTCTCTCTTACTTGTTGAGTTCATTAGAGTTGAATCAGTGAGGTCAAAAATGGCAGATCAATTACCAAAGAGTTGATGAGTAAAATCAACCATCTAGGACAAACATAGTTTACAAGTTTAAGCAAACAAGTACAATTTTCTACTCCAAACATTCTAACATGCAGTTTCCTGTCATAAACATTCAGTCTCAGAGTTACAAGTCAACAGTCTTTAGAGTTGGTAAAACAAACCTTGCAATATTATAGAAATGCTCTTTGTTCTTCCTTAGTAAATAGCCTTAGAAATTCACCTTTATAATGACAAATACAGAAGTAAAGATTTAGCTAAAATGTTGTGAAAACTGGTATGTAAATATTTGCTAAATTTCTTCCTTATCTGTCTAAGCAAAGGACTTTGGTTAATCCAGTGTTTCGCATTGTCAGAATACTGGTGTCAATGTCTGAAACTTTCCATGTTTTTTCATATAGTGCTATTTGAAATTTGTAACTTCTGGTTTCACTTCTTATGTTAATTGAGGCTGATTTTAAGATACTCAGGATTTGTTTTATTTTCCACCATGGTGTATGTATAAATTGATCTGATAATTGCTGAAAGTTTCTCTGAATTGAACTGAATTAAGTAATGTTTTAGGAAATACTTAAGAAGTAAAGACACCACTATGTGTTCCGATGGCTTCATTATATTCCCTTTTTTACATTTCTATATTTTGGAGGCATAAACTAGGAAAAGGTGGTATGATTAATAATGATTTGACTGTTAAATTAAGGTCAAGTCAAGAATGACCTTGAGATACCTGGAACAAGCACCTAACAGAAGAGATAGAGGGGGGAAAGGTATGGAAAATAGGAGGGAAAATGCAAGTAATGTTTCTTCAACAGGTTGAATGAGAGAGATTGGCTAGACAAACCATCAGTAATAAGCACAGTGGGAAACAGCATATCTGAGAAACAGTGAAAGGATCCCAAGTTAAAACAGGGAAAATGGAAAAGAATAGGGACATATTAAAAGCAAATAAGTAAATATTTCTGCACTTCACATATGTGTAGGAGAAACACGAATCTGTGAAAAGATAAGTACTTAAAAAAAAAACCAACTTATGACAAATAGGTGGGGACCAGAGGGCCCAGTTGGAGCTGCTTGTAGATTGGTTTTTCCTAGACGTAAACCCTGAGATGAGAATTCACATGAACGTTGTTTGTTAGGAGGTATTCTCAAATGGGCAGGTGGGAAGGGGTCCTGGGAAGGGAAAGAGACCATGCAAGGGTGCAGCAGCCAGCAAAGCCCCACGGAGGGTAACTTGACCTGGGTCCTGAGGATACTCCGGGGATAGTGCAGGCCACACCCCAGAGTTGTCCCCATCGGGAGCACAGGGACTGGAGTGTTTGCCGCTCTTGGTCAGTCACTGGTCAGAAGCTACCCCTGAGGGTCCTTCCAGCTCTCTCTTTGCACAGGAAAGCAGGTGCCAGCAGGCTGGGTTGTCATCCTGCAAGGAGATGCAGGTGCTGCTGTTGAGAATGCACTGGGAGCAGGCGTGCACAGCAATGCTGGGGGGACCCAAAGGGGTAACAGGACAGGCTCCAACAGCAGCTGCTACAGAGCCCTGAAGCATCATTATTAAAACTGGGGTGACATCTCCACAATCAGTAGAGCAAGCAGGATCAGAGAGTGAGAAATGAGATGCACTGCAGCTGCATCCTGAAGGAGACACAGAGAGAGAGAGCGAGAGAGAGAGCAACCCTTTGCCCTATGGATGTGCAGTTGAGATAAGGAAAGCTGAAGCATCAAAGGCAGCCATGATGGGGAACATTGAGAGGATGAAGGGGATACCAGATAGAATGCCAGACGAACAAAGTGAGCCTTGAGTGTATCCAAGGCCCTCGTTCTAGTTATTCCTCCATTTTGCTGTGGTTTTATTTATTTTTTTTAATATTTTTATTTATTTCTAGGAGAGAGAGAGACAGCGTGAGCAGGGGAGGGTCAGAGAGAGAGGGAGATACAGACGCTGAAATAGGCTCCAGGCTCTGAGCTGGCAGTCAGCACAGAGCCCGACGCGGGGCTTGAACCCACGAACCATGAGATCATGACCTAAGCGAAAGTCGGACGCTTAACCGACTAAGCCACCCAGGCGCCCCATTTTGCTGTGGTTTTAGATTCAGATGCCAGTTGATTTTCCTTTCGACTTTATTCTACAAACATTTACTGAGCACCCACTATATGCCAAGTACTGTTCTAGGGCTGAGGCTAAGGAAGTTAATAGAAGGACAAAGCCCTCTGCCCTTATGGGGCTTACAACCTAGCGGTGCAGACAGTCCGCTGTGAATTAGTTGTGAATTAGTTGTCTCCCCCACTAGATTGTGAGCTCCATTTTTGAATATACATGGAAAAATAATGTCCCTGTAGGGACAAGTGCTAAGGTGAAAAAAAGCAAATCCGAGTAATCAGACAGAGTGAAGGGTGAGGAGGTGATTTAGAATAGAGCTGCCAAGGGAGACCTTTCTGCAAAGGGCCATTTGAGCAGAGATCTGAATAAAGTGAGGGTGTGGGCAAGGCAAGAACCTACCTGGTCAGGAGTTGACTTTCTGACAGTCACATCCAAAACAGTCTTGAAATCATAATGACTATTTTGAAAACATCATGTTTCATGGGATGGTGTTTGAGCAGGCCTGCCATGGCTCCCATGGCTAAGGGACGTGTTCCTTCTGTGTCCCATCTTGCCCAGGAGGCTCTAATTGAGGGCCCTTGTGTTGTGCTTTGCCTGGTTGGTCAGGCCTGAGTGTGCATAGGGCTGTGGCCCATCCAGTAGGCTAAAGTGTGGTGGGCTGGGAGATTCTCCTTTGCGGTCATTTGGATTACAACGCCAGAGATTCTTTTCCTGGTTCACTCATAAACTGAGGGTTTTTAAATTTGTTTATGTGCCATCTTATGTAAGACTTTGTGTTCAAGGCGATGTTCTTTGTTTTGGCTCTTGTTTAAATCAGATTTATGGAAGTATCATTTTCATACCGTAAAATCCATCCTTTCTCCATGTACAGTTCTATACATTTTGACAAGCACACGGTCACCCTACCTCCACCACCATCAACACCCAGATTGCTTCTTGCAGCACAAGGATGTATCCTTATGAACTCCTTATTGTATCCTTTTTTTTCTCTTTGCTGAAGAGGAAAAGAGCATCCTTAGTCAGGGATGCTAAGATACACAAGCATGAGAATAAAATCCATACTCAAAAACTGAAAGGGAATCTTTGCTTGAGAGCTTAGAGTAGATAAACCAACTGCTATCTAATACTAGCAAACATAGGTCTTGATATTAATCAGACTGTTTCTTCTAGATACAGAAAGAGAACATGGTTAATATTGGAAAGTTATAATCTTTATTGGAAGTTTGAATTGTAGAGAATTGACAAATTTTATTATGTAATAATGTGAACACACATGTTTTAAGAATAACTGAACTGTTTCTTCTTGGTAAGCAAGAATTCCCCCCAGTGCATTCAGGATGCTAGCTTTTAATATGGGATGTGGCAAACCTTGTTCCTTCTATCACTCCCCCACCCCCTCCGGCACCCTCCATCATTGACCTTCACTAACTCTGCAGTAATATTTCTTCACTTCTGTTTCCAAAATGGCAGGTCTCACCTATCTGAGGGAAAAATGTATTGAATCCGTCTCTGTTAAATCCAGCTGGGTCCCCAGTAGCTAACATTTGTTGAGTGCCAGCAAATTGATAGTTGCTTTGTGGTCATTATCCTACTCAATGCTCCCAAACTCTAGGACGCAGGTAATATTTTACAGAAGTCAAATGGCCATGTTGCAAGAGTGTCCGTGTTATGTAATCCCTGCACATTATTCCATGTGATTCTCCTAGCAAATCCTATGTTATCAGGAGGGAAACTGAGGCTTAGATCAGGAGACTATAAGCCATTTCACGCTCTTGGGGCATCCACCTAATGTTACTCTTACAGATTGATTGCTCTTGACTGTGTCCCCAGCTCTGTGGCATGGCCACATTTCTCCTTCATTCCCTGTGTCTGGATCTCCTGGCCTCTACTCAGGGTTTTGGGGGGCCACAAATTACAGGAACTCAAACTGGCTAAAATTCATAACGGTAAATTTGTTATAAAGACAGAGGGTTATCTCCCAGACCACATGGTGAAAAATACTGAGGCTGGCACTAGGAATCAGAAAGCAGTCAGGAACCAGGGCAACTTGGCCCGGTCTCTCCTTGGGGCTGCATCTTTTCATTTCTTTGAATGTGAAATCCTTTTCACCAAGCATATCTCTGACACCCGGTAACCAGTGTTCCTTAGGACCTTGCTACACACAAGGTGATCTGTGGACCAGTGGTGTGGCAACACCTGAGAGCTTATTAGAAATGCAGACTCTCAGGCAGCACCTCAGGCCTACTGCATCAGATTTTACATTTCAACAAGATCCCCAGGTGATTCGTGTGCACATTAAAGTTTGAGAAACTGCTAGTACTGGCTTAAAGCACAATTAGAGGAAATGTGAATGGGGGGAGGGAGGCATTGATTCAGGAGATTCAGCAAACGCCTTTATAGTCTTTGAGCCCCTGGGGGCACCTGGGTGACTCAGTCCAATGTGCGGCCCACTTAAGCTCGGGTCATGATCTCACGGTTCCTGAGTTTGAGCCCCACATCAAGCTCGCTGGTGACAGCATAGAGCCTGCTTCAGGTCTTCTGTCTCCCTCTCTTTCTGCCCCTCCCCGGCTTGTGCTCTCTTTCAAAAATAAATCTTTGAACACCTGAATAAGAACATTAGCATACTTGCTTGGTGCATTCACCATGAGGCATTCACTAGGTATTCCATTAGAATGTGAGCTCCTTGAAGCAATGACTGTCTTGTCACACCCATGCCCCTAGCAGCTAGACGAGCCCTGACACGTGGTAGGCACTCAATAGATACTTGTTCGAAATTTTTTTAAAACCATAAGAAAAACTGCCACAGAATAAGTGGTCACTTGATGGTCACTTACTTCCTCAACATTCTGTGGTGCTTTACCTTGCTTTGATAGAGGACACTGTAAAGATTCACTCCATAGGAATTATACTAGTTCGGATGGACTAACTGCTGAACCAGATAGACCTGAAACTGTACGGTGGCTCAAATACATTGGAACTGTATTTCTTGCTCACTTACTGGTATTCAGCAGGCAAACACATCAGTGTTCTCCTCCATGCGGTCATTCAGAACTCAGGCTGCTGGAGGCACTGCTACCTTCAACATGTGGGTCCCCACTTCCCTGGGAGTCGTTTCCATTTCAGCCAGCTGGAAGGGGAAAGAGATTGAAGGGGCACTTGGGAATTTTTTCTGTACCAAGTATGAAAGCAGTAGATATCAGTTTCTGTGGTAGCCGGCCTTCAAGATAGCCCCAATAAGCCCTGCCTCCTGGTGTTCACGATCCTGTGTAGCTCCCTCCCACACTGAACGGGGTTGACCTAGGTAACAAATAAGATACTGCAGAAATGACAGTGTGTGACTTCCAAGGATGAGTCCTACGCTATTGACTTACTCCAAGGGAAGCTGGCTACCATATACTAAGAGGACATGCAAGTATCCCCCTGGAGAGGCCCAGAGGCTTCCCACCAACAGCCATGTAAGTGAGCCAGCTTGGAAACGGAAGCCAGGCCTGAGCAAGCCTTCAGATGGCTGTAGTCCCAGCCCACATCTTAACTGCAGGCTCACAAGAGACCTTGAGTCAGAATGCCTAATTAACATACTCCGGACTGCCTGACCCTCAGGAACTATGAGATAACAAATGTCTGTTGTTTAAAGCTGCTAAGTTTCAGGGTAATTGTTATGCAACAATAGATTACTAATACACTTCCACTCATTAGCTAGAAAACAGCCATGTGGCCACACACACCTGCAAAGGAGGCTGGGAAGTGTAGTCTAGCCCACAAAGAAGAGGAGAACATGGATTTTGCTCAGCAGTCTGCAGACTGCTCCATAGGAACAGACAGAATACCAAGAATAAAATCAAGCAGATATATAATTGAGAACCCAAGTTTAAACCGTAGACCCACTGGAGACACTTTGCTCTTCTACCCATCTTTAGGAAGTCTACCCACTCTAATGGACCGTCTCTAGTCCCTGTCTCCTCCATGAAATTGTCTCTGTGCACTTCAGGTCTCATTCCTCTCTCTCTCCCCTCTGAATGCCTGTAGTACTTCTCGGCTTGATCTCTTCTGTATGCAGCAATAAATGTTACTAGTTCAGAGACAGGACGCATTGTTTGATATTGAATCGTGTATTTCCTTTTGATAGCTCTTAGATCACTGTCTAGGATGATTATTTAACTTTTCATGTCTGTATATCTTGTCTCCCCAATTATATTTAAGATCTTGGAGGGCAGAGACAAGTGGAGGTAGATGATCTATGATTTGTGACTACATTAGCTCAATAATCTGTAAAGTGACTTATTAAAACCACCAAATTAATCACAACCATGTATTTAAGATTCTTTTTGCAAAGCGTTAGATCATATCCTCAGTGGTACCTAGCACAAGGGTGGCCAATGAATATCATTTGAACATAACTTTAACAGCAACTGCAAAAGAGAAACTCGAGTACATTTTGTAGAAAAAACATATAATATATACCAAAAAAATCAGTAAAAAATGACTTTTAATCTGGATCTATTTTGACAGCACTTGCTCACCTCTGGTTTGATAGATCCCGGTCAACTTTAAATTTTAACCACTTGTTGGTTTAATAAAAGCAACCGTCATATTGCTGGCACATGTTTACTTCATTGACTCTCATTAACTGCTCCTCGTGCTATATGTTAGTCGTTTAAGATAATTGCAGAGGCTTTATGTTCACCTTCCATTTGAATCTTAGCTTGATGTTGAAAGTAACGACTCAAGGACTGACTAGTAGATATTGCTTATAATAAATTTATGAAGAGTTATCAAATGCGTGCACTGTTCTTTGTCAGGCATATTGTGGCTAAACATAGCAAGCGGCCCATTTAAACTAACAATGCACATGGTAGAAGCTTTTAAAAATGATCACAGGATGCAGCTCCTTGATAAGGCCAAGATAAAAAAATCTCCTTATGATCAGTTACTTCTGCTAACAGATACTTCGGTGACAACTTTGATATTTTTCTGTCTGAAAAAAAAAAAGGCTTTATTTTCATATCCTGTGTTGAGCTTTTTTAAGACCACTGAACTATTAGAAATACACACATTGGTTGAACTCATGGAATATGTAGTCTAACTGGCTGTGTAAATCCTTGAAATCAATTATTTACACTATATATAAGGATTGTTCAAGGATACTCAGGAATTTAGATTTTAATATGGTGGGTCTTTCATTGTGAGAAGAAAGGAACATGACTGTGAGCTTTTCCACAGAGCTGAATGTTCTAATCTGGCTGAATTAAATTATGGAATTGATTTGTTTTACAAATTACATAAAAATTGCAATGGCTTTGAACAGCAGGCAGACTTGCTGAGAGGACAAAGATCATTGGTTAAAAGAAAAGGTTCTTTGTGTTGTGTGTTCATGTGTTCAGATCCCAGAGTCCCTGAAGCAATATTAGCTAAGTACTCCACATTCTGATCTTGTAAATAAAACATGACAATCTGAAGGTCAGAAACGGTTTTACTAGGGTACTCTGACTACTAAAAGTAGGACTCATGATTGACATACACCTTCTATACAATTGTGTCCTTTATTCTGATGAGTCACCAGAGTTCAGTGTCTAATCACATTTCACATGCTCCGTTTTAGAGAATTTTTTAAAATATGCCCACTGACTCTTAGCAGTTATAGCTATTTATAAAATACTGCAGGTACTGCAGTATTTGTTCATTTGTTCGTGTCCTGTGAATTTACCATGATTGCATCATTAAAAGGTTAATGGAGACTAGAAAGCTAGTGGGAAAGGATTGCTATGCAAGGACTGCTATTTAATTTTGCCATATGCAGAATTAAATTATACTGTTACCACTCCTAAGAAACAAATAGGAGACTACTTTCAGAAAAATATGTCTCTTTTGAAATAATATCATCACTGATCAAAACTGATTCAGTGCCAATTGAAGATCAATTACTAGAAAACATACAGATTGAAACCACTGATAGGCTTACAAAGGAAGGGATCACCTGCCCTCAGACTAGAGGGGAACAAGTACTAAAGGTGAGTGGAGGGGTGGTTGTAGCTTCTGGGTAATGCCCTGCAGTGGCTTCAGGGTCAAGAAATACCCCTCCGTGCAAAGAAACGGACTGCTTACTTTCAATGATAACAACAAATGGGAAGCTAGGGAGACCCCATCCAACCCCTCAACTAGTTTGGGAGAGACCACCTCAAGAGGCTGCTGGCTTTATAAAAGAAAGGAAGGCCTAAAAAAAAGAAGATGGGTCGGGGGCGGGGGGAGATAATACATCATGTCCCTTAGAAGTGGCCCAGAGGTAGAAGTAGTAGTTGGTCTGTGGCCTTGATAGGCATCTTCCTAATTAGAGGAGAACCACTGCAAGGCTTGCTTTAACCCAGTGGCCTATAAGTGTGACATCTTCCTCTGTCACAGCCCCCGGATCAGCTCTCTTGCTGCCAGAATGGCACAGCAGCCAAGAATTCTAGAATTTTATGGAAAGAGAATTGGTTGATGCTAGGCCTTTCAATGGTCAGACAATTTAGAACAACTTCTGAGTTGTTTTTTTTTTTTTTTTAAGATTTTTATTTAATTTTAGAGAGAGAGCATGCAAGCAGGGAAGAGGCAGAGGGAGAAAGAAAGAGACTCTCAAGCAGGCTTCACACAATCCCATAACCCTGAGGTCAGGACCTGAGCCACAATCAAGTCAGACACTAAACCAGCTAACCACCCAGGCTCTTCACAACTTCAGAGATTTTTAACATAATTAGGGACCACTTGGCTGTGGGTTGAAATAAACATTTGAAATCAAATTCTGTGTTACAGTTAAATAGCAAATGGCTTTATTTGTGGATGCTGAAATCATTCATTGGTACATTAGAAATTAAGGAAGTAAATATAAAGTGTGTATTATAGGCAGACTTGAGATAAAAATGAAACTCATTTCACAAATTTAAGGGAAACACAATAACATCTTCAAGGCATTTTACAAAGAGCTGTTTAAGAGTCAGAATACTGAAGTATTATATTTCTTTTTTCCAATTTTATAAAATATTTTTTATTTTTATTTTCTATAGCCTTAAAACAGTTGAATTTATTCTATACACATTACACCACAATAAAGTTAAAAAAAAATTTTAATGTTATTTATTTTTGAGAGAGGTAGAGAGACAGAGCATGAACAGGGGAGGGACAGAGAGAGAGGGAGACACAGAATCTTAAGCAATCTCCAGGGTCTGAGCTGTCAGCACACAGCCTGATGCGGGGCTCGAGCCCACAAACCGTGAGATCGTGATCTGAGCCGAAATCAGACACTTAACCGAGTGAGCCACCCAGGTGCCCCCACAATAAAGCTTTTTAACACTGTGGGTTTTCTGAGTTGATAAGTTTTGTTTTGTTTTTTGTTTGTTTAGTTGGGTTTTTTTGTTTATTTCAGGTTTTTCTTTAAATTCTAGTTAGTTACCATATAGTGTAATATTGGTTTCAGGAATGAAATGTAATGATTCATTGCTTACATATAACACCCAGTGCTCATCACAACAAGTACCCTCCTTCTTACCCACCACCCACCCACCTCCCTCCCCCAGCCCTTTATCATTAAGAGTCTGTTTTACGGTTTGCCTCTCTCTTCCCCACCCCTATTTTTATCGGTCTTGTTTCTTAAATTCCACATGTGTGACATTATGTGGTATTTGTCTTTCTCTTATTTCACTTAGTGTAATACACTCTAGCTCTATCCATGTCATTGCAAATAGCCAGATTTCGTTCTTTTTGATGGCTGAATAATATTCCATTGTATGTGTGTGTATGTATATACATATATATATACATATATATATGCCACTTCTTCTTTATCCATTCATCAGTTGATGGACATATTTGGACTCTTTCCATAACTTGACTATTGTTGATAATGCTGCTATAAACATCAGGGTGCATGTATCCCTTTGAATTAATATATTTGTATTCTTTGGGTAAATACCTAGCAGTATGATGGCTGGATCATAGGGTAGTTCTATTTTTAGCTTTTTAAGGAACCTCTATACTGTTTTCCAGGGTGACTGCACCAGTTTGCATTCCCACCAGCAGCGCAAGTGGGTTCCACTTTCTCTGCATCCTTGCCAACGTCTGTTATTTCATGTGTTGTTAATTTTGGCCATTCGAACAGGTAAGTGGGGATGTTTCATTGTAGTTTTGGTTCATATTTCCCTGATGGTGAGTGATGTTGAGCATCTTTTCATGTGCCTCTTAGCCATCTGGATGTCTTCTTTGGAAAAATGTCTATTCATGTCTTTTGCCCATTTCTTCACTGGATTATTTTTTTGAGGGGGGCTGTTGAGTTTGACAAGTTCTTTATAGATTTTGGATAGTAACCCTTTATCAGATATGTCATTTGCAAATATCTTCTCCTATTCTGAAGTTTGCCTTTTAGTTTTGTTAACTGTTTCCTTCGCTGTGCAGAAGCTTTTTATCTTGATGAGGTGCCAACAGCTCATTTTTGCTTTTGTTTCCTTACAAGTAGTAGTATATTTCTTCAATTAAAGTTATCATTATTATATTTGTTATAATATGCATAGAGCTGTTCTCTTTTCTGAAACACACTGAATCACCCATAGAGTCCCAATTTACCCTTCCTATTTGCATGTAGAATGCCAGCACGGCTATACTTTCTTTTATCACGTCTGAGACTGAATCAGTCAACAAAAATACGACACAACAAAAACATGTCTAACAGCATTCACTTTTCTTTAAAGAATAAAATAAGCATAAAAACAAAATAAAAGAATAAAAAATCAGAGACAGAAGCCATGCATGTTAGTATGGTTTAACATGCAGTAGGACAGAATTTAATATCCTCTTAATTCTCATGGCATCCAGATCGTTGCTTGCCAAGCTATGACTGTCATAGACCAATAACTTTATAAAACACAATGAAAATAAATTATTAGAAAATATTTAAATATTTGCATTTAAAATTCAGGCCCACTGATCACACGATGTTACAGTAATATCAAATCTTTATAGAAGTTTCTACACGCTTAATCTCAATCCCTGTACTTAACACAGACCACTAACAGTTTGTGGAGTGGGACTGATGGGACCACACAGCGAGTAACCTTGGTTTGTACAAGTCACATTCGCTCCGTGTTCCATAGGTAAAAACTAGTTTTTATTTAAATTTTGTGTCAAATGTTCCTTGAAATAAGAGAGTCATTGATAGTGGCTTAAAAGTTATCACCCCTTTTCCATTAACCTATACAGTATCATCTAATGTGTGTTCAAAATAGGACACGTCATTCTGCACTAAATAACTTCTGTGAAGTGAAGCTGTATTCTCTCATTTGCCTGGGTATTTGTCTTTCACCAGCCCCCATCTTGTTGCTTAAGGAATTTAAGAAAAGAAGTTTTCGATTTGGCAATACCTGTGTGATTTCTCTTCCAACCTTATTTTCAAGCCTGGCATACTAATTCTTGGTGCCAATTCAGTTCTGCAGATGTGTTCAATTTAACCTCAATGGTGTTTTTAAAGCATTAGACTTTAGATGCCTTTAGGTGAGGCGCTGTCAAATGCCCAGCCCCAGATACCCGTTACTGAGCTCTTTGCCTTCAGCTTCTTGCCCAGAGCAGCCTGCCATAATGGAAGGAGATGTACCAGAGACCAGATCCACCTAGGTTAGAATTTTGAATCTACAGCACATTCTTCCTGTGTGACCTAGACAATTTGCTTAAGTGCTTTGCAACTCATTTTCCTCCTCTGTAAAGTGCTGATAATACTTAGGTACGAGGCTCTTGAGAAGGTTAAACCTGGTGAAGTAAATGGAATGCCTGGTGTGTGTAGTTGAGCACACAGTAATTGTACTTCCGTTCCATGCCTACCCGCCCATGACTCATTTCCCCTCACCTCGCCTCTGCCTCTGCCCTTTGCACCTTTGATATTTTGTTTTTGGTGAGTTTACTGCTTCACTCTGCTAAAGAAAAGGTTAAGTGAATTCATCAAAAATGCATCTTTACTAAGCATAGAGGAAAGGCTATGCTAATACCTGAGCTTTGCCACCTGGAAAATAAATGACTCAAAGAGAGCACTAAATGAAAAGGAGAGCTCTGAGGGGAAGAGTTGTTTGAAAGCAGCTGGCTTAGAATGTAAAAATGCAGCAAAACTGAGCAGTGAGTGCTTGTCCATCAATGGGGCCACTTTGCCATCTTCCTTCCCCATCTTGCTGACAAGCATCGTTGCCTGAACCATGCTGTGCTTTCAGGGGACCATTTGATCTCTGTGTCATTTCTAATTCTTATCTGGAAAACTATTTGCCTGTCTATTAAATGTGAAGATTTCCATGGTCGTAGGGAATTATTTTAGTGGAAATTTATGCTTTCTTGGTCTTTTTGTTTCCTATGAAAACTGATCTGTACGATCTAGTACTAGAATGATTCCACTCATAATAATTTAATTTAAATGTGTGTCTGAGGGAGTACATTTAACAACTCAAATCACGTGTACTCATAGTGCCTTGTTGCCTGCTGTGAGGCACAATCTGTGCTTTCTGGTCAGTTGCCTAAGCCAACACTGCCATGCTAAACCCAGTGTAATAAATTCATCCCACACTCTGGGTTTGTTGGGTTCACAAGTTCATGTATATTTTTCAGTCAGTTTAATTAAATAAGGCTACTAAGTGCTTAATTAACTTCAGTTACAAAAGCAATGTAGATCATTACTAAAAGTCTCAAACAACTTAGAAGTAAATGAAATTAAAAATTAAAGTTGTCCACTCCTTGGTATCTTCCCAGATACCAAGGGTGAAAACTGAGGTCCACAACTAGCCCTGCACACATATGTTTATACCACCTTTATTTATAATTGCTAAACCTTGGAAGTAACCGACGTGTAGGTAAATGGATAAATAGTGGTTCATCCAGGCAATAGAATATTATTCAGCACTAAAAGAAATGAGCTATCAAGTCATGAAAAGACATGGAGGAAACTTAAATGTACGCTACTAAGTGAAAGAAGCCAATCTGAAAAGGCTGTATACTCTATGGTTCCAACTACATGACAGTATGAAAAAGGTTGGATTATGAAGACAATTAAAACATCAGTGGTTGCCAGGGTTGCAGCTGGGGTGGGAGGTCTTGCGGAGGGATGAATACGCGGAGCACAGAGGATTTTTAAGGCAGTGAAAATGTTCTGTGTGATACCATAACGACGGATACTGTGATGGATATTTATTAAGCCATAAAATGCACAACACCAAGATTGAACCCTGTTGCAAACTATGAACTCTGGCTGATAATGTGTCAATATAGGTTCATCGATGGTAGCAAACATACCACTGTGATATGGGATGTTGATAATGAAGCAAAGTATGCATGTGTGGGGTCAGGGTGTAAATGGGAAAGCTCTACACTTTCTCTTCAATTTTGCTATGAACCAAAAACTCTTAAAAAGCAAAGTCAAGGAGCGCCTGGGTGGCTTGGTCGTTTGAGCGTCTGACTTCGGCTCAGGTCATGATCTCATGGTTCGTGGGTTCGAGCCCTGCGTCGGGCTCTGTGCTGACAGCCAGCTCAGAGCCTGGAGCCTGCTTCAGATTCTGTGCCTCCCTCTCTCTCTGACCCTCCCCTGCTCACGCTGTTCCCCGACGCCCCCCCCTCAGAAATGAATAAAACATTAAAAAAATTTTTAAAAAGCAAAGTCAAAATAAAAAATTCAAAGTTGCCCCTACCACCAACTGCCTCCCCAGTCACACACACAATTCTCTCCTACGTCCCTGCTAAGGTCTTTCCAGCCCTTGTGTTGTTTCCACGGTTTGGCTATTGTAAATAATGCTGCAGTGAACATGGAGGTGTAGATACATTTTCTAGTTAGTGTTTTCACTTTCTTCAAATACCAAGTGGAATTTCAGGGTCATATGGTAGTTCTGTGTTTAAATTTTTTTCAGAAACTTCCATATTGTTTTTCATAGTGTCTGTACCAATTTACATTCCCACCAGCAATGCATGAGGATTCCCTTTTCTCCACATCCTCGCCAACACTTGTCATTTCTTGCTTTCTTAGTAATAGCCATTCTGATGGGTATGAGGTGATATCTCATTGTACTTTTGATTTGGGGGCCCCCTGATTGGCGATGTTGAGCATCTTGTAATAGACCTTTTGATGATCTAGATAACTTCTTTGGAAAAGTGTCTACTCAGATTTAGCCATGTTTACTTGCATTAGGTTTTCTTTTTTTGCTTTTGTTTGTTTGTTTGTTTGTTTTGCTATTGAGTTGTTGGGTTCTTTGTATATTTTGGGTATTAACACCTTATCAGATATTTACATGGTTTACAAATATTATCTCCCTTTCAGTAGGTTGCATTTTCATTTTGCTGATAGTTTCCTTTGCCTTGTTATCTTTGCTTTTGTTACCTTTGCTTTGGGTATCATAGCCAAAACATCATCACCAAGACCAGTGTCAAGGAGCTATGATTTCTTTTTAGGAGTTTTATGATTTCAGGTCTTACATTCAAATGTTTAATCCTTTTTGAGGTAATTTTTGCGTGTGACATTAGAGAGTGGTCCGTTTTCATTCTTCTGCATGTGGCTGTCCAGTTTTCCCAGCACCATTTATTGAAGAGACTGCCCTTCCCCTACATTGCATACTCGTGGCTCCTTTGTCATAAAACAATTGACCATATAAGTGTGGGTTTATTTCTGGACTCTATTCTGCTTCATTGGTCTATGTGTCTGTTTTTATGCCAGTTCTGTACTGCCTGGATTACTATAGTTTTGTAATATAGCTTGAAATAAGGGAGCATGATGATACCTATGGCTTTGTTCTTCTTTCTTAAGATTTCTTTGACTATTCAGAATCTTTTGTGGTTCTATACAGATTTTAGGATTCTTTGTGCTATTTCTGTGAAAAAATGCCATTGGAATTTTGATAGGGATTGCACTGAAACTGTATGTTGCTTTGGGTATTATGGATATTTTAACAATATTAATTCTTCCAATCCATGAGCACAGAATATTTTTCCATTGCTTTGTGTCTTCTTCAATGTACTAATGTTTTTAATTACTACTTTAAAACATGTAGAATTGTATCCCAAGTGCCTTATATTGTATCCAAGCGTTAATACAGCTAAAAACACAGTTTGCCTCTGAAGTGAAGGTAGAACAGTAGTTCCCTTCCAAGTCTTCTGCTTAACTTACTAACTGACCCTATCATTTCCTGGGTAAAACTAGATGACCAAAGCTTATGATACTTGAAATGCCCTCAGATAGCAAGCTTCCTTCCAGTCCACCCACACAACTCCTTCCCATCTTTTACATCGTATGCTTTAAAAAAAATCATTTGGCTTTTTTTGTTCTCAAATAATGTTTATTCCAGTTGTAATTGTAGGTGTGCTAGTTAATTTTAAGTACTGGGCAGCGGTATCTGGGTGGCTCAGTGGTTAAGCGTCCAACTTTGGCTCAGGTCATGATCTTGGAGTTCATGAGTTCAAGCTCCACGTCAGGCTCTGTGCTGACAACTTAGAGGCTGGAGCCTGCTTCAGATTCTGTGTCTCCTTCTCTTTCTCTGCCCTTCCCCTGCTCACACTCTGTGTGTGTCTCTCTCTCTAAAAAAATAAATAAACATTTAAAAAATACAATGCAAACTAATGAAATGTGACTAGTAGGGAGGGGAAGGAAGCACAATTAGGCAGAGGGGGAAGTTAAGTAGTAATGTGATTATCACAAGGGCAATACTTAATAAATATCTTGCCCATTAAACTCCATGTCAGGATCTGCTTCCTGGGAAACCCAGCCCACAACAGTGGTGCTATGCGTTATAGCACTTAGCATAAGGAAATAAACGTGTTTATGCCCATTCAGCTTAAATATGATTTCATCTGAGCACGATTAGATCTTAGGCTCAGGTAGACTTAACCAAAAGTACCCCCTAGCCAAGAAGAGCACAGTGTCCTTTATGCACATAACCATCTCTTCTCAAGAGCTGTACTGGCTGATAACCAGAAAAGATAGGAAAACTGCAATTTTAAAAAAACATAAAAACCTAATCATCAAATCTTATAGGAAAGGATGTTCGATGTAGTGAACATATTTAGATTTAGAAAATGTACACATTCCCATTTAATATTAAGATTAAAGATTCTGACTAAATTAGAAACTGGGAGACTTTAAAAAGAAGAAAATAAAACACCAGGAATCCAACACTGCAACACAAATCTCTAGATCTTTTTCTAAGATGATAAATTTAGGCAAAGTAAGGATCACTTCTCATTACTGACGAAAAAACAAATGCTTGACAATAGCTGTGGGTGGACTTGCTACTTGGTCTCCAAAGCATTCAAGACCGAAAAAGAAAAAATTGTCATTTAAAATTTTTCATAGTGGTGACAACTATTACAGTGTACTGTCTTTTGTCCTAAAAATCTAATCTAGCTGATCAGCTGCTAGAAGAGTTTTACTTATGACTAGAATGTTTATTTAGCTGATAAAATTATTCAATTCACTAGATATAATGATAGAGATGTATTTTAATGTGAAGAGTGACAAGAAAAGTGTCATCGGCTGTTTCATTGGCAAGGATAGGCAAACAAAGAAAATAGAAAGGAAATAAAAACATTGTAATGCATCACACGTCAGGAATTTCTGAGTCCCTTTATTTTTTCTCATTATGTAGAGGGGCTTCAGATATATTCATTTCCCATATTCTATCAAGGTGAAAAAAATGACATCTCTCCCATCTATAAATAGAAAATTATGGCCTACTAAAATTACACAATATATCCAAATTCTACATGAAAGGAATTATAAATAGAAGGGAAGTTATGAATTGAAATGCTGTTGCACTGAGAAATATTCCTCACCAAGAATAAAGAGGTTAACTTGTTCCCCCTCCATCTACTCTGCATCATCCACATTTCTTTATTGGAATCATCTGACTGTAAGTTCTGATTGCTTTCCTCCTCAAGGTCTAGGACCGAGTACTAGTTTTGATGATTTGTCATCAGAACCATCTAAAATCAAGCATCTCTAAGGTATTTTTTAAGTTTATTTATTTATTTTGAGAGGAAGAGCAGGCAAGGGGCAGAGAGAGGAGAGAGAGAGAGAGAGAGAGAGAGAGAGAGAGAATCCCAAGCAGGCTCCATGCTGTCAATGCGGAGCCCATGTGGGGCTCAATCTCATGAAGTATTAGATCATGACTTGAGCCAAAATCAAGAGATGGAATCTTAACCAACTGAGCCACCCAAGTGCCTCTAGCATCACTAAATCTTTTCTAATGTATGTTTTTAACTGAATCTAATGAAAAGGTGGAAAGACCTTGATTCTGAAAAGGAATGCAAAGTTCTGACAGGACAGAGCAGTCATGGCAGAAGCGACAATCTATATGTTCCATACTCCTGCTGCTTCTTGGGAAGAAAGAGGATGTGCCAATTAATTATGGCTACAGTAATGCTGTGTAACAGCCAACCACAAAATCTCAGGGACAAACAACAATAAGCGTTTGTTGAGCCCCTGAGTCTGTGAGTCAACAGGAGTCCAGCTGAGCTAGGCTGGGCTTTGGCTGAGTGCTTCTGCTGATCTCTTCTGGGCTTACTCATGTATCTGTAAGGTTGACTGAATATCAGTGGATCTAGTCTGGGCTTGGCTTGTGTGACGTGGCTCTGTTCCACGTGTTTCTCATCCCCTTTTTGGGACCAGTGGACTAGCCTGCACACATGCTTCTCAAAATGTTGGCAAAGGTATAAGACGGCAAGCCCAGTCATGCAAGTGCTTCTACTTTTGGGTCATCTCATATATTTTATCATTCCACTGGCCACAGCTCATTACATAGCCAAACTGAAAGTCTAAGCATCAGAGAAATAAAGTCTACCTCTTTAAATGTTTTTTTTTTTTTAACTTATTTCTAGGCCAGAGAGTGTGAGCAGGGAAGGGTCAGAGAGAGAGGGAGACACAGACTCTGAAACAGGCCTCAGGCCCCGAGCTGGCAGTCAGCACAGAGCCCGACGCGGGGCTCGAACCCACAAACCGCGAGATCATGACCTAAGCGAAAGTCGGACGCCCAACCGACTAAGCCACCCAGGCACCCCAAGTCTACCTCTTTAGTAGGAAGAACCAAAAAGTCATATGGTAAAGGGTATGGGTACAGGAAGAAGTGAAAAATAATAGGGTCATTAATTCAGTCTACCACCAGGAAGGAGGATATATACTTGCTTTGATATCAGGACTGCCACATAGCAATGCACAGATGTATTGTGCACAACAGTACCTGGCAAAAGGGGTGGTTGGGGCTGGAATCCAGCCCACACTTCACTCCCCAAAGTCATGCACCCTGGCATGGGGCTGCGCCTGTGTCTAACATAAGTGCTGCATGGGTTAGCAGAGCCCATTTTGAAATTCACCATTAAAGGCTTTAAAAGCTATATCGCTGTCCTCCCACTGGATACAATTTTAAACTTCCTCATCAGGTTTTTCAATTCCTTGTTCTTCTACCTCACTTACCCCCTTCTACTCCAAAACCGCCTCCCCCAGATATCATTTCAAACCTATATAGTATGTATGAATCTCAGTACACAAACCCATGTTGAAAAACATTTAACTTGTTTTCAATAGCATAACCTAATTTCTTTTTTTAGGCCCCCATTCAGTCAACGGTAGAAAATTAATCCCCATCCACTCAGCACTTCCCCTTCTCCACAACTGCATCAAAAGCATGGGAGACGGATATTCTGTCATGTAGTCACTGGAAGATCAGGTACACCATCATCATATAGCCAATGAGTTGTGAGAATGATGTGTACCCACAAAATCCTCCCGCATATGATCCTCCATGCTCCTTCCCCAAGCTGCAACCTTGACAACCAAGAGTCAGAAATGACAAGGTGAGAGGAGGGTAAGAGCCTCAGATCCCTGTATCATGACCTAGAGTTAGAGCCACCTGCAAATCAGGAATATTTTTTTGAGATTTATATAAGAAGAAATAAAGTGACTTTTACTGGACTAAGCCACTCATATTAGGAGTTTATCTTTTCAATAGGTAAAATAACATAAATGAGAATAGTCGATTCAGAGAGCAGGTTGACTGGGCAGTGTAGTAAGCTGACCAGGCTGCATCTAGAACTGACACGACTTTTGTGATCACTAACTCAAAGTGCAAATCTTTGGGTGACTCTGGGTTTCTTTCCAACCGTGTTAAGCTTCTCAGTGCAGATGCAGAGTAAACAGAGTCCTGTTTTGAACCCGAGGACTCGTGGCTGCCTCCTCAGTGTTTACCTAAGCAACTCTTTCTCTCCAACATTACACCTGTCACAATTCTTGCAAATTTCAGTATCCATGTAGATGATTGTTCTAGTACCCTATCATGCTAGCTCATTTAGTCAGAAGCGTGTAGCTTAGGTTGGTTTCTCTAGAAACAGAACATGAAACAGAGATTTTTGTACAAGTGATTTATTGAAATATTACTCTCAGGAGCAAGGAAGAGAGGGAAACAGGAAAGGACCAAAAAAATCCAAGCAACACTGTAGTTTCAGCTTAAGTCTGACCTCAGCTTTAAAATGGAACATACATGGGGTGCCTGGGTGGCTCAGTCGGTTAAGTCATCCAGCTTTGGCTCAAGTCACGATCTTGCAATTTGTGGGTTTGAGCCCCGCATCAGGCTCTGTGCTGATAGCTAGCTCAGAGCCTGGAGCCTGTCTTCAGATCCTGTGTCTCCCTCTCTTTCTGTCCCTCTCCGGCTCACTCTCTCTCTCTCTCTCTCAAAAATAAAACATAAAAAAATTTATAAAAATGGACATATAGTTGTCCCACCTTGAAGCATGTGCAGGGGGTGGGGGTGTAGACAAGATTTTGTACCCTGCCCCTAAAGCAGGCTGTGTAAGTCCTCAGGGGAAAGGCATCACCTCCCAGGCAGTTCCCAGGAAAGCAGCTCCAACCAACCAAGGATGATTCTCCAAAGAAGAGTACAGCTATGAGCCTCAAGCAGCAGCTCGAACATTATACTGCCCCCGCCCAGTCAAAAGCGTCTGAGTGGAGCACTGCAAGCCTGTCACAGCACGCTAGCTGCAGACATCCTCTAGCAAGAAAATCCACTCTTCTGTGTGTGGCCTTCTTCTTCAGAAGGCATCTAACCAGACTACTTCTTTCCAAGACAGTTTGGCCAGCTGCCTGGAGTAGCTGCCCACTGACCCTCACTGCTGTCTAAGGGCATATCACACAGACGTCTGCCTCATAGCGAGCTACCCGGGAAAGACTGTGCTAAAAGCAAATTCTCCACTTAGAATAGAAAGCGGTAACACGCAGTGTCAGCCTAAATGGCTACTGCTCCCACCTCATTTCAGCTGACATAATTTGATGTAGCCCTTAGCACTTTTATCTCATTAGGAATTTTGTGAACTTGTTCTGCAAAATAAAACTGCAGGGAATGTGATTTGCACTGCTAGCCTCACCGGGCTCCACAGTTTTCAGGCAGCGTTCCGCATGTAGTTAGCTTTTCCATCACTTTACAGAGTGGTTTCGAGTGATGGCGACAGAATTACTTGTGCAATTTGAAAAGCCATTTCATGAGGAAATTTTGGCTCAAGGCATGGTCAGGGAGTTCTTGAAATCGAATGAACAGTTGGAATTGGGGCCCTTCTCAAATTGATCAAAGAGCTGCTTCCCCTCTGTAACCAAAGATTCTAAAAATTTTTCTCTTGCTGAGGATTTATCAGCCCCATAAAAAAAAATCCACCTTCCCAGTGTATACAACTCCAGGGAAGGGTTCTGCCTTCGTCCAATTTCACCACCTATGAGTTTCTCACAAATATGTATGACACACATATACATATGTATGTATATAAACACATGCAAAAAATAGAAATATTTCAGATGGCCAAGGTTATCATTTTACCTCAGGCATCTTATTCAGTGTGACAAATATTTATTTAGCACAAATGTGCCAGATACTGTGCTAAATGCTAAGATTGCAAAGGAGAATGAGATGCGTGCCCCACTCAGGTTGCTCACAGAGCAAATAACTTATGATAGAACTCTGGCATATGGATAACAGAACAATTTTGCATGGGGTGGTTGGGGATAATCTCATTAAGAAGATGGCATTTTCTCTGGAGTTTAAAGGATGAGTATGCATTTTCTGGTAACTGGAGTGATTCAATTAATAGCCCAAATTATAGAATAATCAGTGAGTCCATCTTTCAAACTTCATAGGGGTCACTCTTTCCTAAGACAAGTGAGTTCTGAAGTTTCTAGTATAAAATACCTAATCGTGAAATATAATTAATAAATATTTTTGGCATCAAAAGCCAATTCTTGCTCAGAAAAAAAAAAAAGGCTTGATATAGTATAGTGATAAAAGAAGGAAGAAAATGATCACTTCATAGACCCTAGCGTTTTCCATCAAATTATTTTTTCACTCATTCAACTCAATAAACATTACTGAACCATAAGTCACACCTGGCAATGGTATTTAAGATGAAGAATAGCTGTGTGTGCAAAATCTGAATTTTAGACCTGTACAACAAAACCTCTGGCAATGAAAGCTATTTTTATTTTTTTTTCTTTCTTTTTTATTTTTTATTTCTAGGAGAGAGAGAGAGAGAGAGAGAGCGTGAGCAGGGGAGGGTCAGAGAGAGAGGGAGTCACAGACTGAAACAGGCTCCAGGCTCCGAGCTGGCAGTCAGCACAGAGCCCGACGCGGGGCTCGAACCCACGAACCGCGAGATCATGACCTAAGCGAAAGTCGGACGCTTAACCGACTAAGCCACCCAGGCGCCCCTGAAAGCTATATTTAAAAAAGAAAAAGAAACGATATCAATAGAATTGTTTGATGCATTGTTCATGTTTATCTTCACCAAAGATTTCCTGCAGCAAAAATTAAAATTAAATAACTGTCTAGGACACACAAACTGTGGGCACCCCAAAGATGGCAGGTACATGAGTGAACTGAGGAGCACTCTCACCTCAAGGGAGTCTGCCGCCTGAGTAGCTCCAGACTATGGAAGATGGATTAGGCATTGCTGACAACCATGAAATTGATGTAGCTAGAGAATGATTCAAGCATAAGAGTTGCAGTCATAGTCATGGGATTTAGAGATGGAAGGAAATCCGCTCATCAGGAACAGACGGTTGTTTGTCAAACAGTCATCCAATTTAAATAGTGCTTCCTGTATGATAGCATAGGTCAGTATTAAAGCATCAGGAAAAAAATTGGCATGTCGACCCACAAGCAGAAGGTGAGCAAGAATAGGCTACCCATATGAGCTAATGTGATTTCAGGGCTCCCAACATTTTCCACACTCAGCGTGTGCACTCACACGCTCATACACACCTATTCACATACATAGTCTCATTGTAAATCTCAGAATCACAGTCCAAAATCCACACTTAAAGAATAAGTAGAGTTCAAATATTCAATTCATTCCTACACCCAATTAAAGTAAAAATTCCTCTAGAAGTTAAAAAGACCTATGTACTACTGTATGATCCTGCAATGCCATTCCTAGAGAAGTGAAGACTTACATTCTCACAAAGACCTCTGCAGATATGTTTATAGCAGTTCTATTCATCACTGCGAAGAGCTCAGACAACCCAAGTTTCCTCCAACAGGTGAGTGGATAAACATGCTGTAGTCCATCTATCCCATGGAAGACTACCCACCATGAAAAAGGAATGACTGACAATGCAAAAAACAACACAGGTGAATGTCAAAGGCATTATTCTGAGTGAAAGAAGCTACTCTCAAATATCACATTCTGTATAATTCCATTTACATGACCTTCTGGAAAAGGTACAAGTGTAGCGATGGATAACAGATCTGTGATTGCCAGAGTTTAGGAGTGAGGGCAGAATTTTGCAAAGGAGCAGACCAGAGGTGGTGGTGGTTGTTGTTGTTGTTGTTGTTGTTGTTGTTGTTGTTGTTTTTGGGTTTTGTGTTTTGTGTTTGTTTTTAATTTTTTTAAAGTTTATTTATTTTTGAGAGTGAGAGTGACAGAATGTGATCAGGGGAGGGGCAGAGAGAATGGAAGGCACAGAATCCCAAGCAGGCTCCAGGCTCTGAGCTGTCAGCACAGAGCCCTCTCAGGGCCTCAAACCCACGAACCACGAGATCATGACCTGAGCCAAAGTCGGACACTTAACCAACAGCTACCCAGGCACCCCTGTTTTTGTTTTTTACGTGATAGAACTATTCTATGTCCCGACTGTGGTGGTGGTTACACAAACCTATACACATGTTAAAACCCATAGAATTATATATCAAAAAATAATTTTATAGTTTTTTGATTTAAAAAAATTTAAGACAATACATGCCAGTATCAGAATGAAAAATGAGGAATGTATATTTAGCTATAGTGTGGAAGGATAATGAGTTCCCTCTTTGCCCCAGATGTGATTTATATAGAGTGAGAAGGAAGGAGATTAAGAAGGCATTTGGGGCACCAGGGGGTGGATTTGCAGAGGATATAACGTGTGGTGAAGGAAAGGCATGGGCAAAGAAGAGAGGGTAAAGAACAAAGAAAATGGAGTCCAGGAAACCATAGAGTTTCTGACATCACAATTTTGCCCAAGGAATATCTCGAGGACTCAGAACCACAGCAACACCGATTCCAAAAGATGAGCAAGTAAGGTAACACCTTTCAAAGCTGATTGCACAGCCCCCAATTTTTTTAATGTTTATTTTTGAGAGAGACAGAGACAGAACATGAGCGGGGCAGTGGCAGAAAGAAACAGGGAGACACAGAACCTGAAGCAGGCTCCAGGATCCGAAGCCCCATGCGGGACTTCAACTCAAGAGCCGTGAGATCATGACCTGAAGTCAGATGCCCAACCAACTGAGCCACCGAGGTGTCCTGTACAGCCCCCAAATTTTGTTCTTCAAGAGACTGAGAGAGGCTTGAAAGAAGACAGGTGGATAAAAGGGGGTGGTGAGGGAGATGAACAAACCAAGAAGAGACTTTGTTCTCTTAAGTACTTCCACAGGGAATTCTGCCTTCCACCTCCAGTGTGGAGCCGAGGGGTTTACACTCTCTTTCAGAGGGAGTGTCTCTATCACCTGCCTAGTCAAACGATGTCCTATCTTCACTGAATGAACCGTACAGCCTCTTGTCAATTCTCAGCCCTTGAAAGAAAATTATCCATCTACCTACTGACGCTCTGGTAGGAAACTGGTTTTGGCAAAGACAAATAATCATCATCATTTAAACAATCCTTCCAAACTTTAAGTCAGTCAGGTGACTCGTTGCTTTTTGGAGCACACATTTATTCCATACTGAATTCTCAATCAGTGGTTCTCAACCAGGGACAGTCATGCACTCCATGGGACACTGGAGATAGCTTTGGTTGTCACAACTCCAGGAGGATGCTACTAGCAACTAGGGAGTGGAGGCCAGGGCTGCTGCTGAACACCCTGCATTGCACAGGACGTCCCACAGCAAAGAATTACCTGGCCCCAAGTGTCAATAGTGCCAGGATTGAAAAATGCTATTCTAAATGTTCTAATAATAACGTGAAATTTTTCCATTACCTAATTTACATACCACCTTTTCCTGAAATAACTTTTACTCATTAGAGGTTTTTTCTAACACATATGTGATGTGGCTCGGGTCTGGTTGGGTTTCTAAACTTCACAAATGAAGCTGCTGATCACCACAGGAAGCTGCAAACCAAATACAATCGCTCTGACTTGAAAACCAAGGCGCTGCGAGACTGCATGTGCATCCGCATATGCTAAGTACATTTTCCACATTTGGTACTTTTTATGGGGCAAATAAAACCCACGCTGCTTTCTCAAGATCACACAAAGATCAATCAGTGTTCTCTATGGAAACCTCACCCAGCTCAGGGCAAAGTAAAGCAAATGTGGCACCTCTGTGAAGGGACAGTACTTCTTGTTTCAAAGGCTAATGACAGGTTAAGATGATGAGTATTTTCATGCCTTCTCAAAGTTTGAAAAGCATGATTTTTTTTCTTTTCAATGTAATAGCCAAGAAAAGCTCTTAATTTTCACTTTTTCTCTACTGAACAGAATTTGAACAGATCCATTGAAATCACCAAGCTCCATCTGTACCCCCCTTGCTGGTCCCCCCATCACCCTCTCAGAGCTGCAGCTGTCCTCGGTCGGGCAATGCGAGTTCCCATTAACCTGAATGTGACTGGCAAATTCCCTGCATACTCCAAGGCACAAGGAATAGAAGGAAAAGTAAGCCCAAGTCACATTTCTTTCAGTGAAGGTTTAATAGAAACGTGAAGTTGGCATTTGTACTCAAGTGAATTCTTCCTATGCATGTGGAACCTTCTTCCCTGCATCACAGACACTTGGATTTTTCAGACATTTGACTCCTGTCTCTCATCTCCTGCCCCATCCAGACTCAAAGCATCCACACAAAGGTATATTATGCTGCTGTCTTGGTTCATTGTTCAGCTTCTTGTGAAGAAATAAAGCAGCGAACAGTGTTGAGCATAAATGGGGCCAGGTGTACCATACCTTGCCTTCCAGCTCGTGTCTGACATTTTAAAAACACCTATTAGAAAAATTGTGCACTAGCAGGTCCCAATTTGTTGCCATTTCTAAAATGCCTAAAGCATTAGATGGATGACTAAGAGCGTTAGCCCATTTCTCCCATCTATGCATTATTATGAGAGCAATACATTCACTGGGGATGACAAGGACATTTATTCAAAGACCACCTGCCCCTAAGGCCTAATTTTCTATGCAGAGATGCTTTTCTGTAGAAGGAGTAACATTTCAGTCTGCACTTAATAGCCACCTTACTCTGATAAGCTGGGTACGCTGCTTGCATTTATGTCCTAGTGACGTTATATCAGAAGGCAGTGATTGCCTAAAACAGCTCTGGCAGGAAATTTCAGTCACTGAGGATTTGGGGTTGGAGGGTAGGTATTGAAGCATGTTTTAAATCAGTAAACAGTAAGGCTACCATTCTAGATTCCATGGCAGTTCCAAAATGACCTGCCGTCAAGGAGTTTAAGATGCAACTGCAACATGAGATTAATATGTTTAAAAAAAACACCAAAACTGAATAATTTAGGGACACTGCTGACATACATATTCCACTTACTACAAATCTGTATGATGGTGGTTAACCCTCAAATCATAAAAAGCCGAGCTTCCTTTTGGAAAATTCAAAGAATATGATATCATATGATATCCAGATGACATCAAACACAAATCAAGTGTGGATTTTCTGAAGACATCAAGGTATGGCAGCCATATGTGGATGATTTCTAGAGTAGTCCCAAATTCAAATATTTTATCATCTTGCCAGATCCGGTGCTGATTTTTCATTGAGGAAATATGGTCACAATACGTAGTGAAGCACTGGAGTCTCATCAGTAGGTTATGTCCAAATCTCACTGCAGGAGAGGTTTCCTTAAGAAAGTCTTAAGCGGTCAGGAATTCTGCCTTCAGTGAACAAGTGTCTCAGGGAAAGATGGTAGCAAGGTCGCACTTGCTCTTTCTACCCTTACGTTTTGACAGATGCTTCTCACTTTTGAGCCTTTGGCCCTGTGGCAGAGGACTACATTACCTATCATCATGCTAAGGACTCAGAAAGCATGAGGACAGACAGAGTTCCTGCCTCTGACAAGCAATGTACTTCATCAAAGAGCAACAACTCTGGGACACAGTAAAGACATTGTTAAAAAAAAAAAAAAAAAAAAAGCAACGGGTATTTTTATCCTTGTCAGGCTCTGACATTTATGCCAGGATACATAACATGAATTCTTATTCTCCAATTAGCCACACAGCTTCTGACCCAAGGTTATGCTTATAAAGGAAGTGAAGAGAATGGGAATTTGCAGAGAGAGATGGATGCCTCAAGCCAGTAAATCCACACACACACAAAAAAAAACATCCCAGTATCAAAGAGCTTCTATATTGACTCCACGAACAATTTCTTTTTCACATCTCCCTATTTTCTTTTGCTGCGTGGAGGGTTTTCAAAAGAACCATTGGGTCAATAATAAATTGACAAAAAAAGCTTCAAGCCACTTGTTCTGTCAGCATGTATAGACCTCTTTAATTCCCAAATGACTGTCTTTGGTAACCTTCCTGTTGTTATGAGTTAGGGGTACTGATGTGTGATGAATAAATTGCACCCATTGCTTACTGTCAGGAACAGAGCTAAATTACATGTTTAGGTTGGCAGTCCTTTCTCAAATTTTATCACCAAATGAAGCATGTGTGATATGACTCTGAAAGTCTTCCCTGACTCAGAACGGAGTAAAATGAAAAACAATTTCTAGATTATTGACCCCTCATAGGTTAGGAAGAAAAATCCCCAACACCCCAACAGTATCAGAAATGGGTATTTCTCTCTGCTCCTCTTTTCCCACATGAAAGCTATTATTTCTACGTAAGGACTAGGATTTAAGTTGTTGAGATCCATTTGAGAAGAGGATTACGATGAGAATGAACTCATTTCTGAAGTTAGAGATGGATAACTGAAGTATATGCAGGCTGGGCATCATACACGATGCTAATACTTTGACGGGGAAAACCCTGCCCTAGTCTATCACTACCTCCCATGACCTCTTGTTCTTTTCCTCCTGCCTTTTCATGGGAACAGAAAAGAGGAAGAAAAAGTTCCTGTCCACAATCCTATTAATGAGGATTCAATCCCAATTCAGGACTTTATAGAAACATCTTCTTAAATTCCATCAATGTATTTGAGATAGGAAATAAAAATTTTATGCAGACAGGCTCATGGATTTCAAATAGCTATGGATTATTTACCAAATGAACTTGACTTTAAAAAGTACACTTGATAACTCACCTATGTCCCTATGCATTTTTATTCTGTTTTATGGAATATTTATGAACTGAAACTTTTTTTACTCAATAAGCTCTTCTTTCAAGTAACATTTACAGAGTTTCTAATATCTAACCAAAACGTAGCTTTTAATCTTGAGCTCAGTCTAAGGGGGAAAGTTTATCTAAGGTCATGAAGAAATTTTAAATCATTCAGTAATATTGTTATACATAATAGGGATATTCTTATTCAGAAACTATGTTTTTTGTTTGATGCTCTTTTTTTTTTTTTTACAAATAGTTTATTGTCAAATTAGTTTCCACATAACACCCAGTGCTCATCCCCACTAGTGCCCTCCTCCATGCCCATCCCGCCTCCCCCCTACATCCATCAGTTCTCAGTTTTTGTCAGCATTCAAGAGTCTCTCATGGTTTGCCTCTCTCCCTCTCCCCCACCATTTCCGCCCTTCTTCTCCCCCTTGTTCCTCCGTCAAGTTCCTCCTAATCCTCCTATACGTGCAATATGATATTTGTCCTTCTCTGCCTGACTTATTTCGCTCAGCATAACACCCTCAAGGTCCATCCATGTTGCTACACATGGCCAGATTTCATTGTTTCAGAAACTATTTTTAAAAAAATTTTTTTAACATTCATTTTTGAGAGACAGAGTGTGAGTGGAGCGGGGTGGGGGTTGGGGTACAGAATCCAAAGCAGGCTCCAGGCTCTGAGCTGTCAGCACAGAGCCCGATGCAGGGCTCAAACCCACAAACTGTGAGACCATGACCTGAGCTGAAGTCGGACACTTAACCAACTGAGCCACCCAGGTGTCCCCAGAAACTATTTTTAAATAGTGTAAGATAAAGAAAACAATTATATTACGAATCAAGACTTTCAGGATAAAAGAGAATTATAAAATCAAAGAAATTAAATAAAAATAGCGATGTTAAAGTTAATTGATGATGTCAATATGAAGTCATTTGAAAGAAAAATTATATATATAGTTATTTTTCTAGTTCTGCATTAAAATGCCCTAGAAGCACTTTCACCCCAATCATAATACATAACCTTGAATTTTTTTTTTCCTCGAATACTTCTCATTCCAAGGAATCAGGGCTCCTTGGAGAAATGGCAGCTTCCAGGCCTGGGGCAGAGGAAGTACAATTAGAGTCTGAGACACCTTGTGGGCAAGAAAAAAAAAGAGAGCTTTTCAAGATTAATTGGGTCATGGCAAAAGGACACAGGGGCCAGATTGAAAGTGCCCTTCCTACTGGCCAAAGTGGAATCTATGAAAATCCATAAATCATAAAAGAAAAAGCCAGGGGAAAGCTCACTTGTCACTCTTCAGGGCAGCTCTTAAACTGACTTTTTCCTTTGCAAGTTGGTGATTAAAGGAAAAGAGTTAAGCATTTATCTTGGAAAGGTAACCACATAGCTCTTCATTTAAGAACAATGCCTGTTAATAAATGTAAAAGGAGTGCTAGAATTATATGATCATCATTTTGCAGCCCCCAGAGAAATATTGATTCAGGCAAGGATTATCAATTGGTGTGACAGGAAGGAAGGAAGGAAGGAAGGAAGGAAGGAAGGAAGGAAGGAAGGAAGGAAGGAAGAGAAGAGAAAAGAAAGGAAAGGAAGGAAGGGAGGAAGAAGAAAAGGGAAGAGAAGAGAAAAGAAGGGGAGAAAAGAAAGGAAAGAAGGGAAGAAACAACGATTAGAGAAATGGTAGATGAGGAACAAGGCATTCATAATGGGTCCAAAGAAAAACCAAGCAATTTCAGAACTCTGGTCTCAAGCGCTCATACTCAAGTATATGGCAGAAAGGTCAAGCTGTTATCACCCTCATCCAGAGCTCAATATTTGCATCACTAATGGTAGAACAAGCAGATCTCACTTGTCACCTGTTGTGACGCATTATAATATAACCAGCATCTGTGACCAATTCTAGTGGCAAATATTTAATGAGTACCCATCAGGTTTTTAGAGCCAACTTCCAGTTTGCAAGACATAGAACTAAATATAGCAAAGTGACACCACAAAGAATCAACCACACAAATACAGAGAGTGAAATCATTTTTTATGAAGAATTTGCCCATCAGTACATTGGGGTCATAAAAAAAACAACAACACTCTTTTGGAATAAAAGAGACGAGGGATATAACTACATGCAATGGGTGTTCCCAGAGTGCATTCTGGTTCATTAAAGGACATTTTGAAAACAATTGGGGAAATCTGAATATCAACTGTATGTTAGATCATATTTTAAATGAGCACACTTGTGTGATCATGTTATTTTGCCAAAGATATTTTTTAAAGATGCACATTCGATAGCTTCTTGAGTGTGGTGTACAGCATCAGCATCATCTGGGAGTTTGTTAGAAATGCAGACTCGATCATCACCCCAGACCTACTGAATCATAGTGCGAATTTCCACAAGACTCCCTTGGGATTCCTCTGCACACTGCAGTTTGAGAAGCATGGTTGTAGTGCATAGATCTGGCTTCATAAGGAAACACTGAAGAACATTGTGACAAACTTATCAATTGCTGCAGGCTCTGCACTGTCAGAGTCCCACATGGGGCTCAATCCTATGAACCATGAGATCATGACTTGAGCTGAAATCAAGAGTTGGACACTTAGCCAACTGAGCCACCCAGGTGCCCCATCACTGTCGTCTTTCAACTGCTCCTGGAAGCTCCCAGTTTTCAACTCCAGAGTGGAGCAGAGGAGTCTGGTCAGAAGATATGTTATTGCACACAGTGGGGTGAAGCAGTCACGTACTGAATATGTGCAGTTCTCCTGAAGGGGAAGGCAGAGAGACGGTGCCCCTGTGACTCATCCAGTCACATCCCTTCCTGCCCAGATTCTGCTTACTTCAGAGTGAGCTCTGCAAGTCTGGTCTCAATCTTTTGCAGGACTTTGTACCTTCCTGTGTTGGGTGTACTGGTGTAGTGTCCCTCCAAAGTTCATGTCCACCCGGAACCTCAGAATGTGACCTTATGTGGAAATAGGGTCTTTGCAGATGTAACCAGGTTAAGATGAAATCATGCTGGAATAGGGTGAGCCCCAAAGCCGTTATGACTGGTGTCCTTATAAGACGAGGGAAATGGGGACACTGACATGCATATGGGGAGAAGAGTATGTGAAAATGAAGACAGATATTGGAGTGATGTGTCTATAAGCTGAGGAATGCTAAGGATTGCCAGCAGCCACCAGAAGCCAGGAAGAGGCCCAGAGGGATCCTCCCCTAGAGCCTCCAGAGCCTCACCAACACCTCAATTTCAGGCTTCTGGCCTCCAGAAGTGTGCAAGAATAAATTTTTACGTTTTAAGCCACCAAGTTTGTGGAGCCTTGTTACAACAGCCCCAAGAAACTAATATACTAGGCCACCTTCCCATTCTAAATTCGAAAGAAGTAATATTATTATGATCTCTAGTTTACACTTATCAAGTGTTTATTACGTGCAAGGCACTGGACTAAGCACTTTACATACAGTTATCTAATCCAGTCCTAATACAGTCCTCTAAATTAGGGGTGCCTGGGTGGCTCAGGCAGTCAAGCATCTGACTACATATAGATTTGTATCGTTTCGCAGCCAGGAGATAGCAAAAGCCAGGGCCCTGAAAGACTGGAGACCCAGGTACACTTGGTCGTTTCAGTTCCCCTATCTGTCAAAGAAGTGGCATTTTTATTTTCACTTACTGATGTCTCTTCATTGCTTCCAAACACAGCTCACATCCCAAGTGAACCTAAAATCGCTTTTGGTCAGTTCTATCCCATTAGGTACTCAAAAGACTCAGTCTTTTATACTTATTAGGACAGAGATAAAGCCAAAAAATAGAATCCAAAACATACATTACTGTTGCCTAGGTGAGAAATGCCTGCGTTAAATGATCATCAGCCACCTGCCCTAGCTGCAGGCCAGAAAGCTTGGTTGAAAGTACCCCAGTATTTTTACTCAGTTGTCTCTTTGGCTCTCCTGCAAAGCCTAGAAACAAACTGTCATTGTGTTGTGAGGTCCATCGGGGAAAGAGAGGGATAAGGAACAGGTCAAACTTCCCTGTGAGTGAATAACAACTTAGATGTGAATGTAGTGTTCCAGTAGTCTCAATATTTTATGAGAATTTTAGGCTTTTGAATTATTACTATTTAAGTGTCAAAACAACCAGTTAACTTATTTTATGAAATCCTAAAGTAATGAAAGTGGTTTCTTTTAGGGGAGGAAGGACGTTTCTGTTTCCAGCACTCGGGCCCGGTAATGTAGGGGGTTAGTCAGAACTTGAGAATAGAAATACTTGGGTTTTTCTTTCATTAATCAATTTTTTTACCATTTCAACAAATATCTTCTTAACCTCAGGTTCTTGCTGCTTCTCTCTTTGGCTTTCAGTCCCTGCTTTGTGTCTCACGTGGCCTGGTGAAGCAGCCCTGGTGTGGGTGGGGTTTCTTTCCACTTACATAGAGCTTTAGAGTCTAAAATCTATTATTATATTTGATTTTCACCATACTTACAAGAGGTGGGCAGAACAGGCATTACTATAGTGGCCCTTTGTGAAAGAGAGCTGTTTTTGAGGTTCTAGCAAGCATGGGTCAGGACTCTGATACTCTTGACCAAAGAAAAGGAAGACTCCATTCCACCCACAGGCTTTGGGAGGGACTGACATAAGGAGGAAAGGGACTCCCACTTAGCCATTCAAATCAGTGGAAACAATCCTGGCAACCAGCTCAGTAACAGATGCTCTGGCCAGATGGCCTTCTCATTCATTTTACACATGAGGAAACTGAGGCCCTTCACTCAAATATTTATTGAACACTGTGCTTGCAGTACAGTATCTAGAGTTGCATTTTAATGAGGGAAGTGGACAATAACCAAATAACTGCTCTGAAGAAAAAGCAGGGTGAGGGGATGGAGAGAGACAGGGGGTGCTCTTTCAGATATAGCAGTCAAGGAAGACTTCTCTAGGATGCCTTCAGCAGAGCCCTGGAGGCTGGGAGGGAGTTAGCTCATGGATTCGCAAGACAAGTGTATTCTAGTTAGAGGGAGCCACAAGTGCAAAGGCTCTGAGGCAAGAACGGACTAGTATTAGTATTTAGCAGCAGGGAAGCTGGGTGGCAGAGTAGAGAGAAGGAAGGGAAGAGTGGAAGTAGATGAGATGGAGCACATGATAAGAGCAGGCTGGAGACTGGGAAGATAATATAGGGTCTTAGAGGCTGTACTATGAATTCTCAGTTTCACTCTAAATGCAGTGGGAAACCATCTAGGTCTTGGACAAGACAGTGATATAATCTGATTGGCAGTTTTAAAGGATCACTCCACCTGCTATGTTGAGAACAGACTGTAAACAGGACAAAGCTAAAAGCTGGGATACTTACTAATCTAGGCAAGAGATGAAGGTGGAAAAAAAGAGACCTGATGTTGACTTGGACCAGTGGTGATAATGAAAAGACACTAGAGTCTTTTTCTAAGAGAGAGCCAAGAGGATTATTAAAGAATTGGGATGGCCATGTGAGAGCAAGAGAGGAGTCAAGGGTGACTCCAGTTTGGTGCCTGAATAATTGAGTGCACTATAATCCCATTAACTTAGATCAAGAGTCAGCAAACTTTTTATTTAAAGTTAAATATCTTCAGTTTTACAGGCCAGACAATCTCTTAAAACCACTCATTTCTGCTGTTGGAGTGTGAAAGCAGCTATAGACAAGTAAATGAATGACTGTGTTCCAATAAAACTTTATTTAGAAAAATTAATTTGCACTATACCTGGGTGGCTCATTCAGTTAAGAGTCTCTTGAGTTTGACTCACATCATGATCTCATGGTCGTGAGATTGAGCCCTGTGTCAGGCTCCACACTGAATATGGAGCCTGCTTAAGGTTCTCTCTCTCCCTCTCCCTCTGCCCTTCCCCGGCTCATGCATATTCTCAAGGAAGGAAGGAAGGAAGGAAGGAAGGAAGGAAGGAAGGAAGGGGAAAAGGAAAAGGAAAGAAAAACAGATTTGCTCATGATCACACAGCTGATAGGGAGCCAGGATGAGAATTGAGATCTATTGATCCTCACTCTGGTATTCTTTTTACTATTCAGCCTCTCCTAATAAAAATTTTCCTACCATTGACACAGTATGTGAAGATCCCAGTGCACAAGGCCAGCACTAGCTTAAATGCCACCAGGCACTCAATTAGTACTATCCACTGGACATCTGCAGATGGTCAAGGAGAGATCCAGCAACGCACATCCCAGACAGAGGAGAGAGACTCACATTACTTCCCTCTTCTAAATGGTATGTTTACTTGTGCACTTTTATAAGGTGTTCCATCTTGTCCTACTTACATCAACCTTCAGTAAGGTCATTGCAGTGAACTTGGGTCAAGCTGTTCTTTGTCAGAATAAATTTGCAAAATACTGCCAGTTATGTCTTCTGGAAGGAAGAAAGGAGAAAAATATCCTACTGTATCAGTTCAGTAGCTCTAACAAGATGAAGCTAAAATCCGGTTTTGTTTTCCTTTTTGTGTTCTGCCAAGAAATAAGAGAGAGAGTGGGTCATAGAGGTTAGTAGCATTGTGGCTTTAAGAGGAGGTAACTGATTGTCCATTGTTACTGGCTTTTGCCCTTGCTGGCACCCTCATTTGCATCTGTAGCCTATTTCTGTGTGCCCATCAATAATCAGTCATTCAAAAGTCTCCATGGCTTTCTTATCCCAACCTCAAGATACTTGAGCTCTTCCAGCCTATGTCTAGCCACTTCCATAAAGCTCTCAGAGGTATAGGAAAATCTGGCTCTCACTAGGAAATGACAGGAGACATGGGAAGTGGTCTTCTGCCCTTGCTACCTAGACCCTCCTAGATAGGCCCCCATTTCCACTCTAGATGGCACATTATGGGGAAACCTTAGTCTCTTTCTTCTCTTTTCTGGTTCATGCCTAGAAATAAAGCACATGACTCATTGCCCTCAGATCTCCAAACTTGCATGAAGGACTTCTCATATTCATACCCCTTCACTGGCATGCTGGAGCCAGGTTATATGGTGTCACTAGAGCCAGTTGTAAATATCTCTTTCCAGCTCTACAAGTAATGATGTTGAGTTGGTAACTTGAACTTGGCCTTGTATGGTGGCAGTATTTACATCACAGCAAGTGGCAAACCCTACAAATCAGGGCTTTTTCTTGGATAGCCATCTGTTAAACATTTACCAGCACATCACTGCCCATACCACTTCACGACTTGATGGGGATGGGGGGTGTAGGATGCACATGTCACTTCTATACTACTCTCTCCTTTTCACCTCTCCTCTCACTTGCCAGTCTATGTAAACAGTAGATAATGCAGTAGAACTCTCAACAGAAATTCTTCCCAAATCTTCTGTTTAAGGCACCGAGTTTTGACCTCCACACTTTCTCCTTCGTTGATGTAAGTGCACCATTGGTATTGGGGATTCTAAAAGCTTCCCAGGTGATTTTAACATGCAGAAAAGTTTGGAACAACTGTTTTAAGGCTTTGGTTCTCCACCTGGCTGCACATTGGCATTATCAGAAGTGTGTGTATATATGAATGAAATGAAATGAAGTGAAGTGAAATGAAAATCAATTAATACTGAGTCTTTGCAGGTAAAGTCCAGGAACTGGTAGGCTTTAAAACACCCCAAGGTTGTGGTGATACAAGGAGGAGATTGAGAACTACTAGTTTACAGCATACATTTTGGCTCTCCTAGTGTTAAAAACTATGCTGGTGAGGGGCGCCTGGGTGGCTTAGTCGGTTAAGCGTCCGACTTTCGCTTAGGTCATGATCTCGCGGTTCGTGGGTTCGGGCCCCGCGTCGGGCTCTGTGCTGACTGCCAGCTCAGAGCCTGGAGCCTGTTTCGGTCTGTGACTCCCTCTCTCTCTGACCCTCCACCTGCTCACGCTGTCTTTCTCTCTCTCTCCTAGAAATAAATAAAAATCTTAAAAACAAAACAAAACAAAAAAAACCTATGCTGGTGAATCTCAAAGCCTTTTTTATGAATCTGTTTAGAAACTCAAAAGCTGTGAGAAGTCATGTTTTTCTCTTTTCCTGCTATAACCATCCTGACTTGTGGCAATCTGTGTAGAAAGGTTTCATTGCTACCTGAATGGTGCAAGATACAGAGAGGGAAATAAATATATGTTCCCATGGATGAATAATGCAGAGGTCACTATCTAAAACCTTAAAAATTAGAGTCACTAGTTTTCTTCAAGAGAAAAGGGGAAATGGAATAATCCCTATGTGATGGAGTTCAGGCTTCTATAACAGAACACCATAGACTGGTGGCGTATAAACAATATACACTTATCTCTCACGGCTCTAGAGGCTGGGAATTCCAAGATTAAGGTGCCAGTAGATTCTGTGTCCAGTGAAGGCCCATTTCCTGGATCATACAGGGATGTCCTCTCCCTGTAATCATCACATGGCTGAACGGGTGGGGGAACTCTCTGGGTCTCTTTCAAAAGGGCATAAATCCCATTCATGAGGGCACCACTGCCATGAGCCAAGCACCTCCCAAAGTCCTCACCTCCTGATACCATCACGTTAGGTGTTAGGATTCCAACATAGGAATTTGGGCAAGGGGGAGACACAAACACCCAGTCCATAGTACTTGGCTTCTGTTTTTGCTGTTAGTGCTGGTGGTAGTGGTGGTGGTGGCAGTTTGTTTGCTTTTTAGAGTTTAGGTTGTTTTTCATCCCCCCCCCCCCCACCAAGCTCAGATCACTTTAGCAATCCTGTGGCAATGAGTCTCTACATGGAGTTAGTACAGTTACTCTGTAGCTACATGGTTGCATGTTTTGGAAGCTTATTCCTCTAGAATGCACAATTAAATCCTATCCTGTGTTTTTTTAATTAAAAATCCAGTTAGATACTTTATAGTTCCCATTATTTTTATAATCTCATGGCCCATTGAACCCTCAAATTACTTCTCCCTACAAGGTATCTGCCCCCCTTCCATTGAGATTGATTCAAGAATTCATCCTCCAGATCCATATACTCAGCGGTGGTGGTGGTGATAGTGATGTTGGTGAAAGCACTAAATTAGTTGCCAGTTCCACTGTGTCAGTGTGACATTGAGATGAATTCTGTAAATACATCAACATTCCCACCTCAACCAAGTCATATGGCAGCTATAACAAGCTCAAATGCAACACGGAAAGCAGCACTTTCCAGTCACATTGACACAGCTTTAGATCCCACTTCTGCCGCCTAAAAGACGTGTGGCTCTGGCAAGTTACCTATCTTCTCTGAGTCAGTTTCCTCATCTATTAATCAGTGATCATCGTACTTTCTTAGAGGGTGTTACAAGGATCACAGTTAATATACTTGGACCTAGAAATTTAATACATTAAATGGTTCTTTTGTATTATCACCTTCGGGTCTAGGCTTAGCCACAAGACCACACCACATACTGCAGTAAGGCTACTTTTCTCACAAGCAGAAAGAAACAGCAAGCTTTCATTTTCTCTTTTTATTTTAATATGTTAGCAACCGCTAACCTGTACGTAGCATTCAGGGTGCTGTGTGTGTGCCAGAAGTGGTAATAAAGAAAGGACAGGGAGGCAAGAAGAGGAGTGGGAAGTGTACTGTACAAATTATGAACTCTCATTTTCAAACCCCCAAAGTCACCAATAAAGATGAAAATGCAGAGGGAAATTTGTTCCATCAGAAAACAATTCAGATACCACCCTCATCCTTATCACCAGAGCTCACCGTTTGTCAGCGCTCTTCTAATTCTGATGCCATGAAGAAGAGCTCTTGGGTGTGAGAAGTAGTTTCTTCTCCTCTGTGTTCCTCCAGCTGCACTTTGTTTTTACCTCTCCAGAGCACTTGTCATGCGCTAATCTAAATCTAAAATTTTCTCTACGGATTTGCCTTTCTCCCCCTCCCCTCTGCTACACTTTGAGGTCACCTGGGGAGTCTGGGTACTGAAGTCTGGATTCTACCCCCAGACATTCTGATTTTATTGAACTTGGTGCAACTGAGTCATAGTTATTGTTGTTGTTGTTGTTGTTTTAAGCTCTTAAGGTGGCTATAATCTGCAAGTGACATTCAGACCCTCTTGCCAACACCCTCCCTAGACTGAACACCATGAAGGCAGTGACTGTGTCATACGTGATCTCATGTCCCTGCTGCATAGCATGGCAGCAGGCACAAGAGTTGCTCAATAAATATATTTAAGAGCTTGCCACTTCTGATTCTCTTCCAACTGAGGAAGGAAGTGATTAAGATATTTCTAACATTCTGATCCTAGAATCTTGGTCCATTAATCCCAGGGGCTCTTATATTTAGATCCTCATGATCACCAGTTGGGTCAGGCACTGGATAATGATGACAGTAATGGTGGTCCTCCAAACCCTTCCTTTATAAATTAAATAGATACATAATAATTCCATGTCATTTGGAAGCCTGGGGAAGAGCTATGATCAGTCCTGTTCACAGAGGAAAAGAATTCCCTCCTAGGAAATGCTGCAGCAAGATTTCCTTCTCAGTCCGACTTGAGGCACGCCAGCCCATCAATACATACGGCATCATGAGGCCTTATTCTGTAATCTCCACTGCAACTCCTATGTCTAATCATTTGTTTCATTTGGGACACATTTGTTGAATGGATAATTTGTGTAAGGTTCTGAAATAAGTGCTATGAAAAATACTAGGAAGTTTTTGTGTGATAATAATAATACATCAAAATTGCATAGAACCTTAAAATTTACAAAGTGCCTGGTGCATTCTAAACTTTATACTTCAAAAGAGTCTGGATCAGCTCAATCCTATGCCAATAAGCTCACAAAGGTATCCAGTACCCCCTTCAATCTCTTTGCCATGGTTACAGCAAATTCTAACACTTTGGTTTCACATCTAAAGCCAGCCTCACAGGAAAATAAGTCATTACTTGCCCAGGATTAATTTAAGAAGTTCTAGAAATATCTCACAGCCGAAAACACCTACCTACCTCCCCCACATCTGAAATTCCAACATTTGAGATTCTTTCCTTCCTGGTATCCTGCTAGGAGGAGGAAGAGAAAGCTCTCACGGCTTAATGAATTTATCAGCTGCTTCCTTATCCCAAGAAGCATGAAAGAAGGGCAGGATCAGTGAATGTTTGGAGGAGAATAAAGAAAAAAAATGCTCAGGAGCCTGGTAAACAAATTTCCCCATCTCCATATCCCACTTAAGGTCAGTGCTGAGTACTGCCCCATCTCTGCTTTGGATAAAATGGTCATACACTCAAAATGTCCAAAACCAGACAGCTCCACTCCTTCTGTCTCAATAAGCTCCTTAAGTCTGCTAACTTTCACTTACTTGACATATTTTGTTTGTGTTGTTAAACCTTCTGAATATAAATTGCATATAAACGTCTCCAGATCGCCTGAGGGGAGAAAGAAAAAGTATTTCTCAACCAGGTCCCTACTGGCATTTTGGATGGGACAACTCTTCCTCGTGCTAGACATTTTTACTCTCTCCTCCACTTCAGCAAATGGAAGTAGCACGCCCCCCAGTCATTGTGACAATCAAAAATGCTCCCACACACTTCCAAATGCTCGCTAGAAGCGTGGTACTGGCGTGGGTTCAGAATCGCTCATTTTACACCCTGAGCAAGCAAGACACAAAAGGCTCACAGCCATCTTGTAGAGGCATTTTGCCTACAGAATTTTGAAGATGAAGTTGTCATCTTATCCTACTGCCTTCATTAACAAAGCAAAAATTAGAACTTATCCAATCGTGATACCCTTGTGTCCAAAAACAATAAAGAAAGAAGCCAGAAAAGATTCTTCTTCCCCTTTGTGAGAGCTTAAACATTATATAGGTTCCTCTTAAGCCTTCTCTGAATTGGGTTGTTCCCAGTAAAGTTCCAATATACTTTAAATTTATTTTGAAAACTTGAAAGAGGGTTATTGAAATAGTGATGTCTGAGACATTACTCAACACAACTTGAATTTGGCCTCAGACAGGGATGTCCTTTCAGGAGGAACATTTCAGTGTCCCTCTGGGGGGCGCCATAGCCCCTTCACAGACCTACCAACAACCCTCTTCTGGGGTGAGGCTGGTCTGCAACCCAGTGCCGTTATCAAAGGATTGATAGCAAAGAGTAACTCTCAAATGTGATCCCGTGGGGAACAACGAGGCCAGTTCTGATAGCCCTATAGCCCTTTGTACCGAGGCCTCATTACCTATCCTGCTTGGATTCCTTCCCCCAACACAGTTGATTATCTTCAGCCATGAGTGATCCCAAGGGGAACCACACTGTCCTGTTTGCAGGTGATAAGTCCCAAATTAACCCAGTTTCCAAGATACTAAGCATTCCTTTGCAAGAGCCCCTGAACACTTCCATCTCTTCAGACACACAGGACCTGTATTCATCTCACCAAGAAATCTTTGGAGTTCTTTTTCTCCAATTCCCTATGGCTAAGCAAGGACTTGAAATATTCCAAGTCCAATTGCGGAAATAATGCCATCAGGCAGTACAAGGCTGTGTCCTCACTTTGCAAAGAACAGATATTAGAGAAACAATCACTTTCTCTGTACTCCTCTGATTTATGTGTGTATATGTGTGTGTGTGTGTGTGTGTGTGTGTGTGTGTGTGTATTAATAGATATATAATGGGGAGGGCTAAATTCTAAAGACAGACCCAGAGGTGCTACTCTTGGGTATATATCCAGAAGTAAATGCCCAAACAGCCCTGTTTTGTACATTTTCCACAAAAATACCTATACAAGAATGTTTATAGGAGCTTTTCTCATAGTAGGCAAAAATTGCAGGCAAAACTCATCAACAAGAGATTGGATAAACAATCTGTGGTACATCTCTACAACTGGATACTACCTAGCAACACAAAGGAATGAAGTGTGAATGTATACTGTGACAATCTCAAATGTATTGTGCATAGTGAAAGAAGCCAAACCAAAACAAAACAGAGTATATCTAATTAGATGAATTTCAGGAACAGGTAAAACTAACATGTCCTGTTGGAAATCAGAGTAATGGTTACCTCTGTAAGAGGGTGTCATTTGTGTAGAACCATGAAGGGACTTTCTGGGGTTATGGAATTGTTCTATATCTTTATTTAGGTGGTAGTTATATGAGTATATAGATACAAATTCTTTAGATGATACACTCAAGATGTGTGTATTCTACCATAGGTAAATCATTCCTCAAGAAAAAAAAATTCCAGGGCAAATGCAAAGTGATATATTTAGAAGCCTTGGAGAAGAATTTCTCTCACATGCGGTAATACATGTGATGCCCAGTGGTTACACTAATATTTCTCTCACCTACGTCATACTTTGTGAAATCATATTATTGTGCTTTCCTCTAAATTATGTAATTGAAAAAAAGTTGGCGGGAACCCTTTCTTCTCCAGGGCCATTTGAGCTGTAGCAGTGTCCAAGAGAGTGAGCAAAACCCCTCCAGTCAGTGAGTGGTCTCAGTTTAAAAGCAGTTTGCTAGGAAGGCATTTCATGCTTATCACAAAAACCTTGCCAAGAATCTTCAAGCCAGGCCTCCATTTATGTGGCCTACTGAACTCCACAATGACTGTCGGAACAATAACTGCCCTATGCCCCAGGTCTCTTCCTTTTCCAATTCAGTCTTCACCCGTGTGAATAATTTATGACAAGTCTGGTTTAGAAGACATTTAGAAGACAGGCTCTACCTGATTGAATGGCCTTTTCAGCTTTTCACAATGCAATAAAGCAATTCAGTGATCTAAAATTGTTTTCCCAAGCAAGCATTTAATTACTGCACAATTACCTAGACCCTGCATCTGAACTGGCACTCATTAACTCTATAGCAAGAATAATTTACAAATAAAGAAACTATTTAGAAAATCATATTCCAGCTGTATACAATAGCACAGTGGACTTCTTGACTACTTATCACATTTTTTATCATGCTAAAACAAATTAGAATTTCAAAGGAAGTTTTTGCAACATTGCTTACAGGGTTTTTGTTTCCCAACAGGCTGAGAAGAACTTGATGAAAGCTTGATTTATGATTGCATGTCAAAGTTCAGGGCCACTAGCCAAGCTCAGCAGAGGCAAACCCACCGACAAGCTACACTGAATAAAGGACACTCTAGCAATCCTGTATAGTCTATCAAAGTGTAAATGCATTAAGCACATAAGTTGCAAGTGTAAAACCTAAAGAATGTTTAATTCACACCTGCTTACAGGTTATTAATAAATATAAATGGGGAGGGGGAGGCAAGATGGCAGAGAAGTAGGGAGCTCTGTACATTTTGCTCGCCCCCATCTCTCAAACAGAGAAGGCCTGAAGCCATAGGACACAGAACCTCAGGAGTCTGGGAGGAAAAGAGACAGAGTTCACTAAAAAGAAAACCTCATAGGTGCGTGAGTGCAAACAGGGGAAGATAAAAACGGGCTGGGTCGCGGAGACACGAAGGGCGGGGAAGGAACCCCCTTCTCAGGGAGGCGCAGAGAGTCAAGGGGAAGAGAAAGAGCGGCTGAAACTGCTCATGGAACTGTCCCTGGAGAAGAGAAAAACCTCGGCCCTGGGACAGAGAGGGATTCTATTTCTAGCTGTGGTGCTGTCTTTGGGCTGGGTGCCCCGGTCCCAGGCAGCGCAAGGAGAAACTGCTCCACTGCTCTCCCGGCGTGATACCCGGCTGGGAAGCAGCTCGGCCTACGGAATTACATTTCAGGCGGTATCATCATAGCGCTTGGACTAAGACCTGGAAACGAGGCAGGGCTTGAGACACAGAACATGGCCCACCTTGGCTACGCCACGGCACAGGAAGATCGGACCCAAAAGAGTAATTTGCAATGCTTGGTTCGAGAAGGGACTGGGGCGCTGCCATTTTTCTCCCTGCAAACACCAAGGCGGGGCCTCAGGGAGAGGCCCACAGGACCGGGACCCCAGTGGAGGCAAGACCAACATGGATGCACTGCCGTGATTAATTCTAGATCAATTCTTTCTATTCAGATATATTTTCCCTTGTCTCATTCGTATTCCTCCGCTCTGCTGGACTGGGCACTCTGGTCATTGGCTTGCTTAAACAGTCACATTTCATTCATTCTTTAGATGTATATTCTACAGCTCCGCCGTTACCTTCCTATCACTCTCTCTAAGGAGTAATCAGACCATGTAGTTTCTCTGAGTAACATTATCTTCATTTTTTTCTCCTTGCCTCCTCCCATATTCTCCTCTTTCTCTCTCTGAATTAAGCCTCTTAGTCTCTCTGCGTGGTCATTGTCCAATTTCGCTTTCTCCCTGCCGCTGTCATTTCTCTTTGTATATGCTCTTCCATCAGCACTACAGACACCCTGCTCTTTATTTGTAGTTGGGAATTCTGGTTTTATGCTTTTAGACTGTCCTTTCTCTTTTAGGGTTTTTTTCTTTTTTTCTTTTTTCTTTTTCTTTTTCCCTTTCGGTTTGCTTATTTGTTGGATTTGTCTGTGGGTTTGCATGCCTTTGTTCCCTGTGTGTTTGTCTGTGTGTTTTCCTTTCCAGGGCTACCTCAAGAAACAAGCCAAAGTACACATGGTGGAGAGTCGCAAATACCACTACAAGTAGGGAAATAAAATAACCAAAGTCTCAACAAGAGAGACCAAGAGACACCATTCAAAGAACACTTCCTGAACAGAGAGGCCCTGGACAGTCAAAGAGCCTTCTTTAATACAGCAGTACTCACAGGTGCAGAGTGCATAACAAACGTTTAAAACTAACAAGAGACAGAAAGCTAGCCAAATGGTAAAACAGAAGAACTCTCCTCTAAAGAATTTCAGGAAGAAACAACAGCTAAAGAACTGCTCAAAACAGATATAAGCAACATAACTGAACAAGAATTTAGAACAATAGTCATAAAATTAATCGCTGGGCTTGAAAAAGGCATGGAAGACATCAGAGAAACTATTGCTACAAAGACTATGGAGCTTAAAAATAGTTGTGATGAATTAAAAAATGCTATAAATGAGATGCATAATAAAATGGAGGCGTCCAATGCACGGATTGAAGAGGAAGAGAGGAGAATAGGTGAATTAGAAGACACAATTATAGAAAAAGAGGAAGCTGAGAAAAAGAGAGAGAAACTGATCCAAGAGCACGAAAGGACAGTTCGAGAACTGAGTGATATAATCAAATGGAGCAATATCCGTATCATAGGAATTCCAGGGAAAGGTGCTGAAGGAGTCCTTGAACAAATTATAGCTGAGAACTTCCCCAATCTGAGGAAGGAAGCAGACATTGAAATCCAAGAGGCACAGAGAACTCCCCTCAGACGTAACTTGAATCGATCTTCTGCGTGACATATCGTAGTGAAACTGGCAAAATAGAAGGACAAAGAGAGAATTCTGAAAACAGCTAGGGATAAAAGGGCCCTAACATACAAAGGGAAACCTATCAGAGTGGTTGCAGACTTATCTACTGAAACTTGGCAGGCCAGAAAGGAATGGCAGGAAATCTTCAGTGTGATGAACAGAAAAAATATGCAGCCAAGAATCCTCTATCCAGCAAGCCTGTCATTCAGAATAGAAGGAGAGATAAAAGTCTTCCCAAGTAAACAAAAATTGAAAGAATTTGTCACCACTAAACCAGCCCTACAAGAAATCCTAAGGGAGACTCTATGAAGGAAATGTTGCAAGGAACACGAGGTACCAGAGACATCACTACAAGCATGAATCCTACAAAGAACACAATGACTCTAAACCCATATCTTTCAATAATAACACTGAATGTAAATGGGCTGAGCCCTCCAATCAAAAGACATAGGGTAGCAGAATGGATAAAAAAACAAAACCCATCTATTTGCTGTCTACAAGAAACTCATTTTAGACTGGAGGACACCTTCTGATGGAAAGTAAGGGGATGGAGAAATATCTATCATGCTACTGGAAGTCAAAAGAAAGCTGGAGTAGCTATACTTATATCAGAAAAACTGGACTTGAAACTAAAGGCAGTAACAAGGGATGAAGAAGGGCATTATATCATAATTACAGGGTCTATCCATCAGGAAGGGCTAACAATTATAAATGTCTATGCACCGAATACAGAAGCACCTAAATACATAAAACAATCACAAACAGAAACAGTCTTGTGGATAAGAATGCGCTAATAGCAGGAGACTTTAATACTCCACTTACAGCAATGGATAGATCAACTAGACAGAAAATCACTAAAGGCACAATGGACTTGAATGACACATTGGACCAGATGGATTTGACAGATATATTTAGAACTCTACATCCTGAGGTCATGGAACTCCCTTTCTTCTCAAGTGCGCATGGCACATTCTTCAAGATAGATCACATCCTGGGAGATAAAGCAGCCCTCAATAAATATAAAAGAATGGAGATCATACCATGCATACTTTCAGATCACAGTGCTATAAAGCTTGAAATCAACCAAAGGAAGAAGTCCGGAAAACCTCCAAAAACGTGGAGGTTAAAGAACACCCTACTAAAGAACGAAGGGGACAATCATGCAATTAGAGAAGAAATTTAAAAATATGTGGAAACAAATGAAAATGAAAATACAACCATCCAAACTCTTTGGAATGTGGCAAAGGCAGTCCTGGGAGGAAAGTACATTGCACTCCAGGCCTCTTTCAAGAAATTAGAAAAAGTGCAAGTACAAAATCTAACAGTGCACCTAAAGGAACTAGAGGGAGAGCAACAAGAGCACCCCAAACCCAGTAGGAGAAGAGAAATAAACAATAAAGAGTCCAAAAAAAACAGTGAAACAGATCAATGAAACCAAGAGTTGGTTTTTGGAAAAAATAAATAAAATTGATAAACTTCCAGCCAGGCTTCTCAAAAAGAGAGAGAGAGAGAGAGAGCACCCAAATAGATAAAATCATGACTGAAAATGGATTTATTACAACCAATCCCTCAGAAATAGAAGCAATTATCAGGGAATACTATGAAAAATTATATGCCAACACACTGGACAACTTAGAAGAAATGGACAAATTCCTAAACACACACGCACAACCAAAATTCACACAGGAAGAGATAGAAAATCTAAGCAGACCCATAACTAGTGAAGAAATGTAATCAGTTATCAAAAATCTCCCAACAAATAAGAGCCCTGGACCAGATGGCTTCCCTGGGGAATTCTACCAGACATTTAAATCAGAGTTAATAGCCATTCTTCTCAAGCTATTCCAAAAACTAGAAATGGAAGGAAAATTTCTGGACTCACTCTACAAAGCCAGCATCACTTTGATTCCCAAGCCAGACAGAGACCCAGCAAAAAAAGAGAACTACAGGCCAATATCCTTGATGAATACAGATGCAAAAATCCTCAATAAGATACTTGCAAATTTAATTCAATAGCACTTAAAAAGAATTATCCACCATGATCAAGTGGGATTCATTCCTGGGTTACATGGCTGGTTCAATATTCACAAATCAATCAATGTGATACATCACATCAACAAAAGAAAAGATAAAAACCATATGAGCCTGTCGCTAGATGCAGAAAAAGCATTTGACAAGATACAGCATCCCTTCTTAATAAAGACCCTCGAGAAAGTTGGGATAGGAGGAACTTACTTAAACATCATAAAAGCCATCTATGAGAAGCCCTCAGCTAACATCATCCTCAATGGGGGAAAACTGAGAACTTTCCCCCTGAGATCAGGAACACGACAGGGATGTCCACTCTCACTGTTGTTTAACATAGTGCTGGAAGTCCTAGCATCAGCCATCAGACAACAAAAGGAAATCAAAGGCATCTGAATTGGCAAAGAAGAAGTCAAACTTTCACTTTTTGCAGACGACATGATATTCTACATACAAAGCCCGACAGACTCCACCAGAAGCCTACTAGAACTGATCCATGAATTCAGCAGAGTTGCAGGGTACAAAATCAACGTACAGAAATCGGTTACATATTTATACACCAACAATGAAGCAACAGAAAGAGAAATCAAGAAAATGATCCCATTCACATCTGCACAAAAAAACCATAAAATACCTAGGAATAAACCCTCACCAAAGATATAAGAAATTTATATGATGAAAACTATAGAAAACTTATGAAGGAAATTGAAGAAGACACAAAGAAATGGAATAACATTCCATGCTCATGGATCGGAAGACTAATATTGTTAAAATGTCATTACTACCCAAAGCAGTCTACACATTCAATGCAATCCCACTCAAAATTACACCAGCATTCTTCTCAAAACTAGAACAAACTATCCTAAAATTTGTATGAAACCACAAAAGACCGCAGATAGCCAACATAATATTGAAGAAGAAAACCAAAACGGGAGGCATCCCAGACTTTAGCCTCTACTAAAGAGCTGTCATCATCAAGACAATATGGTATTGGCACAAAAACCAGACACGTAGACCAATGGAATATAATAGAGAACTCAGAATTGGACCCACAAATGTATGGCCAACTAATCTTTGACAAAGCGGGAAAGACTATCCAAAGGAAAAAAGACAGCCTCTTTAACAGATGGTGCTGGGAGAACTGGACAGAAGAATAAAACTAGATCATTTTCTCACATCGTACCCAAAAATAAACTCAAAATGGATAGAGGACCTGAATGTGAGACAGGAAACCATCAAAACCCTGGAGGAGAAAGCAGGAAACAACCTCCTTGACCTCCACCGCAGCAATTTCTTACTTGACACATCCCCAAAGGCAAGGGAATCAAGGGCAAAAATGAACTACTGGGATCTCATCAAGATAAAAAGCTTCTGCACGGCAAAGGAAACAATCAACAAAACTAATAGGCAACCGATAGAATGGGAGAAGATAGTTGCAAATGACATATCAGATAAAGGGCTAGTATCCAATATCTATAAGGAACTCACCAAACTCCACACCCAGGAAACAAATAATCCAGTGAAGAAATGGGCAGAAGACATGAACAGACACTTCTCCAAAGAGGACATCCACATGGCCAACAGACACATGAAAAAATGCTCAGCATCCCTCCTCATCAGGGACATACAAACCAAAACCACACTAAGATATCACCTCACACCGGTCAGAGTGGCTAAAATGAACGAATTAGGAGACTCTAGATGCTGGCGGGGATGTGGAGAAACGGGCACCCTCCTACACTGTTGGTGGGGATGTAAAGTGGTGCAGCCCCTCTGGAAAACAGTGTGGAGGTTCCTCAACAAATGAACAAGAGAACTCCCCTATGACGCAGCAGTAGCACGGCAAGGAATTTACCCAAGGTATCCAGGAGTGCTGATGCATAGGGGCACATGGACCCCAATGTACATAGCAGCACTCTCCACAATAGCCAAAACATGGAAAGAGCCTAAGTATCCATCGACGGACGAATGGATCAAGAAGATGTGGTTTATCTATACGGTGGAATACTACATGGCAATGAGAAAGCATGAAATCTGGCCATTTGTAGCACGTGGATGAACTCGAGGGTGTTATGCTGAGAGAAATAAGTCAGGCAGAGAAAGACAGATACCATATGTTTTCACTCTAAGTGGATCAGTAGAAACTTACCAGAGGACCACGGGGGAGGAGAAGGGGAAAAAATAGTTGGGGAGAGGGAGAGAGGCAAACCGTGAGAGACTCTTGAATGCTGAGAACAAAGTGAGGGCTCATGGGGGTTGGGGAGAGGGGAAGGGGGGAGATGGGCATGGAGAAGGGCACTTGTGGGGATGAGCACTGGGTGTTATATGGAAACCAACTTGACAATAAACTATGAAAGAAAAAAAATAAATACAAATGACAGGATAAAACTGGAAAGCATTGCCTTCTTAAAGAGGAGTTAGAGCCAGAAAATCAAGACCTACCAGTAGGCCTCTAGGAGCAGTCTGAGATACCTACACAGGCATTGCTGACCCCATGACTTTCTTCTCCAGTTTTCTGGAGTACTGTCCATGACGGCAGGCTTTAAGAGCAGGCCCTGTGACTCAGGTTTATGTACATGTGATTTATCAAGGAAGAATCTCAGGAGAAACCAGTAAGGATAAGAGGGAAGCAGAACAGGGAAGGGGAAGAAGCCTAACGGGTAGGATCTCAGGCATCTGGGGATCTCAGCTCATCTGGATCCCATGGGGAGCTCTGAAACTTAAATCCCACCTTGAGGCATGAGAACCCCAGTCAGTCGTTGGCTAACGGACCTGCTGTGGAGGTAGGAGATAAACTCCCAATAACTTGGTTCTCTACTAGAGTCTGAAAGTTGGCTCTGGCAGCACAAAGACAGACCCCTAAAGAAAGTTGAAGGCAGCTGTGGTCTGGTAAAAGTTTAACAACTGGTTGGGGCCTGAGCAGGGGGAGCCTTGATTTGTAGCATTTGCCGATTTCTGTACTGTAAACACTCCCACTGTGGCCAACTACCAACTTGTGATCACTGACCATGGGTGCTTAGATGCACGGACCCTCCACTGTATTTCTACTCTATAGATAGAATACACATAGATAACCTCTAGAGCATAGATAATAGTAATACGTAGCAAAATAATTAGGAAGTAAGGAGTTTTGAGTCTTTACTACCTTTTGTGTCGTATAATTTAAGTGTATATAGTCAATTCTCATTATTCATGATAGTTATGTTTGTAAAGTTGCTGCAAACACTTAATTAGCAAATACTGAATTATTGCTTCTAGAGTAAATACAAGGTTAGTTTTCTGCAAGCCTCTGGTCAAAATATTTTGTCAACCACTCAATGCATGACCTTGTTTTACATATGTTCCTGTTTAAAGACAACTTATTTAATATATGTAGCTGATTCATTAGTGAACTCATGACCAACGCACTACAACTCATGCCTGAACAAAGCTTATTTAGCATGTGTATTTTCTCTATAAAGCACATCACAACCTTTTTGTGCTTAGGAACACCAGTCAGCATTTTAGCACTACACTTAGAAGCCATATTCAACACTGAAATCACCCACAAAAAGCACAAAAATGTGGAAAACCTGGCACTAAACATACCACAAAAAGGACTCTTCTTTACCGTGTGAGAGCTGGAACAAGGAGGCCTTGTTTGACCTCAGCTGGGAACGTGCACATCAGGCAACCTGGATTTTTCACAACTCTGCACATGCACATGTTTGAATTTGACCACAAAAGTGCCCCAAGTATTGGTTTGGGGCTTACAAATATATTTTAGCGAGTAAGTGAATTCATGAATATGGAATCCGTGAATAATGAGAGTCAACTACATACATAACTTAGTTCTTAACAATGACTGTGTTTAGCAACCTACTCAGAGAATTCCTGAAAATTTACCAGTCAGCTCTTGTGAGCCTGAATGAGCCAACTTCGGCACAGCCTTGAGTGGACTAGACATTATCTTGACCACCATCTCCACTGCCTTGTAAACTACAAGGCAGGAACCAGGTCCTGTTTGTTTCATTATTCTAGCTCTTAGCTCAAAGCCTGGCTTATGGCAGGTAATCAGAAACTATTAATGGATGGATGAATGAATGAAATTCCCCTCCTTTTCTTATTTATAGCAAAATAATAAGATTCATATCGGAAGAGCACCTCTATGGTTAGAATGTACTTTCCCATTCAAAGGTTGTTTAGTTTTTACAAGATACTTTGGCCAGCATTAACAATTTTACAGATAAGAAAATGAGGCTCTAAGATTTAGGTGGCTTCCCAAAGATGATGATCAATAAGGAAGAAAGTCAGAACTCAAACTCTTCATACTTCACATCCCTTGTGCCTGTATCCTACTGGGATTAACCTTGTCCCTTCAATTAACCAGCATCAACAGCAAATATCCCATGCAATGTATAGGTAAGGCACCCACATTTGCTTCAAAGTTTTCAAATGAACACGTTGCCATTCCATCCAACAAACAACAACAAAAACTACCTCCAATAATAACAATCATTCAGTTGTACTTATGGTACAAAATTAGTTTCCACATTTTAAAAGACTTCAGATAACTGAAACACAAATCACTTACTCACCATCGTTTCTGTAGGAACAGTTTTTTATAAAATGTATCTAAATCATGTTATATGCAAAGGCAATTTCTAAATTCTCAAACGAGAGAAATGTTTGTACAAGTTCCTGAATATCTCCTAAATCATATTTCCTTTAAGAGTAGTTTATTTCCTGTGCATGTCCACACACCACAAGTTATCTACTTTTTCAACTTTTACTAATGTTTTCTCTTTCGCTTATGACTGGGTGTAACAAAGAAACATTTTTAACTGCCTTTGTACCTGTTGTAAGTGGAGAACCCAAGAACCATACTGAGACTCAGAGGCTAGTCAGTAAAACTCAGCAGTTCATTAATACAGTTACGTAGCTCAGCCTCAGAGAACATACAGTTCAAGTGACACCCACACCCACCCACACACACACACACACACACACACACACACACAATTTGAAACTGCAAATGGCCTCCTCAACTGTACTGCCATCTTCAGAAATTTAACTCATCCTTAGAGATTCCAGATCATAATAATAAGCAGCAATGCCTAAAACAGTGCCTTTTTCATAGCAGGCACTCAGCAAATGGCTCAGTGATGAGCCAGAGTCTATATTTTCTACATAAACCTTCAGAAAAAAGAAAAAAATTAAAATTATCAAATGAAAGATCTTTCTCAGCTCTTGTCCTGGCCAATGAGCCACCTATCAGCTCAGCCACATTAAGGAAGAAGTTTGCTAATTACATGTACAGCAACTCAGCACAGCTGTGCACCAGTGACCTTAGAATGATTAGTGCATAGTTCTCAGCTTCATTTCCTCTATACAAGAAGCTTGTATAATGACCAAAAAATGAGACTCAACTTAATCAGTGTGGTGAGATGAGTCCCTTCCAAGAGTACAGTCTGCAAGACTTGATGAATCCTGAGACCTAGCAAGTCCGCATCTGGGAATTTAGCTTTAGGAAATAACAAAAGATTGATATGTGGAGAGCCCCAGAAATATTTAGCAAAAACATAAAGAACATACTGTTTTACTCGGCAAATGACTTTAACAGAAGATGTTTCAGAGGAAGAAATCTAAAGAACCAATAGCTATGGGAGAGAAGTGCAATGGTAAGATATCATTGTCATCCATCAATCAGCCTGCAAGAATTAAAAACATGAGGAACAGCCAGCATCGGCAAGGTTGCAGAAAAATATTGGAGGAGTGTAATTTGGTATTCTACATTTTGAGGGTTGATTGTCCATATCTGTTGAAACTGCAAATGCCCATACTCTGACCCAGCTATTACACCTCTAGGCCTCTATCCTATACAAACATCTATGCATGTACAGAAAGGTACATGTGCAAGAATAGTTATTTCATTGCCACTTACTGTCATTGGAGAACAATCACAAACAGTGAAAGGTCTATTACCAGGGGAGTCATTGCATAAATTATGTCATGTCATTTCAGTGGACTAATATACAGCAGGTTAAAAGAAATAAGTGGGTCAGTATATTAATATGGAATGATCACCATGACATATTGTTAGATGGATAAAGCAACGTGCAGAACAATACATGATCTCAGATATCATTTAAGGAAAAAAAAAACTGTGAGTATATGTACATATACTTGAATATATATGTACAGACAGAGGTATAAAGGGAGGCACAATAAACTGTGGTTTCTACTTGTACGAAGGTGAGTAGATGGAGAGTCAAACTGACACACACACGTTTTACTGTGTGTACTATAATGTCATAATTTTGCAAGTGAAAATGTAAATATGTATCGTTTAAATCATTTTTATAAAACAACAAAAATACATGATAAAAGATTTTTTTTTGATAAAAAAATTTTTTAACCCTTCATCTATAAGGCACTGGGTAGTAGAAGACAGAAAAGCAAAATGGAAGTTTTGGAAAACAAGAAGATTGAGTGACTGTGTGGAGCTGAAGGTTCAAAGACTACTTGCGGACTCTCTACCCCAAAGTTAAGAATTGGCCAGCAGGAGAAAGAGTCCAGGAATCACAGGGAGTTCTGTTGGCTACTTGGGCTTGACTTAATCTGATCAGAAGCTGAATAGAACATGAGTAAAAAATGTTCTTTCCACTTCTCTCTCTGGTAGACTAAAGACAGCCACAAATTCTTTGCTATTTCTCCTATCAAGAAATGAAGTTTATTTCCTGTATTGAATCTAGGCATGTCCTGTGACTTGCTTTGACCAATAGAACATGACGGAAATGACAAAGTGCTTGTTTTGGGCCAAACCTTTGAGAGGCCTGGGAGCTTCCATTATCTAGGGGGAAGCCAGCTAGCAATTAAGAAGTCTGACTATTCTGAGACTGCCTTGGGAGGGCCCAGCTAGCCATGTGAAGAATCCACACAGCAAAGAATTGAAGTCCCAGACATAGGACCCCAACTGAGCCACCTCCGCCAATTCCCAGTCATTTCAAGCCACCCAGCCAAGGACCCAGACACCGTGGGGCAGACAAGCCCTCCCCACTGTGCCTCTCCAAATTCCTGAATCACAAAGTCATTAGCAAGCAAAATAACTATTGCTTCAAACCACTAAGTTCTGGGGTAGTTTCCTACTCAGCAATAGGTAACCAAAACTCTCTGTGCTGTTCTTTTTTCTCCCCTTCTCTCAACTATAAGATGTTATAGGGATGTGTAGTCTGACAGAGTTGTCTTTTATTACAAATCCTGTAGCCACAATGCTGACCACGCAAACTAACATTCATCCTGACCCAAAAGACACACTGTGCCAAACACTCAGAAAGCTATCTTCCTAGAAACCTCCAACTAAGTATTGTCAGAGAGCCAATAGTGCATGGGTGTTTTTGAGCTGGATACAGTCAGGTCATTATTGAATTTGGAAAACCAAATTGCCAGCCCCTGACATCACAAAAGGATCGCTCCTCTCTGGAACCTGCTCTGCACAAGTCCGTCCAGAGGCTGTACCCTCAAGGGGCTACACCCTGGATCGTCCACCTGGTCCTTCTACATACCAGTCTCAGCCCTGGCCACCATGGATAGGGAACATCTGGGAGTCGTTGATGGTCTGAGGGAGGTGCCAAGTGAGGGGGGTCACAGGTGTGGGTGGGAGAAAAGCCACAGATGTGGCCTTCAGAGATCATCTGAGTGGGCCCTGGGACAGTGTTTCCAACAGGATTGAGACCCAAGGAAGTCTGGCTCCTTGACTTCTCACAGCAGGAAATGGGCAGTCCCTGTCAAACTTGGCCAGAAGCTTCTCTCCAAATGCAGATTTTCTGGCATACTGAGACGGGAAGTTACTTGATTGCCCTAAACCTTAAAGTCAGTCTGTCCCTAAGAATCATGGCTTCTGACATGTGCACCTCCACTGTTCACCACAGCCCAGAAAGTAGAAAACACTGTGTTCATCCAGATGAATGTGCACAGATGTTTCTGACTTCACTGTCACATGAAAAATGTCACTGAATTGCTCTTTCTCATTTGGGGATACTCTGACAGTTTACTTGGACTTCTTCTGGCTAATATGCAGTTGAAGTTTTGAAACATCCCAAGAATGATAAATTTTAGTTGTTCTGGGTAAGTAGATGCTACTGCATTGTAGTCTAGACCTAGAGCCTTGCTACTCTGTGGACCAGCAGCACCAGCGTCACCTGGGAGCTTGTTAGAAATGCAGACTCTCAGGCCCCACCAAAGACCTGCACCAGCACCTACTACTTAATAAGAAGCTCAAGGGATATGTGTGTACAGTAACATTTGAGAAGTGCTGGTCTGGGGGACCACATCCTTTGGCTGCTGCTCCAGAAACATCCAGGTCCTCCTCCTCTATCCCCCAAAATTTGTTGCAGGCAGAGTCATTTTGGAAGAAACATGGAAAGTGGTTTGAAAAAGAAAAGCAGATCTAAATAGACAAACACACCGCCTCATAAAGCAAGAACTCGATTAGGTAGCAGTAAGACTTTGCCTGGATGGGGGCTCTTGGTTAAATTTGTCCCTCCAAAAGAGATGTTGAATTTCTAACCTCCAGTACCTCAGAATGTGATTTTATGTGGAAATAGGGTCCTTGCAGTTGTAATTAGTTAAGATGAGGCCATACTGGAGTGGGGTGGACCCTTGGTCCAATGTGACTGGTGTCCCTATCACAAGAAGGGAAGACACACTCAGGGAGACTATGGCCACATGACTATGGTGGTAGAGATTAGAGTGAGGAATCTACAAACCAAGGAATGCAAAGAACTTCTGGCAACCCCCAGAAGCTACAAGAGGGAAGGAAGGATTCTCCCCTTCAGGTTGCAGAGGGAGCACCATCCTGCTAACACCTCGACTTTGGACTTGGAGCCTCCAAAAGTGTGAGACAATAAAGCTTCTGTTGTTTTAAGCCACCCAGTTTGTGGCACTTAGTTACCGCAGCCCTAGGAAATGAATAAAGTGGGGAAGGGACTGGATGGGGCTTGCACACTGTCTGTCAGAGGCCCAGCTCCTTTCTCAGCCCTTTCCCAGCAGGTCAGGGCCTTCAGTGTCTCCTCCAAGGGATTCCCTCCCTGCTGATTCGTGGCTGAGGACTATCTAAGCACTATGGCTATCTCGGGCAATAATATCACAGAAGGAACTTTCCTATCAGTAAGAAGGGAACAGAAGTCAAGTGTTTTCAAGTGCCTGATACACCACGTCCTGTTCTGTCTTAAGAACCTTAAGAACACGAAGGGAGTGAAAGCACAAATGCCCCTCAGAACCTACTTCTTCATCAGAAACTCCGCGATCAAGCTGGCTGGAGTGATGAGGCGGACCCTACAGAACATCTGGCCTCTTCTTAGCGCTCTTCCTGTCACCAGAGCAACAACTCTTATCTGGTTTTGGCTTATCCTGCTTAGTGCCAAATGGAACCTTCTGTTTGTTCTTCAGCAGCTCACTGATGCATTGTAACCCTGAACCTCAGACTTAGAGGGGAAATCCTGCCCAGCGCCCTTTCTCAAGATACTGAGTGTATGTTATTTATTTTCTCTTATCCCTCCCTGTGGTTTACCAAGCATTTCGAAAGATCTTAGAACCAAAAAGAACCTCAGTAAACATCTGGTCCAACTGTCTTACACATGATGAAATGGAAGTTCAGAAAGGTCAAATGTTGGACAGCAAAGCCAACATAAAAAAAAAGAAACCTCAGGCTGTCCAACTCCCAGGCTCTGCTAGCCTCATGGCCACAGTGAATAGACTGCCTTTTGACCATTTTTATCTGAGGGGAGGTTTAGGAGATAAGCAACAACTGGAGCACAGCCTTTGAAGTCGAACGGACCTCTGTTTGAGTTCTAAATCTTCCACCTATGTGGTGGGCGAGCCTGAGCAATTTCACCTCTTGGTTTCCTCATCCCATGTAACAGGGACAGCACCACTGCCTCAGAGATGGCTCTGGTGATTGATGTGATAACACATGGGAAGTGCTGTGTCAGTTTGGTGGTTTCAGCTCACAGTGTCATCCACTCCACTCCCCACCCACCTCCACCCCTTAGCGTTTCTGTTCCTCACCGTTGGCTTCAGCCTCCGGCAAACAGCAAGATGGCTGCAGCTGTTCCAGGTATCTCCTCCAGGCACAGCAACTCCAAGGAAGAAAAGAGACTTCTCTCTTTTTGTGGATGTCTCTTGGGAGTGAGGAAACATTTTCTAGAAGCCTTCCAGTAGATTGTCCTCAGTCTCACTGGCCAGGTTAGGTTGTGTGGCCATTTAAGGGAAATGGGAATAATCTTAAACCAACCTGGCTACCCCTAAAGATGGAATCTCTGAATATAGAGTAAAGAGAGTAGAATAGATGCTAGGTAGACAAGAAGCAATGACAACTACAATAGATGCGTTCCCTTAACTTCCTGTGAGTGAAGAAGACACTTCTGAAGTATTTTAGATAATCCTCTGACAAGGTTTTAATGGTAGTAGCTGATAAATTCCCTCCCCTCCCACCATACCATTTCACCCAAAGGGAGTCTCCTGACATCACTGCTATAGCATCTCCCATCCCTCTGGGAAATATGTCGACTCTTAGCTATTCATCCCCAGTGACTCACCAAGTATGTGGGCTGCCCCTCACAGTTGTACTGGAATTGAGTATCTAAGGATAAAACCATCCATTTGAATAGCACTTCCAAGTTTACAAAGCTCCTTGATACATATTGTCTCATGTGAGCCTCTACATCTGAGAAAAATGAGGACCAAGGAGAGGTGAAACAACTTGCTCAAAGTCCTCGGCTAATAAGTGGCAGGACTGTCCAGAATGAGACCGCAGATGCAATGTGCTTTCTTCTCTTCTGCTTTGCCACTGGGAAGTCCAGGTAGAAATTTGGCATACATGGCAGTCATAAGCAAAAGGAAAGGTTATGTGCCAACTGAACAGTGGGGTTCTACAATCTGAACCCCAGTATACCCATTACGTCAAGATCCACCCATTTTCTAATCCAAAATCTTTCTAGAAGCATGAACAAAACCTTCCCTAATTCAAAGTAGAGCTTCTCCTTTATTTATCAAACAATGATATAGCACTTGCTGTGTGCCAGGCATTATGCAACGTGCTTTACAAATATTAACCCACGTAATTGCACTTAGTTCTATCTGCTTAGGGAAGTTCAGCATTGTTAGTCATACACGTTTCACAAAAGCCTTGTATGATTTATTCCGTTGGAAATCTACCAAAGGATGAGACCCTAAAACAGTTCACAATTCAAGAACAGAGCAAACTTCCAGGCAAAACTCTTTCCAGAGCTAGCTAGCCATCTTTTCTCTCAGTCTTGTGTTCAAGGCAAAAATACCTATGCCCAGATTACCCAGTCAGGACAAATATGTAAACAAATCATGCTACAGTCTGCAGTTGCTTGAAGAAAATTCTGGATTGTCCTAAACTTATTATAGAACATAATCCTTTTGTAACCGCTTTTTCTATCTTGGCAGATTATAATCTTCCTTTAAAGGCAAGGGAACTTTCTGGTTCAAGTTTAGGAGGGCGAAAGGGCATTGGTTGGTGCTGCTTTTGTGTCGACACATTCTTAATCTTACTGTCGGTACTTTAAAATAACACATCACCCATGGAAATTATAAACTGGATCGTATAAAAGTCCCTGTGAAGTGCTGCCATTTGCAAGAAGGACTTTCTGACAGCCCAAGAAGTCACAATATGTCTCCTGCTTTTCATGTGACAGTAATTAGTATCTGAGCTCTGAAGTGTTTACTCCCGCAGCAGAGAAGACAACATTTATAAGAGGTTCCAGCCGTGAGCCATTACTGTTTGCAATATGGAAGGATAAACCCTTTAAAGTATAAAAAGACAAAACCGAAGATAGTTTCTCTCATTTAACAGTTTGGGATAAGCCTTTTAAGCAGGATATGGTCAACAGCGTCACATGCTTGCAAAAACAAATCACAGTTGTATAGATTTGATTAACAAAGTACCAGTGGGTGCCAGTTTGGATTTGTTTTGTTTCTCTTACTCCCTTTTTTTTTTTTTTTAAATTAAAGTTTGCCAAAGACAAAATAAACCAATAAAAATTACCGCTCCTCACACCTTGGGGAACTAGAGAAAAATTCTGTCAGATTCTAAGAAATTGGCTTATGTGAAAACATGGTTTACTTTGCTAGAAATAAATTGCCTTTGTTTGAACGACTTGAATAGGCACTCCTCTATAAAATGTCAAATGAAGAAGATGAGAATTCCCTCTTTCAAACTGTCTACACCAGGACTTCTCAGACCTTAGCATGTGTAAGACTGAACAGCTTGTCAAAGTGCAGATTCCTATGCATCCCCAGGGAATCTGATTCAGTAGGTCTGGGGTCGAGACCAAGATGCTTGAGCTGTAACAAGATCAAGTCAGTGCTGATGCCGCTGGTCTGGGAACCACCCTTCGAACTGCAGCAGTCTACGTGAGCGAGTAGCCTCTTCAGTGAAGGCCGACGTGTCACCTTTGGAAATTCCTTTCCTGGAGTAAAGAAATATGCAAAGAAAACATACCAGCCCGTGTAATCAGCTAAAGCTAAATCATGATTTTGGGTTTCAGTTCATTTCGGCAAACCTACTCTGCTGTCTTGCACTGTGCCAGCTGAAGACATTAGTTTTACTCTTAAGAAGATTCCTATTTCTACATGTATATAAATACCAAGGCAAATTATAGTGAGACTGTGAGATCACAAATACAAAAATGAAGCACAAACTCCTATTAGATTCTAGTATTCAGGGAACATCAAAGTAAAGATGAATAGGCAGGGAATGGCCTAAAAAAGCTGACAGAGAAGGTTTATACTTTGTCATAGACCTTTCCATATGATCTCATGTGTCCCGTAGAACAATCCTATGAAGTATAGATGACTTTATCCACTTTGTAGATGGAGAAGGGAAGGCTGAGAGTGCTCACATAATTTGCTAAAGTTATATTAAAAACAACTGTGTGAGATTTTAAACGGTGGAACTAAGGTGAAGGGCATCCCCAGATGGAGCGGCAGCGAGAAAAGAGAAAGAAGATTGTAAGATTCTAATAGTAACAAAAATATGAATAGCTGATATTTCTCGGCTACTTCACGCTGCCAGGAACGTTCCTAGGAGCTCAATACACCTTCTATCATGTAATCCTAAAGAGGCATCCCATAAAATAAGTTTTATTTTTCTCCCTTTTACAGAGGAGAAAAACTGGGGCACGGAAATGTTAAGTAATATGTCCAAGGTCACATAGCTAACAAGTGGCTCCATCAGACTTTGAACCTAGGTTTCTTAGAGTTTTAGTAGAGAGCAAGGGATTGGTTGTATGACCATTAGTTTGGTGCTGGTGGTGAGGGGCGGATGTGGTTAGAAGAAGGTCTTGAATGTCTCCCTAAGAACAGTCGGACTTGATGCAGTAAGCAAAGGGAAATTAATGGAAGTTTTGTTTTAAGTATGGGAACGAAAAAAATCAAAGATCTATCTTAGAATGATATCTGCAGCAAGAGTGTCTAGGATGATCTGGAGGGGGACAGAGAAGAGAGGTGGGTAAATCAGTCACGGCTCTCGGGACCCACCTGAGAGCCGGAGTGGGAAGAGTGTGATAAGCCCAGGTTCAGTGTTGAATCACAGGAAGGTGAAGAAAGGGCTCCACAACTGGGACACTGCGCAAGAGGGCCTGCTGAAGAGAAGTATCCAGAACAACCTTATGAGGTAGGGACCTCAAACAGATCTTTGAGAAGCCTGGGATCCTTATATCTGTGTGGTACTTTACACTTTGCCACAGAGTTTCATACAATCTCTTTTAGTCTTTAGACTAGTCTTTAGAACAAAGCCTGTGAAGTCGGTATTACTTGCCCCATTTTGAAGATGAAGAAATGAAGGCTCAGAGGATGAAAAAGAATTTGCCAAAGTTACAAAGTAAGGAAAGTTGGAGCCAAAGAATAGAGTTCAGAGCTGACATTATGATTTCCTGAAAGAAAATTTGGAAAATTTGGCTGAGATGGCTCTCATGGTGATTTCTCATGGCAACATAGGTCTCATAGCCGTTAGCGAAAAGAGGTTTCCAGGATCAGAAAAGATTAGGTTAAAGTAAGTTGTCTCCTGCAGAACTTTTCAAAAAGTCTAATGTGTGTGTGTACTGCAAAGCTGTAAAACAGTGGTTGTATGGCATGGTGGCTACAATTAACAACACTGTATTGTATACTTGATAGTTGCTAAGACAATAAGTCTTAAAACTTCTCACCTCACACACACACACAAAAGTGGTAACTGTGTGAGGTGATGGACGTGTTGACTAACTTTATTGTGGTAATCAGTTTCCCATATGCATGTACATCACATCATCACATTGTATATATACCTTACACTTACATAATGTTATATACCAATTGTATCTCAGTAAACTGTAGAAAACAGAATCAATGCAAATGCCAAGAACAAGGAGACTGTGGTATACATCAGTTACCAGAAGGAAAGTTTTGGCCCATGGAAAGTTTGTTTTTTGTAGAATACATATTAACTGTAGGGTACAGCGTGTCATCATAGGATTGCTTGCTGGACCTAGAAGTGAGTCCAATGAATGTCTTTGGCACTCCCATGGTTCTGTGCATGAGACTTGACACTGGAGCCTTTAACAAAGGCTGGTCACTAAAAAAAAAAAAAAAAAAAAAAAAAAAAAAAAATGTACCCCCTCACTGTCTGGACTTGTCAAAGCAAGGAATGCTTGTATTTACTTCTCTTGAATGAGACAAATATGCCCTAACTTCCCTGGGGAAGAAAAACAGGGTAATACAAGGTAAACCTTCATGGAAATACCTTATATTAATAACAACATAACAGGCGGTGGCCTCTCAATTGCTTGAGTGCACCATTCTTACCCTTCATCTCTTCGTTGGAAGATTCTGGATACCTGCAAACTACCTTTCCCAGACTCCCCTGCCTGTTGGGTTCTGCCAATGGGAGACAGGGACAGTTGATTGGAAGGTGGAGGAAAGGGAGCAGACATTTTTCTCCAGCCTCTGGTGGAGTCTGTGGCACGGCAGATGGCCTTCTATCTTTCCAGCAGTTGCGGTGATAGACGGTTGCTGGTGGCTGCCGGCAAGTGAGAGCTGCAGTGAGAGTAGCAGATCTGACACCATACGCAATTGCAGGCTCCTGTGGCCTTTGGTGTTTTCGAAAGTGAAGGATTCCCGAAGCATCAGCAGCACTGGGGCACTTTCAGTGAAGGGCCCGCTCCTGCGTGGTGGTAACAGCGCCTCTTCCCTTTGGCTCCTCCATTCCTACCAGTGGTTTCTCCAGTCTCTGAGGTAACTTCTTGCAGTTACTACTCTTGGGGTTTCCTCACCTTTCCCTCATGTTCCCTGTGCCTTGCCAACACTTTTGTAAACCATTTCATGTATTAAATTTCCTCTGAAAGACCTAGAGTGGGTCTGCCTTCCTGACTGATACAGCCACACAACTAAGTTTTCCCACACTACTGCAGTGTCTCTTAAGCTTTGCTTTAGAAGCCAATCAAGAGGTGGAGAAGGATGAATGTGATTTCTTTTCTCTGCATACCTGATGGCTTAGCCCAAAGCATTGTCCCAAAGCAAGAGATATATTTTCAGTCTTTTGTTTAGTGTTAAAATGTTCATTTTTATAAAAATGTGCATCGTGAATGATCTGGCATTAAAGGTGCATCAAGTTTACTTTGTGGCTCTGCTTACCCTGGCATGTCACCACATATGTCTTGTGGTACAAATACCTCAGTGTGCAAAGCGAGAAACTATCTGAAGCTGTCTGAGCAACAAGTCACCAAAGCACTAGCACTTGTCCTTAGAGAGAAAACCTTGGGAGGCAGCTTGGCAAAGTCGAGAACATGGCCTTGGAGGCAGGCAGTCTGGATTCCAGCCCTAAGAGGCATCTGCTAGCTGTGTGACTTAGAGCTAGTTTCTTAACTTGTCTGAGCCTTGGTTCCCCTGTTTATAACTTGAGTCTAGGCATCTCTGATATGCCAGGTTGTTGTGAGGATTTGAAATAATATAGGTTAAGTGCTTGGGACCACCTAGATGCTTAAGAAATGCGAAATGCTGGTGTCATTATCTGCTAATGGACATTATAGCCTTTCCTGGTTGGTTTCCAAGTGCCTCCTCTCTGTAGCTCTTGGGAATGAAAAGAAGTTAATAGCCCACTCCCTTATCCATCAGCCAAAAGTAAACTTTATAGAAATCGATTGTTGCTTTTCATCAGGAAGAGGATAGGACTCCTTGATCCTGTGACTGACTTTTAGTCAGCCTTCACCTCACCTGATAGGGACCTACTTTATTGAACGTGGTCACTAAGTGACGCCTCTACTATTTGTGCTGCCTCTCTTGTTGTTCTCTTACATTCCACAGTGCTAGCTAACATCTGGAAACCTAGGCACAGCTTTTACCCAGTAACTTATAGTATGTATTTTTCTATAATTACAAGATGTATAAATCCAATGCTGAAATCACCCTGGCTGTGCCACAGTTAACTCAAAGGCAAAAATTTTCATAAAATTTGGGGCCATTTGGGAGGCCCGAACTTCAGATTTTCAGGAGGGAGGTGTACTTTGGAATCACTGATGTTTATTTCTCTTTGTCCCTAAGTGAAACTTCCACGTATTATTAGGAGCTCTAATAGTCATAACAAGCAGCATCACTGTCAAGAAATCTATAAGTCTACGATACTCTATTTAAAGGACATTTATGGTGGGATATTTGCATTTGCGAGACAGTGTGGTTCCTAGCTGTTAGTATCGCCTCCTGTCACTCCTTTTCTCCTCTTGCTATCCCCATGGCTCTCTCTTCAACACTGAAAGCTAACTGGGCTAGTGTAAACAGACCCTGTTTTAAATTTTAAATGAAGGATAATAAACCAGAAGGAATCCTATCTTAGATCTTAAAGCTTTATTTTAAAGGATTATGAAATAGGTGGCAAATTGATTTGAAAAGAGGGCTTGGTACACTTACAGAATAGCAGGCACTTCCTTTGCAGAGCAATAGAATTTTTTATAGAGATGAATGAATTCTGTTTTCTTAAAAAACATGATCAATATATCTATGTTAGCCTTTCAGTAATCCAGCACTACCGTTTAACTGATAAATAATTTTCACCAGTTTAGAAACTACACAGGAGGTCCAGTTATTCTTTCAGAGTACACATATTTGTTAAGGACCCACTATAAGTCCAACATCACAATAGGCAAAGACTGATACAATTTCTGCCATTGTGAAACTTAGAGTCTAGGGTGGCAGGTAGATCTGGTGGGTTGAATAGTGGTCCCGAGAAGCCATGTCCACGTGGAACTTGTGAATACAACCTCATTTGGAAAAAGGGTCTTTGCAGATATAATTAAGTTTCTTGAGGTGAGATCGTCCTGGATGAGGCTCCTAAATCTACTCAGTGTCCTTATGAGAGACAAGAGGAAGACTCAGACACAGAGAATAAGGTCACGTGAAGATGGAGGCACAGATTGGAGTGATGCAGCACAAGCCACGGAAAGCCAGGAGCCACCAGAAGCTGGGAGAGGCAAGGAAGGACTCTCTTTTAGAGCCTTCAGAGGGAACACGTTCCTGCCAACTCCTTGCTTTGAGACTTCTGGCCTCCAGAACTGTGAGAGAATACAATTCTGCTGTTTTAAGCCACCCAATTGTGGTAACTTGTTTAGCAGTCCTAGGAAACTAATATAGCAGAGTTGAGTCAGGTAACCACAGAACAAACATAAAATTGCAACCGTGCTAAAAGCTAGGAAGAAAAATTAAGTGATTTAACGACAACATCCACCGTAGGGATTTGACCTCCTCAGGGAGGGAATGCCCTAAGGGATGAAGAACCAAGGGGTGAGTGCTCAGGGCAGAGAGAACAGTACATGGAAAGTCCCTGTGGAAAAAGGCAGCACTGGCTAGTACAGGGTTGGGGGAGGGGGAGGCAACTTTTAAGATGACCTTGAGGTTTCAAGATGAGGTCAGGCCAATTTGCCTAGGCCAGACCTTGCTGGCCATTTTAAGGACTTTGATGTATAATGCAAAATAAACAGAGAAGAATCTAAATACGTCAAGTTCAAAGTATGGTATGTGATCCATACAGAAGATTAGGCAGTTAGTTAAAAAAGCTCCATAAAATAAGAATCATTAAAAATGATGCATGAATACCTTTAATGTTTTGTTTGAAATGAGCATTCATTCAGACTTTGTGAGCAGTCTCTCCACAAAGATTCAAGACTTTGTCTTTAAGTTTGGGTTAGATCAATGTCTTTCTTTGGCCTCATTCTCATCTTTAAGGAGTTGTCTACAGCTTTCCATTTCAGTTTCTTTTAAGGAAGAACTAAAATACATTTGCGAAACTTTCTGAGTGCAGAATCCTCTTCTTGAATTTAGTTTTATGAGATCTTTTGCAGATTTCTCACTCATAATACTTAACTGGACAATATTCTTTATAACAATCTGCCTTTATTGAGTCTCCTGAAAGCATTCAACCTAGTTTTCAGAGAAAAGCATTCTCTGAAATATGAATGTGTCCATATTTCATCAACTTACATAATACCTCATTAAATGAGGTAATTATTTTAAAAGCTGACAAAAACAGGTTAGCGACTCTCAGTAAACATACAGCTCAACCTGTAGGAGCAGAAATATATGATCATCCTAGAGAGTAATCTACCAGCAAGGAGCAATTAGTGCACCATGGCATGGATTGTGTATTTTTACAGAGGGAATAAATGGGAAGCACTGGTGACTCCAGCAGGTTGATTAAGTGGATGTCAGTTACAAGAATAAAACTGAATCTGGGCTTTATGAAGAATGGATTTAATGAGAGGAAAGAACAAATGGTTGCAGGCCAATTAGGAGGCTAACAGTAGTCTATGTGAGGTATTTATAGCTTGAAGTCCATTGGTTCTCTATAATTGTAATGGAAAGATATGCCCACATTTGAGAGTTATTTAACTAAAATTGGCAAGATAGTGGGTTGACTATGATGAGAGATAGGGAATGGTCAATGACTACAAGGTTCTGGTTTGCAAAACTGGGCAGGTAATGAGGTATCCACTGAGTTAGGGTTCCCTGGAATCGGACTGAGTTTGAGATGAGTTTGGGGTACTTTGAGTTTGAGGTACCTTTAATATCCAAAAGGGGTCTAGAGCTGAGAGGAGATATTTGGGCTCAAGTCAACCCTTAAATTTTTTTTTTTTAATGTTTTATTTATTTCTAGGAGAGAGAGAGAGAGAGAGAGAGACAGCATGAGCAGGGGAGGGTCAGAGAGAGAGGAAGTCACAGACTGAAACAGGCTCCAGGCTCTGAGCTGGCAGTCAGCACAGAGCCCGACATGGGGCTCGAACCCACGAACTGCGAGATCATGACTAAGCGAAAGTCGGACGCTTAACCGACTAAGCCACCCAGGCGCCCCTCAAGTCAACCCTTAAATACAATCATTCTCACTTACCAATTCGTTAAGGTCATGGCAACTTTCAATCCGCAGTAAGTGTCCTTTATTAAAATCTCACTAGCTGCAATATTGCCTCAGCACAAAAATTGTCATGACAATTTTGCATAAATTACATTTGTACATTATGAAACTATACATTGCCAGTATTTAACAGTCTGGTTGGAAACAAACAAACAAACAAACAAACAAAGAAAACCACACACACCATTCCATAGGTGACAAACGTTCATAAGAAAATCCAGTTTTTCTCCATCCCTCATTAATGGTAACATATATTGCGGGCTTTCTATAGGCATCTGCCTAAGTGTTCACATATATTTTAATTCGTTCGGTCTTTGAAAAGATTCTTTAAGGTGGATAGTGACATCGTCATGTTCATTTTCCAGATGAGCAGGGTGAGCCACAAGCTGTTTTAATATTGCGTACCCTGTAAGTCGGCAGAGCTGTGAGTCAAGCCAAGGTGGTCTGTCTCTAGAGCCAGTGCCCATACCCCCTGCACCCCACTGCCCCCAGTGGAAGGAGACATCAACAGTCACAGGACTTCTGGGCACATGGCATACTCCAGAATTCTAATGCGGAGGAGTGAAAACCGTGCAAGCACCATAAAGTCCTATTTGATTCGCCTCGCTGTCCGTAGTCATGCAGTTTCCCAGCCCCCACATTCCTGTGTTTTTAGAAAAACACATTCTCTAAAGTTAACAACATGAATTGCGTCTTCACATGTTTTTGAGTCTTTGTGCTGCTGGCTCAGATAGCTTGCTTGCTGGCACAGGAAAGCAATAAAGCCAATAAGGAAACTATGAAGAAGAAAGCTTCTCTAAAGAGATCTGAAATCAGCTTTCAAAGTATGTAGAAGGAGGATATGTTTGCAAAACAATGAGAACTGTCTCCAAGACTTTATGACAGCTTTAGCAATAGCAGGCCCTTGACATCTACCAAAAAAAAAAAAAAAAAAAAAAAGATACCCTTTTATCTTTGAAATAGTGAAGACGTCATTGTATCAGTGTATTAATAACAAAAGACTTGTTTTGCTATCGGGCAGCGAAAACATTATTTCTTTCCTAGGAAATATTTTCTAGATTTCATCATTCCTGGTCATAAATTATGTATTTCTAAATTGTTGTTAGCCAGCTAACAGTCAGCCGGACAATTCTTTTTACAGAGGCATAACTTGACAGTGATTTAATATTGCAAACTTCATTGAGCCTGCTTTGCTTAAGTTTGTCATTTGAAAATAAAATGGTTTGAGGAAAGTAAATTCATCTTACACAGAAAAACGATGATAAAATTTTATTGGCTCTCCCACAGCTCTGGGTAAGGCTCAAAACTTACTTTTCTATTATCTTATTGGTCTCAAAATGTGAAGTTGTTTTAATAGTTCTTCCTTCTTGTTTCTCTTTCTTTTCACCTGTTGTCTGCTTTCATTGACTTTATCCATTGGTTTCCCAATCTTCCTTCTCACCTGGCTCTCCTATTCCCACCTGGCTGTGTCTCCCCGGCACCTCCCCGCTTCCTTTCTGTTTCATATTCCTTACCCTTTTCTTTTCCTTTAAGAGTTAAATCAGGTGCGTGTATCATGTTGTCCACTTTTGCCATTGGCACAAAGCAGGAGTTGGCAACATACGGCCTTCTGGCCAAATCTAACCCTCTGCCTGTTTTCATAAATAAACTTGTGTTGGCTGCGTGTTGTCTGTGGCTGCTCTCATGCCACAGTGGCAGAGTGGAGTAGTTGCAACTGGGACCATATGGCCCACAAAGGCAAAAATATTTACTATTGGGTCCTCTGCAGAACAAGTATGCTGACCCCTGATTTAAAAGATGGGCACCAGAATGAAGCAGCCGTATTTCCAGGGTCTTTGGAGTGGAGCACTGATCTCTCTAGGCCAGTGGACTATATCAGTGTTTTTGCCGCCTTGGGACCCTGGAAAGTCATTTGACATCTCTCTGCTCAGTTCTGTCACTGCAAAATCAGTCCCACAGAAAGTCACTCGGCTCCTATTTAAGAAGGCTGCAAGAGATCATACATAAAATCTTAGTACGTGAAGGGGAGAATGTATTGAAACCCTGTAACTTCAGGGGCCGGGAGAAAGTTCCCCTGGGGACACCATCGTGAAAAGCGTACGTGACCCAGGTGGGAAATAACTTGTATTTTGCAGCTTGAGGTTTCAGAATCGCAGGATTTATCTTCAGCTGCCCACTCACCTTCGTATCCACTCTCCTCTGTAAGCTCATTTGTGATCAGAAAGCAAAAGGCCAGCTTCAAATCGCCACCATAGAGGGAATTTGGGAGCTAGGGCCTCCCGTGCAGCCAGGAGCTCAACACCAATCTGAGATCTCAGAGCAAAGCCACCAAGAGCTGGTGTTGACCCCAGCTGCCTTGAGTTAATCACTTGGCTCCTGTTTTCTCAAGACGTTCCCATATTCCCATTTGCTTTGCCTAAGGCTGCGACCCTGTTCTTTATACCTTTGATTTATGGAGCATGGTCTTGTAATTCAAGCTGTTCGAGGACAATCTGCTCCCTCCTGAAACTAAGTTGGCAGGATGATCTCCTTAGAAAAATGTGGCTATGGGGGCGCCTGGGTGGCTTAGTCGGTTAAGCGTCCGACTTTCGCTTAGGTCATGATCTCGCGGTTCGTGGGTTCGAGCCCCGCGTCGGGCTCTGTGCTGACTGTCAGCTCAGAGCCTGGAGCCTGTTTCAGTCTGTGACTCCCTCTCTCTCTGGCCCTCCCCTGCTCATGCTGTCTCTCTCTCTCTCCTAGAAATAAATAAAAAACATTAAAAAATTTAAAAAAAAAAAAAAAAAA